>NC_090440.1:1051844245-1052144245 GCF_031143425.1 Pleurodeles waltl
TTACTTTATCAAACATGTAAAACTGGCTAATCTAGCAAGTCCAGGTCGCCCGTCCCAAATGATGGAAACGGCTCCCTAGGAATCTCCTGCCGGGAGACGGGGGCATGGGTAAGTAGCAGCCGATCCTCTATTTAGGAGGCAGCGTGGCAGCGTTCCTGCAATAGCAATTAGACACAAACTAAGTAATCATATAATATTCAAGGCAAAGGCGGGAACAAAGTCTTGAAACCTAAAATAGGGGCACTTTGTCTCAAAGGATCAGATGTGTTGAACGCACTCACAAATATACATAAAGTGCTTCGTAGTTGAAGACAAAATCATCTCACATGTATTCCTTTTTATCAAATGTTATACAAGTGAAGCCTAAATGGATTACATAGCAGTCCGCCATGTTGAGTGTTTATTCCTGCTGATGAAAGTATATGAAATACATGCAAGATGTAACTGGTAACTGTACCCCTAAAAGGCGTATGTGAGACAATATATAGTGTCAATCAATTCATGCGCTGTCAGCGGAGTCCCCCTTGCCAGCACCAAGAGGCACTTTATTTCAAACCTGAAGGTTTTTTACTGCAATTTTATCCAATAACTTAGCATCCAAAAATACTGTTAAACTTCTTTATTATCCACTCATATCTTAATTAAATATCTTAATTTTTATGGCTTAAGCTCCTTTCATATCATCAGAAATAAATTCCAGCCATGTATTTAAACAGTGTCATAAACTTAACATCATTTGTTTGCATTATCCAATGATTATCTTGTGACAATTCCCGGTGCATTACGGGTCCACTGACCATGACCTCAGTTCTCTTTGGGGATTAGGCGGAATGCAGCTGGGACATAAAATATTCCTCAAAGTAACAAATAATATATATATATATATATATATTTTATATTCATACATATATATATATATATTTATAGCTACAACCATAACCTATTTAAAATTCTCAACAAACATTGGCATGTACTAAAATTGGACACTACTTTGGCTGAACATATATCCTCAAAACCTTAAATTACTCATAGTAGGGTGTGAATTTGAGGAATATTTAACATCCTAGCAACAGTCAACTCAATCCCTAAAGAGAAGTGAGGTCATTGTTACCCGAAAAACCAAGAGGCTTTTTCAAATGCACCCAATGCAATGTTCGCCAGTTTGCTGCAGACAAGAAAACATGTTATTTGAGAGAGACTTCTAGTTGCTGATTCCTTACCTTTGAATTTCCACTGGGCTTCAAACTGGATCTGGAGAATTTTCCGAGCTGTATCCCTGCACGCCATTAGGTTGTGTTGATCAGCTCCTCGCCTGTCGTCGACGTCACCCGTGTCGGATATAACATTGCAGGTCCAATATAGGTACCACCCTGGTGCGCTGATGTCAGTTCTTTTCTTTCCACGCCAGCTAGCGCCGATCCGAAGAGAGCTGTCCCTCCACTCCCTTATGACTGTCCTTTTACAACTTTTTGTTGAAGATTTATTTGAGTTTTCAACTCCTGGTGCATTGAGGATGTCATTCATTAAGGTCAGGTTTAAGCCCTGCGATTCCTGTAATCGGGTGATGTCCGTGACGGATCTGCACCTTGTGTGTCTTTGGGGCCTGGAGCATGACCACGACCCAAAGTCATGCTCCAAGTGTCATGCCATGCATCCAAAAGCTTTTTGTTTTTCTTATTGGCATTTGTATTACTACAGTTTCTGACATATTCATAATAAGGAGACATCGCCTCTCATTTCTGTCAGTTGCATATCCACCACAGATGAGTCTGCCATTGCCATCAGTTCCTAAGTCAACATCGTCAGAAGTTCAAACATCATCAGTTTGTAGCCATTTTCATAGTAAGACATATTTCCAACGTGTTCTTAGTAGAAAAAATAAACCCTCCCCCTCCACTCGTTTTCCCCTCCAACTTATTTCTCTACAGTACTTCTTTACTGTGTAACATACAGTTTGTGTTTTAGCTGAGTAGCATGCATATCAACAAGTATACCAAGAAGCCCATTTGCATTATATTTAGTGTGTCTTTGGCCCCCAATCCTCTTTTCACATAGCGGCATTCACATTCTTATGGTGCTTGTGTCTTCTCAATGTTCTGTGACTTTTATGTATGCATACGAAGGCTTTGAAGGAGCAGTCCCTGAGGCTGATGGTGGCTTGACACTCGACTGTGCGCAAGTCGAGGTCCCAGTCGAAAGGAAGGTCCTGGGGGTGGTCACGGAGTCCTCCATCATAGTCATTCCACTCCAAGTCCTCAGGGCAATCGGATAAGTCAAAGCACAAGAAGAAAAGAGAGAAGTCAAAGCGTTCTTCGACTTCGCTTCATCTATCGGCCGAGGAGACAAGGGAGCATCGGGGCTCTAGGCCTCGCTCCGAGGAACATGCACATAGGCAAAGCTGCATGCCTAAATTTCCGTGAGCTGGCGCAACCCCTGCCCAACTCTGAGAGTTTTACGAGGCCATGCTCCTCATTTTTGGGCAGTTAAGCACTGCTGACGCACCTTAAGGCCTCATGGAGTCCAAAGGGGTCCCTTCGGTTTTCACGCAGGCAGCTTCTGCCTCAGTACCGCAGGGAGCCCATGGATTCAGTCCTGGATCTGTACCGGCGTCAGTCGTACCACCCCAAAACCGTTGCTCCTGGTGCCGCCCACGGGTGACTCCATCCCCATTCTCATTGCTGACTGACATGGAGCCGGATGGGCTTCGTAGGGCCCCGACTCTGGCAGGAGCCATTGCCACCTATGTCGGATCCTAAGCCCCTTTGTTATGGGCTAGGTTATGGTGAGAAACAGGAGGGGTCGCTGGACCCTTTAGAATACCTGCTCCAAGACCCTACGGACTGACATACAGACTTGGGTGAGGCCAGTGTACTGAATACTTCTCCAGATACTGGCATGCTTTCTCCTTGTACCTTGGCTACAGAGGTAGGAGCTTCATTCAATGGTGCTGAAAAGAGCAGCTGAGGTCCTGGACCTTAAGTTGCCTTCGGTGGCAGTCAAGACTAGGTGCTTCAGTCTGAGGCTTCTTCCTAGAACCCATACTCCCCTTTAATAAGGCCCTTGCGGATGTCCTAATGGGTACCTGGTCCAAACCCAGCACAGTGGCTTCTGTGAACAGGACAATTGCCTTCTACCATTGCCCACTCCAGGGGACCCAAGCTTTCTGACACAACACCCCACCCCTGAGAGTTTGGTCATCCAAGCCTCTGCTTCCCAGAGTGTTATCCCTTCCACACCCCCGGATAGGGAATCCAAAAGGTTGGATACACTTGGGAAGATGTTTTCTTCCACTAGCCGTGCATTCTCGTCCATGAAAACCCCATACCTTTTGGGCAGTTATTCCCATAAGCTGTGGAATATGGTTATGCAAGTGCTGCCATAGGTCACAGAGGAGGCTCCAGGCTGTGCTCTCTCAGGCAGTTGCCTCCGCCCTATCCTAGAGCTTTGATCCCTCAATCTCTACCTCAAGAAATAGAAGTTCAAAATGCTCACTCTGGCTCAGGATTTATCTGCCGTGGACCCAGGAGACTGGTTGGTAGCGTTGGATTTGCAGGACGCTTACTTTTGTATTTCCGGCCTGCCTGCACATAGACAATATTTGCAATTCATGATAGGCCGCGAGCACTTTAAGTTTGCTGTGGTCCCCTTTGGCCTTACCAGCACCCCTTGGGTGTTCACCAAGGTGATGGTGGTGGTCTCAGCTCATCTGCACAGATTGGGTGTTTCAGTCTTCCCTTATCTCAATGACTAGCTGATGAAGGTGAGCTCACCCCAGGCTGTTGTCTCCCACCTCAAGACTACAGTGGACCTCCTGCATTTGTTGGGGTTCATTACACATGTGCTAAAGTCAAACCTGACTCACTTTCAGACGCTCCCTTTCATCAGAGCTGTTCTGGACACAGTGCAGTTTCAGATGTATCATCCTGAGTGCAGAGTCCAGGATATTCAGGCTATGATACCGAAGTTTCAGCCTCTATCTTGAATTTTGGTGAGAATGGCTCTGAGGTTGATGGGCTACATGGTCTCATTCATCCTGCTGGTGACACATGCCATATGTGGGCTCTGCAGTGGGACCTAAAGTTCCAGTGAGTACTGCATCAGGGGAATCCCTCTGACAAGGTCCCAATCTCAGAGGGAACTTCCCAAGATCTACAGTGGTGGTTAATGAACTGCAATTGGGTCAGCGGTAGATCCCTCGCCCTTCCCCACCTAGATCTGACAGTAGTGACAGATGTCTATCCTACGATAGGGCAGCCATCTGGGAGAAGTGGACATCAGAGGCGTCTGGTCTCCTTCGTAGTCTGGACTCTACAACAACATGTTGGAGTTCTGTGCGATCAGGCTAGCAGTGAAGGCATTTCTCTCCTCTGTCCCCTGTTTTCAGGGACAACAGCACCACCATATGGTACTTCAACAAGCAGGGACGGGGTTGTGGACCCTTTGTCAAGAGGTTCTGCACCTCTGGACGTGGCTGGACAGCAGGGCCTACCCATGGTGGATCAATATCTGGCGGGGGCTCTCTGAACACCAGAGCAGATGAACTCCACCATAAATGTCTACCAGATCATGAATGGCATCTCCATCCAGAGGTGGCGCATGGTCTCTTTCAGCAGTGGGGAGAACCTTGGTTAGATCTGTTCGCATCCGTAGGGAACACGCAATGTCAGCGGTTTTGCATGTCGGAGTTTCCAAGGCGGCAATTGCTCAGAGACGCTTTTTATCTCGAGTGGAACTCAGGCCTCCTTTAGGCCATTCCATTCATCAAACTTCTGACCTGAGTTTGAAAGAAGATTAAGTACGACTGGGTTTAAGTACTCCTTGTGGCTCCAGACCGGGCATAGAGAGTCTGGTATCCTGAACTGTTGAGCATGTCCATCGGTCCTCCGATCAGACTGCCACTTCAGGAGAATCTTTTGTCACAGCAGCAAGGGAGGGTTCTCCAACTGAACCTGTCCACTCTCCACCTTCTTGCGTGGAGATTGAGCGGCAACAGTTGACAGCTTTTGACCTTCTGCCTGAAGTCTGTAATGTAATCTTGGCAGCAAGGCGTCATTCCACCAAAACGATATACGCTTGTTGGAAAAACTTTGTGGCATGGTGCACAGACAAGTCTGTTGACCCCCTTTCTGCCTCTCACTCTGATGTCCAGTTGTTTATCCTTGCTGTGGGCACTCTCACACATTATTTGTCTGCTATTTCAGTTTTTTTTTAGGTTGCCTGTTCAACTTTCTTTAAGTGTCCTATTGTACATAGGTTCCTTAAATATCTTACACATATGTTACCTCCATCCACATTCATTATCCCCCAATGGGATTTGAATTTGTGTTTGACATTTTTGCTGTGTGCTCCTTTTGAGCCTCTCCACAATTGTCCTCTCAGGCTTTTAACTTCAAAAACAACCTTCCTTGTGACTATTACATCTGCCCGAAGGGTGAGTGAGCTGCAGGCATTGTCATCTAAGCCGCCCTACCTTTCCATCTATCTTGACAAAGTGGTGCTTCACACAGGGCTTCTTTTTTACCAAAAGTTGTTACGCCCTTTCATACAGGCCAGTCTGTCACCTTGCCTACTTTTTACGCACCCCCACATCCTTCTAAGGAGGAGTAGAGACTCCACCACATGGACCCAAAAAGAGCATTGGTGTTCTACCTTGTTCGTATGGAAGAGTTCTGGGTGGATGATCAACTCTTTGTGTGTGCAAAGAAAGGTCGAGCAGTACAAAAGCGGACCATCTCCAGTTGAGTTGTACTCTGCATTAAGCTCTGCACACTGGCCAATAAGCAACCACCTGAATGTTTGCGTGCTCATTCTACCTGTGCTAAAGCTGACACCACTACATTAGCATGTGGAGTTCCAGTCTTTGACAACTGTCAGGCAGCAACATGGGCTTCTCTGCACACATTTATCAACCACTACTGCCTGGACAGTTAGGTCCGTAGGAATGGATACATTGCCCGTTCGGTCCTGCAGGGCTTTCTAGTATGATCTTAGTTTGCAGACCCACCACCGGGGATGTTATTGGCTTGGCTATCTTTTCAAAGGTAAGGAATCTGCAACTAGAAGTCTCTATTGGATGAATATGTTACCTACCTTCTGTAATGCCTTATCTGGTAGAGACATATTCTGGTTGCAGATTCCTTACCGGCCCACCCATCCTCCCTGCTCTGCAAACTGATTTGTAGGGCCAAGGACTCCCCTTAAGGGCCTTAGTTTTGATGCCCCAGTAGTTGGTGTTCTTCATTGCACTGCACTTCTGGCGTGGAAACTCATAAAAAGAAACTGATGTCAGAACGCCTGGTTGTTGCCTATTTAGGGCACGCAATGTCATTTCCGGCGTGGATGACGACGGATGCTGAGCCGTTTGTTGCCACCTAATGGTGCACACACGTACTGCTCAGAAAATTATCCGGATCCAGTCTGACACCTGGGGGAAATTCAAAGGTAAGGATCTGCAACTACAAAATGTTTCTGGCAGATAAGACGTTACCAAAGGTTAGTAGCTTGTTCTCAAATACAAATCCAACAGGAAATATTTTATCCAACAGTTTATCTTCACTGCCAACAGATCAATATCGGCAGTACCATAAGGCCATTAAGGGAACATACATACAGTTGCAAATCAGGGCAATCAAAGATAACCACCTGAATTATCCCTTGGCCACACATTATAATATGGTACACTCTCACCCTGAAATGATGAGTATCAAATATCATGACATGGCCCGTATAGACTTTAATCCTAAAGGGTGAGACAGAACCATGCCTCTAAGAAGAATGGAGGCAAAATGAGTAATCAGGCTCCAAGCTGTTGACGAAGGCCTCAGCACTTATAGGGAACTTGATGTGTTTCTCAAAGAATAATAATCTAATATGCTTTGGTTATTCACACTTGTTGGGTCCTATGAGCCTTAACAGAGTCAAATATGATGCAGAATCGTTAGGATATTACACAATACTGTCTGTGACACTTGCCCTTGTTATTGCTGTGTTTACCTTATCATGTCCTCGTTATTGATGGGTTCATCAATAGCGAGGCTCTATGGTATAATGTACGAAAGATTGTATATGAGATTGTTACCTTAGGAAAAGTTCATATGTGAACAGTACTAAATGTGCAAATGTCTTAACAAATTTGATATTGCATTGAATTGAATGCACTGCTTTATGTTAAACTATATATTGCCTCCCATACACGTTTTGGGGTACAATTACCAGTTGCCTGTTTATATGTCTTGCATGTCCAACTATACTTTCATCAGCAGGAATAGACACTCAACATTGCCAACTGCTGTCATCCATTTAGACTTCAATTGTATGTCAGTTGATAAAAAGTAATACACATGAGACGCTTTTATCTCCATCTATCAAGCGCTATATGTATATTTGCCGAGAGCGTTCAACACATCTGATACTTTGGGACAACGTTTCCCTATTTTAGGTTTAAAGTGTCTGTTCATGCTCTTGCCATAAAACATTTGATTACTTAGTTCTTGACTAATTTCTGTTAATGCCAGACGTTTTGTACACCATGTCAGGCTCCCTAATTTTCTCGAATTCTGTAACTGACCAAGAATTCCACGTAAAGTTTCTTGCCACCAACAGTGTAAGATGGCCGAATTGTAGTTTTAATGTTGTGGCGGACATTGTTACGGCAGGTCTCTTGTTGCTTTTTATAACGCGTACTATTTAATGTGGAGTTTTACATAGCGCCCGTTTCTCATTTCCGGGACGCCTTATAGCCGCACTGAAGGCAGGTACTCAACAGGTACACTTATCCCCGATTTATCTTGCGGGCTTATCTAGCTATCTATCTATCCATTGATCTATCTATCTTCTCACTGCAGCTGTCGGTATGATTATTGTTACTTGCTGCATGCTTGTTTAAATACACATGCCATATTTAACTTATTGGACATAAGGTGCAATTACTGCCATGTACCTTGTTAATTCAATCACCCCAGGTAACGCTAACATTACCACCCACATGCATGAGATATTAATCCATGCCTATAATTTGCATGAGTCTAATTTAGCCACTGGCCTAGCCTCTTGTTTATATTCATAACAGTTACTGTATACTGTCATTTACAAACTTAGAACTCATGCCTTTATTCTTATGTTGACCTCATTTTAGCGTGGGTGCTTGTTTTGATGCATGGATGCCACTGTATGCTGCCATTATAAATGTTTGGGGTTATGAGTAGTACATGAAGGACTTGCTTTGTTCCGCAAAGTTTTGTCCTGCCGAACCTGGACAGCTCTAAAATTGTTTTGTTACTCTATCGCTTTACTGCATTGGTCACATTATTGCCCTGTTATAAACCTTTTTTTTCACAATAACTGCATCAGTGTCATATTTTATGAGTCTATTGATTATATATTGAATATTTGAATGCTGACTCATCTACTTCACACTTTATTTTTAATTTTAATACTAATATGCTATCTCTCATTAGGTAGGAGCTTACTATGGTATCCACTTAACAATCCTTTGAAACTTTGACCGCCATACCTATTCACAGTCCTCTAGGTAAGACACCTCTTCAGGGTTATTACGAAGAACAAGGATGCCCTACTTTAGTTATTTTTACCTTACAAACATATTAGTATTTTGTTTGGGTGGGAACCATGCCAATTTCCCACCCTCATTTACTAGACACAGTGTGTCCTGGACCAGTTGACCTTTTCATACGGTCCTTAGGTATGAGACTTCATTCTTATGTTGAAATAGTGGTTTCTATATAATTTAATTTGTTTATTTTTACTGGTGGTTTTTATATTTGATCAAACAGTTGCCAACATATGTATTGTTGGTGAAATCTTTATCTTCACTGCTTCTAGCAGGGCGATACGTCACCAACTCGGCCGCTCCGTTGCTTCCCAACCTGCTGGTAGGTCCTTTTATTGCAGTACTTCATTTTGATGTATTTGGGACCTCCTCTATTAGATATAATAATTTTCTTGTAAATGTATTATCCTTTAAAGATTAGGCTCCTCGAGAGCAGTCCTTCTCCGACTACAAGGTTTCTTCATATGACATAGTGAATTTCATCCACTAGCGGATACCTACAGTAGGTTGTTACTCTACTTCCTTTTTTTGACAGTTATTTTATCCTTTTTTCTCAATGCTGACAATTTTATTTGTATCCAGCTAGAGAGTTACTTCCAGATCTCTCGTAATTGGATGCGGCCATATACCTTGAGTAGCAGAACCTCATATTTGATGGGCTCACTGCTTTAAGGACTGCGTGTAAGTTCCATTACTTATATTGAATGATGTTTATGGGCCTTTACACTTTAGGGCTGACACTTACTATATACTGATATGGTTTGGTCACTTTTCAGATGTTACTACTTCTGCGTTGATATACTTGGACAGACATCACGACTAGCAGCAATTACCTACTTGGGTCATCTTAGATACATTAACATACTATGGGTCTGCTATCATTTTGGAGCCTTTGCATTTACTCTCTTACTCTGCTTAGTTTTAGGTTAGTTTACACTATTTTCCCTCATTGACTTAAATACCTATCACACAATTGAATTCTTCAGTCAGGTGGAATATCTTACTTTATGGGAATGGAATCTGGTGGGAAACGATTTCTTTTTTACTCTTTCTTCTTCCTCGCATTTTTTACTTTCCTCTTTTTCCTCTTTTCACTGTTTGCACCTTCGATATTTCACATGGTTGATTAGATTGATGCTACTCATGACTAATGTGTGTTATATTGCAAAAATATTGTAATTATTTTTTATCTTTCATTGTTACCACAGTCCCTCTTGTCTAGCGCAGGCCTAGCACGTTTCATTTTTTGCCTGCACATACATTTATGAAGAGTTTCTCTGTATTCTCATATATTCTGACTTTCATGTATTTATACATGATTTCTCAGCCTTGAAAAGGTCACTTTATGACGAAACATATGTATGCTGTTATCCAATATTGAAAATACTGTTTGTCCAATTACGAATGTACTGAAATTTACAGAACCCTTCTCTCTTCAGTAAACAATATAATTGAATCATGAACACAAATCTTTACTTTATAGACTTGCATTTTTTCTTGGACTTCCAATTGAGTGCTGTGGTATCTTTTGTTTTTCAATGTTCACAGTAGATCAGTGTGATTGTGCACCCCTGACAGTAGGGGGTATGATACCTACAGAGCACCAACCCAAAATATCTGTAAGTGTTTGATATTAAACTATACCCACATGTACATATGTATGGAGTGTGATTGTAAATAACTACTATCAAGTTGTATTATACCTACCGGCAAGGTTACTGCTTTAGCAAAAATTCCAGATCCAGTTGGACGCATGGAGATAATTTAAAAGGTAAGGAATCTGCCACTAGATAGTCTCAACAAGATAAACGTTGCCGAAGGTAAGTAATTTGTTCTTCAGCATATCTGCAATATAGTGATCCTTCCTAGTGGTGAGGCAGTTGTTCCCGACAAGCGCACTATTTCACACAAAATGTGGAAATATTTCCTATCCATTCTTTTGTCATGAATTGTACTAATTGATAAGAGTGAACTTCAGGAGGCAGCGAGAGTATTTGACCATGCTATACCTTATGCCAGCACGAAACAAATAGTGTCTGACTTTGGGGGAAAGAATGCATCCATTTCAATTGGTGTGATTCCGTTTGTGAGGAACAACTTCACCCATGCTTTTAACTTTTTGAAGAGAAAACAACTGAAGTGAAAACAATACCACATATATTTTGAAAAACTATAGGCAAAGTGAGCCTCATTACTAGAATTATTTTTAACTCTCAATAAAACATGTATTGTTTTGCTTTTTATGTGACATAATGTTAAAAAAATCCATGGTGTTACCAATGTTTTTCACAATGTTTTGGAGGGTGAGTTCCAAGAACCTTAGGGAAGGAACAGTTTGTCTGTCACACCGCAAAAGTATTTTCTCAAGGGGAGAACCTGCAGAAAACTCAAAGGAGATTGGACTTTCTTGCTTTGATCTCTCATAATAGAGGAAAGTATTTATTTACATTCACTTAAAGAGTTCACCAAATGCCACTGATAACATGTCCAAAATGCCCAGTACATTGTTTCTAAATCACATCAAGTTTAGCCAATAGTATTGGCCTTTTGTTTTCTAAAACGGCACATCGATCCCACAGAACCTCTTTATGATATCTTCCAAGACCCCTCGAAAAGCTGCTTCGCCGTGCACCCACTTTCAGCCGCAGCCCAACTAGTTCAGCATGCTATACCTCTGTAAGTGTCCTTAAGAGAACTATAACTTTTTTTTGCCATTTACTAAGAAATGTTACTTTTTTGCCAGCGTAATATGTCAAGGGTAGCTTGCCCCTAAATTCTGTGCAACTAGAGAGGTTAAAAGAATATAATTTATTTTCACACCGCTAACTTTTTCTATCAGTACAAATGCAAGCAGCGCCACAGAAGACTTTCTTCTTAATTTTTTGTTTAAAAAGTTCACAATTTTGAAATCTTTGTGCAAAAGAAATACATTTTTAATAAATGTTAAGTATAGGGGTCTTTTACAAAGTTATCTTTTACCTGCCTGAAGCTCCTGGTGACTAATTTACATTAGCCTCCAACTGTCACCCAGTCGGTGAATGGCCCTGATGAGATGTGAAAACTGCTCCCAGAGCAGATACTTTATCCTTGGTGTGTGGAGCTGCTTTGTTTCTCTGGCAGGAGGAACAGTTGGGTGGGGCACAGGAAGCCAGTTTACTTCAAGGTGGGCTCCAATGTCACAAGCAGATGTCAGATAACACTTGCACAAACCTTCTTTTGTCCTACCTGTCAGACAGGCACCAAACTCAGTGGGGGAGAGACGGTCACAGAAGTGGTTTGCAGTGAACAAGGAGGAGGGAACAGCTAATTTTTTTGGCTACACCTCTAGGTCCGTACACAGACTCTGGAGAAGGGTTTTCCATCTTACATTTAATGAGTGAAAGGCACTGAGAATTGCTTGCAGTAGGGCACACAAGACCTGCTCTAGAAGTGGGTACGGTTTCCCTTGGAAACTTCTTCTGTGTTGGTTAGGGAGGGGCCAGGAATCAACCTCACCCTCAGGTTAGTGGCAGGCATAAATTTGGCACCATCTGGCACCCTCCTAGAACACTTATGGGTCCATGAAAGAACAGAAAGAAGAACTGCACTGCTGTTTTAGAGCTGTGAGGAGTCCTGATGGACTGGATCTGCTCCCACTTGTACCAGGGACATAGAAGTGGAATCCAAAGAAATATTGGTTGACCTGTGTAAGATATAAGGCCACAAAATGCTGCTAGATGCCTTTCCTGAAGAGCACACATGACAAGTACAAGCTGTATCTGACCTGGACCTCGCTGGTAGTCTGTCTCTGCTGCAGCGAACCTTGATTCCCATTTGCTGTTCCTGAGGTCCCGGTACCCTTGACCGTGTCTAACAGGACTGCTAACATCCTTGAAAACGTGGGATTTAGAAAAATGTTGAGGGTCAAGACCTCCAGTGGACCGGGACAAACTTGACAAGTCCATCTTTCTGAGGGCCATTGCTGCTGGGCTGAAGAAACAAGTTTCATAGCTCAGAGCTTCTCATAACAGGAGGTCCCTTTTTAGCAAGACTTTGTTGAGAAGGACCCATAATCAATCAATCATGTAATTTATAAAGCGTGCTACTCACCCGTCAGGGTCTCAAGGCGCTGGGAGGGTGGGGGTGGGGGAGAGAACTACTGGTCGAATAGCCATGTCTTGAGGCGTTTCCTGGAAGTAAGTAGGTCCTGGGTCTGGCGTAGGTGGAGCGGTAGGGAGTTCCAGGTCTTGGTGGCGACGTGAGAGAAGGATTTTTCTCCGGTGGTGGTGCGGCGGATGCGGGGGACGTAAGCGAGGGCGAGGTTGGCGGAACGGAGCTGGCGGACGGGAGTGTGGAAGGTGAGTCTGTCGTTGAGGTAGGCCGGGCCTGTGTTGTGGAGGGCTTTGTGTGCGTGGGTGAGTAGTTTGAAGGTAATCCTCTTCGAAATGGGTAGCCAGTGTAGGTCTCTGAGGTGGGCAGAGATGTGGTCGCGGCGTGGGACGTCAAGGATGAGTCGGGCGGAGGCGTTTTGGATACGTTGCATTTTCGTTTGTAGTTTGCCTGTTGTTCCTGCATAGAGTGCGTTGCCGTAGTCCAGTCGGCTGCTGACCAGGGCGTGGGTGACCGTCTTTCTGGTTTCGATGGGAATCCACTTGAAAATCTTGCGGAGCATGTGAAGGGTGTTGTACCAGGAAGAGGAGACTGCGTTGACCTGCTGAGTCATGCTGAGTCCAAGATGATTCCTAGGTTTCGTACTTGGGTGGTGGGTGTGGGAGCGGCTCCTAGGGAGGTAGGCCACCAGGAATCGTTCCAAGCGGAGGGGTTACTGCCGAAGATGAGGATCTCTGTTTTGTCTGTGTTTAACTTGAGGCGGCTTGATTCCATCCAGTTGGCGATGGCGTGGAGTCCATTGTGGAGGTTGTTTCTTGCTGTTGTTGGGTCTTTCGTGAGGGAGATGATCAGCTGGGTGTTGTCTGTGTAGGATACTATGTTTATGTGGTGGGATCTTGCGATATTGCCGAGAGGAGCCATGTAACTGTTGAAAAGTGTTGGGCTGAGGGAGGATCCCTGGGGGACACCACAGATGGTTTTGGAGGATTCGGACAGGTAAGACGGAAGGCGGACTCTCTGGGTTCTACTGGAGAGGAATATAGAGATCCATTTGAGGGCCTTGCCGCGGATCCCGGCTTTGTGGAGGCTTGTTCGAAAGGTGTGGTAACAAATGGTGTCGAAGGCTGTGGAGAGGTCCAGGAGGATGAGCGCTGCGGTTTCGCCTTTGTCGAGCATGGTCCTCATGTCATCCGTAGAAGCAATGAGTGCGGTCTCAGTGCTGTGGTTCTTGCAAAATCCGGATTGGGAGGTATTGAGGGCTTTGCTGTCTTCCAGGAAGCGGGATAGTTGGCTGTTCACGATTTTCTCAATGACCTTCGCTGGGAAGGAGAGGAGGGAGATGGGCCGGTAGTTTTTGGGGTCATCTGGGTCCGCCTTGGGTTTCTTCAACAGGGCGTTGACGACGGCGTGTTTCCAGCTCTCCGGGAAGGTGGCAGTCTCAAAGAGCTGTTGATGATGGGGGGTGAATGTGTCGCTGGCTTTGTTGAAGATCTGGTGTGGGCAGGGGTGCGAGGGGGAGCCGGAGTGGATGGAGACCATGGTGTTGATGGTGTCTTCATGGTTGACGTGGGTCCAGGCACATAGAGGGTTAACGGTGTTTGGTGAGTTGGGCTCGTGGTTGTCTGTGGTTGGCTGGTGGGTCTGAGGTTTGAAGCTGTAGTGGATGTCTTCGATCTTTCGACGTAAGTAAGTGGCGAGGGAGTTGCAGAGCTCCTGTGACGGTGGGGGTTCGTAGGAGCAGGGCTTGGGGTTGGAGAGTTCTTTGATGATGCCAAAGAGCTCTCTGTTGTTGTGAGCGTTGGTGTCTATGCGGCTTTTGTAGTAGGTTCTTTTGGTGGTGCGGATCAGCTGGTGATGTGTGCGGATGGCAGACTTGAGGGCGATGTGGTTGGATTCTGTAGGTACAAGGCGCCAGGTCTTCTCCATTCTTCGGCATTCCCGTTTGGAGGCCTGTAGGTCGGGGGTGAACCAGCTGGCCTTAGATCTGTGGTGGATGTCCGAGTGTTGTTTGAGGTGCGTGAGGGTGTTGGCGTAGTCGTCTATCTATTGATGCAGGTTGGTGACGGCTGAGTTGGGGTCCTGGGTCCTAGGAGGAGGTGCCTGGGCGAGGGTGGAGATCAGCTGATCTGTTGAGATTCTGTTCCAATAGCGGCGGGGGTTTGAGTGGTGAGGTGGTGAGTGACCGGCTTCTGAAAGGAGAAATGGATGTAGCAATGGTCGGTCCAGTGGAGTTCGGGCGTGTGGCTGAAGGAGACGTGGTTGCTGGCTGAGAAGATGGGGTCGAGTGTGTGTCCTGCGGTGTGGGCGGGCGCCGTGACGGGAAGCAGATGGAGGAGCGTCCTGGATAGAGGGCGTGGAGGTCATTGGCTGTGTAGCGGTGATTGGTGGTGAGGGGGGGTTGTGGGCCAGGGGGACTGGTGCTGGGCGCGGTCTGGGCGCGGACGGGCGCAGACGGGCTTGCTTTAGGCGTGCCATGGCTGCCATATGAGGGAGGTGGGAGGGAGTGGCAGCAGGGAGGAGGGAGGGGAACCAGCGAATGGGAGGGCAGGGGGGCGGGGCCGCATTGACGCAACGGCGGGAAAACAAAAACTGAGGTGGAGGGAGGGGTGCGGGGCCGCAGGAACGCAGCGGCAGGGGCCGGGGGAGTGGGAAAAGAGAAGAAAAAGAACTCCGAGGATAAAAATAAATGAATCAAAAACCTGGGCACCTGGCGCCGAGGCAGCAGTGAAGGGGAGCGACCTGCCTGAAGCAGGGTCAAGGGTCGCTCTCCTTACCGCGCCGCGGTTGCCATATACCTTGATAGAGGGCAACGGCTTCACCTGAAAAATGTTGGCTGCAATCTCTAAAACGTGAGAAGGGAGAAAATGCTGCTGTGCGTTTTTATAATGGAATATTAGTACATTGATGTAGATTATGAAAATATTTTGGCTTCCAACTGGGTTTGTGTTAAAGGAACATACCAGCACTGTGTAAACGAGGTTTAGTGATGATAAATTCCCATGACCCTTATAGGTTCATGGATATATATTCAAGGACTGAATTTGGAACTATTTTGGAAAGATGCAGTGTTGGGAGTGTTATAAAACAAAAAATGAAAACAACTACACACTCGCATCGCAAAGAGGGGGCTCTTAGTATATGGTGAAACAACAATTTTTGGCAAAATATATCCCAGAAGAAATGCGTTTGACGTTAGACCTACATACTTATCACAGATGAAACATGCACTGGCAAAGCCAACAGACGTTGCTCACATTTTAAGTTGTGACTAAAATATTTTAAAAGCCTGCTGCAGTGAAAACCAAAGCAAAAAAGAAAAGATTGCTCTCCATATACAATGCCTCTTGGGGTGTAAAATTGCCCCTCATAAATAACAGTGCAAGCTCTCCATTAAAGGTTGAATGACACCCCAAACACCCAGGAGCATGAGATGAGAGAGAAATACTCCTATTGGGTAGTAAAGACCACTCTATATATGTAACCAAGAATTGTTAAAAGTAGGTTGTGCAGATTGCTTTTCTGTTACTCCAGACCTAAGAGTGGCACACTGCTTCACTTATACAGACAGATAAAAAGAAGTAGAATGGAACGTGGTATCGTTTTTACAGACATAGGATATGGAACAGATGTACCATGTGTAGGAGGCTGGCCTGGCTTGTACTGGGTACCAGAGGTACTTACACCTTGTGCCAGGTCCAGTTATCCCTTATTAGTGTAGAAGAGGTGTTTCCAGCAGCTTAGGCTTATAGAAGGTAGCTATGGCAAAGCAGCTTAGGCTGAACCAGGAGACATGTAAAGCTCCTACTATACCACTGGTGTCATATGCACAATATCATAAGAAAACACAATACACAGAGTTACTAAAAATAAAGGTACTTTATTTTTATGACAATATGCCAAAAGTATATCAGTGAGTACCCTCAGTATGAGGATAAGTTATATACACAAGATATATGTACACAAACCAAAATTAGGTAAGTAATAGCCAGAAAAGTAATGCAACACAAACCATATACTCCAAAAGTGGAATGCGAACCACAAATGGACCCCAAACCTATGTGAGCTTGTAGAGGGTCGCTGGGACTGTAAGAAAACAATGAGGGTTAGAAAAATAGCCCACCCCAAGACCCTGAAAGGTAGGTGTAAAGTGCACCTACTACCCCCAGAGAGCACAGAAGTCGTGATAGGGGGATTCTGCAGGAAGAACAAACACCAGCAATGCAACAACAGTGGATTTCCGGACCTGAGTACCTGTAAGACAAGGGGACCAAGTCCAATAGTCGCGACAGTGTCGAGAGTGGGCAGGAGCCCAGGAAATGCCAGCTGAGGGTGCAAGGAAGCTGCCACCGGTTGGAAGAAGCTTGGAGCTCTGCAAGAAAGAAGAGGACTAGGAACTTCTCCTTTGGAGGATGGATGTCCTACGTCGCGATGAAGCTTGCAGAGGTGTTCCCACGCAGAAAGACCGCAAACAAGCCTTGATAGCTGCAAGGGTCGCGGTATAGGTTTTTGGGTGCTGCTGTGGCCCAGGAGGGACCAGGATGTCGCCACTTGGAGGAGGAGACAGAGGGGGCGCCCAGCAACTGAAGGAGCCCTCACAGAAGCAGGCAGCACCCACAAAAGTACCTGAACAGGCACTTGGAAGGAAGGTGAACCGGAGTCCATGCGAAGTCACAAAAGGGAGTCCCACGACGCCGGAGGACAACTCAGAAGGTTGTGCACTGCAGGATAGAGTGTCGGGGGACCCAGGCTTGGCTGTGCACAAAGGAAATCCTGGAAGAGTGCACAGGAGCCGGAGCAGCTGCAAATCACGCGGTACCCAGCAATGCAGTCTAGCGTGGGGAGGCAAGGACTTACCTCCACCAAACTTGGACTGAAGAGTCACTGGACTGTGGGAGCCACTTGGACAGTGTTGCTGAGTTCCAGGGACCTCGCTCGTCAGGATGAGAGGGGACCCAGAGGACCAGTGTTGCAGTCTTTTGGTGCCTGCATTAGCAGGGGGAAGATTCCGTCGACCCACGGGAGATTTCTTCTGAGCTTCTGGTGCAGGGTGAAGGCAGGCTACCCCCAGAGCATGCACCACCTGGAAACAGTCGAGAAAGCTGGCAGGATGTGTTGCTACAATGTTGCTGGTAGTCGTTTGGCTACTTTGTTGCGGTTTTGCAGGCGTCCTGAGCAGTCAGCGGTCGATCCTTTGGTAGAAGGTGAAGAGGGAGATGCAGAGGAACTCTGGTGAGCTCTTGCATTCGTTATCTGAAGAATTCCCCAAAGCAGAGACCCTAAATAGCCAGAAAAGGAGGTTTGGCTACCAGGTTAGGAGGATTGGCTACCAAGAGAGGTAAGAGCCTATCAGAAGGACACCAACACCTCTGTTTCCAAGATGGCAGAGGTCTGAGACACACTGGAGGAGCTCTGGGCACCTCCCCTGGGAGGTGCAGGTCAGGGGAGTGGTCACTCCCTTTTCCTTTGTCCAGTTTCGTGCCAGAGCAGGGCTGGGGGATCCCTGAACCGGTGTAGACTGGCTTATGCAGAGATGGGCACCATCTGTGCCCATCAAAGCATTTCCAGAGGCTGGGGGAGGCTACTCCTCCCCAGCACATTACACCTATTTCCAAAGGGAGAGGCTGTAACACCCTCTCTCAGAGGAAATCCTTTGTTCTCCCTTCCTGGGCCAGGGCTGCCTGGACCCCAGGGGGGCAGAATCCTGTCTGAGGGGTTGGCAGCAGCAGCAGCTGCAGTGCAAGCCCTGAAAAGGCAGTTTGGCAGTACCCGGGTTCTGTGCTAGAGACCTGGGGGATCATGGAATTGTCCCCCCCAATACCAGAATGGTATTGGGGTGACAATTCCATGATCTTAGACATGTTACATGGCCATGTTCGGAGTTACCATTGTGACGCTATACATAGTTAGTGACCTATGTATAGTGCACGAGTGTAATGGTGTCCCCGCACTCACAAAGTCCGGGGAGTTTGCCCTGAACGATGTGGGGGCACCTTGGCTAGTGCCAGGGTGCCCACACACTAAGTAACTTTGCACCCAGCCTTCACCAGGTGAAGGTTAGACATATAGGTGACTTATAAGTTACTTAAGTGCAGTGGTAAATGGCTGTGAAATAACGTGGACGTTATTTCACTCAGGCTGCACTGGCAGGCCTGTGTAAGAATTGTCAGAGCTCCCTATGCGTGGCAAAAGAAATGCTGCAGCCCATAGGGATCTCCTGGAACCCCAATACCCTGGGTACCTCAGTACCATATACTAGGGAATTATATGGGTGTACCAGTATGCCAATGTGAATTGGTAAATTTAGTCACTAGCCTGTTAGTGACAAATTTGGAAAGCAGAGAGAGCATAACCACTGAGGTTCTGGTTAGCAGAGCCTCAGTGAGACAGTTAGGCATCACACAGGGAACACATATAGGCCACAAACTTATGAGCACTGGGGTCCTGGCTAGCAGGGTCCCAGTGACACATAACAAACATACTGACAACATAGGGTTTTCACTATGAGCACTGTGCCCTGGCTAGCAGGGTCCCAGTGAGACAGTGAAAACACCCTGACATATACTCACAAACAGGCCAAAAGTGGGGTAACAAGGCTAGAAAGAGGCTACTTTCTCACACCATGTGTAAGAGCCCTGGTGACATTAAGTAAGAGAGCTAGCAGGGGTGTTGGGCTTGCTGCAGCACCCCCCAAATACCCATGCTGGCATTCAGAATGTGGGTGAGCAATAAAGATGCATTTAAATTCTGTTTTTATATGTAACATTTATGAGAACATTCTAACGTTGGCAGCTCCATTGAAAACAATGGAGTGCTCCAGGCTTTTACTGGCCGGTAAAAGCCTGCAGCGCCAACATTCCAATGTTCTCTTTGTTCACAGCAAGAGCTGTGAACAAAGCCTCATGGAGCCCGAGGGGACTTTAATCCCCTCGGGCTCCGGGAGGAATTTGTTTTATTTAATAGAACATTCTGCCCTGAGTGGCCGTAGCGGGCTCTACCGGCTATTAAAGGCCTTCGGCTCGGGCCTTTAGCATGGGAGCGGGCCTTTAATAGCCGGTAGAGCCCGCTACGGCGGGTTCTAAGGCTATATTGTGCTTCAAAAACAAAGGGTCAAATGTTAGGCAAAAACGCCTGGCAAATGGCTTTATTTTTTTAACATCGAGATCGGTGTTTACTTTCTGTAACTGTAAATGTGAAGCAAGTGAACATTGTGGCAATCTTACAGTGGAGCAGTTAATGTCATTGTTTGTAACATAATACAATTTCAGTACCCTTATATGAACTGTGTAAAAATTTCGGACTATATCAGGATTTCGGAAAGCACAAATTAAGCACTTTTTTGTATTTTTGAAGTGTAATGAAAAATATTTTAATGGATCAAAATAAATCAAGGCATACTGATTTACAGAAACCTGATTTAAACACATTATCATCTAAGCGATTCGGTATTATGTCTGCGGAAATTTAGGGCCACGTCAGAGGAAAATGTGCTGTCTGTAAATGACAGTGCGTGACTATACCATGCTTTCGTAATATATTTGCAACAGTATTCTCCAAAATGTACCACCACCTTCAAACTACACCCTTACTATTGTCTTGCTGGATATAATTGCTATACTTGTTCCTTATGTGAGATGCTTGGAACTTTCCCAATCCCTTTGAGTTCAGTGATGTAATATTGATGGTAGCATCACCACTTTGAAAATTGTTCCAGCACCGCTGAGGGTAGGCTTAACTACGGAGCAGGGTAACAAATGTAACGGAAGCATTCTGCAGCATGATGTGTGAATATATTTAGAATCGGATTAGTGTGACTGCAAGAGCTGATTTGTAATCTACATCTGTGGTTCCCAACCTGTGGTCCAGGGACCCCTGGAAGTCCGCAAAGCCTCCTCAGGGGGTCCGTGACTGCTTAGAATATTATTAATAATATTATCAGAGTAGGTCCCCAGCTTTGAGTAATGACTTAGTGGAGGGTTCCCGGATTCCAATAAAGATTCAGTAGGGGTCCCCTGGCCAGTGATGATAAATTGGGGGTCCACAGAAGTTAAAAGGTTGGGAACCACGGATCTATATCATTCATCAGTAAAGACGTGAGGAAGCTTAAACAGGAACTCAGTTTGGCATTTATCTGCTGTACATGACTGTCAGTCTCACTATGTATTTATCTGGACAGTCTCCAGTCTTGTCTCGAACCTTCATGGGAGTTGAGGGAGCATTTCATTTTTGTTTGCGGAACATGGCAGTGAGGTTTGTGCGGTTACATTTGACTATGATTGGTGTTCTCTATTATACATCTTTATCTTCGATGCACATCGGTACAGCTAGTTAAAAACATAAGTGATTTTATTCGTTTTAAATGGCCTTCACTTCCTGTGTAGTGGGTTTCTCTTATTGGTTTCATATGCCTTGTTCACTATCCATTATCTGCAATAGGTAAAGCGCAAAGCATTCTCAAATTATGTTGCCATTTTGGAAAATAAAAAATGCATTTAATTTTAGGATCTGTACAACAGCAGGCAAACTTCTGCATAATGATTTGCATTCGTGGTCCCTTGAGAATATAATCCCCGACATATTTTCATTTCTCCTTGGGTTGTGTGGTCTGGAAAAGTTATTTGAATAGCAATCCACTTGTGATTGAACATTATTACCGTTCATCATATTTTAAAGTTTATTCACTCAAAAGTATAATTATGTGGAAACTTTTTATGCTCAACTTTTTAAGAAGTTCTCATATGTTTTACAGTGTTTAAATTATTTTAACATTTTGTTTATATTTAGTGTCCTACAAAATCTAAGAGCACTAGTTGCCATGAATGAAAGCCTAAAAAGTCAAGAGCAAGAATTTCGATCACACTGTAGAGTAAGTATCCAAGAGAGTGCAGAGTTGACATGTTTGTGGTGTTGGAGATAGTGTGAGCATATTGTGTACTATACAAGTGGTAATTAATAACAATGATAAGAATTTCAGTCTGTGAAACGTTTCCTATAAATATAATTCTGATAGAGATTTCTAACTGCAGATTCCTCACCTTTTGAATATATTCAAGGCTTCAGACTGGCCCTGGAAACTATTGAGCAGTGCCATGAACGCACCTGTAGTCGGCGCCATGCGGCTCTTCACTGACACAGTTCTGCTCCACATATGACATAAGGGACCAATATAGCCACCACTACCATGCTAACCTCAGTTCCTTTCTTTCTGCTCGACCAGGCGTGGATCCAGAGCTATCTCTCATTCCATTCCCCAACACGTTTACCCCAACTTTCACATGTGCAAGGGACATGCACCTTACAAGATGACAGGGTTCAAACCTTGTAAGGACTGTGGCAAACAAATGTCTGTGTCTGTGACAGGTCCTGTGTTGCCTGGGGTCAAGTCTTGACTCTTAGACTTACAGTGACTGGATGTGGATAAACCTGTAGACCATAAGAGACTGCAAGGCGAAGCTATACATCACCAAGCATGGGAGAACTCCACATCGCGACACGTCCAAAGTTCACTCTGAGTCCCGGTCTAGATATTGCTGGAGTGGATCCCAAAGTCAATCATCATCATGCTCCAAATCCTCAGGTAAGTTGGAAAAAAATACATTTTTAAAAATCCAAGCAAGACTCCAAGCAAGACTCTGTCTCTTCCCACCACCCTGTACAACTGAGAAGGTGTGAGGGCAACTCTGTGTGCCTCCACCGTGCTCCCGAAGTCAGCCAGTGTTGGAGCATATATAGAAAATTGTTCCATCACAAACTGAGTGTCTGGGCCATCTGCGACACCAAGGCAGATCCAAGAGGTTTTTGAGGCCATAGGCTGACTCTTTGGATCCTTCTAACATTTCTGCGCGCTCCAAGGAGGTGAGAGATAGTCTTTGGAAAACCGCTGGCAAGTTCATGCTTAGTGTAAGTTGGACCCTCCAAACTCCTCTTCTACGACCTACGTCGGTTTCCAGAACATCAACGCTGATGCAGAGTCCATCAACAGCAGAGAATGAGTTGCACTTTGTGCTTTCCTACTCTGAGTTGACGCCACTCTGTCCTCAACCAAGTGTGCACTCTTTTTTTTTTTTTTTTTTTAACTGCAACCTTCCCCTCCTGAGCCACTTAGCCTTTCACCTCTGCAAGACAGGCCTCATGTGCTGCATTCTTTGTTTTGGACAGACTTCGATAATGACTATGATGCGGTTGATGAAATTGACCAACCTTGCCATGAAGAAAACTAGTATGATGACCTCTAGGATCTCAGTGGTCTTGACACCTCTCCTAATTTTGGCCACTCACCGTGATCATGCCACTGAGGAAAGTGTCTCCTTTGTGATATTCATACAGATGGCATCCAAAGTTCTCGACCTCCAGCTCATCACCCTATTGATCAAAACTAAGTTCCTGACAGAAGTCCTCTAGCTTAGCCAAACCAATAAGAAACACCTGCTGCTTTTCGATGACGCATTCATGGATACCCTCTTATGGACCGGGGCCATACCTTTTCTGGCTCCCCAATAAATCGCTAAATTGTGAGGTGCCATGACTTGCTCCAGGCGACCCCGTTTTTTTTTGTCTTCGCACCCCACTCTTGAAAGTTTGGTGGTGCAGACTTCCACCAGTCAGACAAATCCTCGCACTTTCCCGACTACTCTTGCGGATAAGGAGTGCAGAATTTTGACCTTCTGGAAGAGGATATTTTCTTCCTCTAGCTTGACGGCCTGGTCAGTTAATGACAATTGCCTGGTGGGCTACTATTCCCACACTCTCTGGGATTCAGTTGCCCAAATCCTCCTAGGTATTACCAAAGCCGTTTGCCCCATACTGACACAAGTCATAAAAAATGTCTGTAATGTTGCAATCTACTGCAGCCTGGATCAGACAAGCAATTGGCACTAGTGTCGCTATTCGTCGCCATGCCTGGCTGCGGTTGACAGGCTTTTCAGGTGACGTGCAATCCTCTCTTATGGATATGACGTTTGATAGAACTTGCCTCTTTGGGGGAAAAGAAGATTCTGCTCTTGGATGCTTCAAATAAAGCTGAGCCACAGTGTGCTCCTTGTGCCTGTGTGCTTTGCCGCACCAACCACATCATCTTCACTTTTTTCACAATTGTGGCAGAGGTACCTCATATAAACAGGACAGCCACTTGAGCCTAAGCAAGTTGCCTAGCCCTTTTGGGCCACAGCCCAAAGCACAAGTAAGCCAGTTGGCAGCAGAATTCCACAATCTTTACCAGGCTGGAGGGCCATAACATCAGACATGTTGGCCCTTCGTGGCCACTTTGCTGCACACTTCCAGCATCCCCAGAATGACTGATGGAGGACCACTGTTCCATGTTATGCAGGAAGTACAAGCCTTTTTGGCCAAAGGAGCTATCGAGAGGTAGCCTGCACCAGAAGTAGGTAATTGATCTTACTCCTGCTACATTCTGCTGCCAAAGGAGGACAGAGGCCCTCGTCCTATTTTAGACCCGCGCCACGTCAACATCTTCCTCCAGAGCAGGGGTCTTCAAACTGGGTTGCAGGCCCCCTTGGGGTTCCTCAAGTGATCCCATGGGGGCACCAGGCTCTGGACAAAAGAAATATTATGAAGATAACAGTGCTTTGTTTTAAGCAGAAAAACATTTATTGTATTTTTAAAAAGGTAACAGAACTTAACTGCAATGTTTAAATAAGTCCAGACATACTTAAACATTGTCAACTTAATAGAATAATTGTGAAATATTCTGAGGTGGGGGGGCAATGAGTTTCTGGGAATTAAGAATCATTGGACGCGGTATGGTGGCGTTGGATCTGTAAGTCACCTATTTCCATACCTATTTCCATACATACTTCCTGCAGGCCCATCAGCGTTACCTGCGGTTAGTGGTTGGACAGAAACATTTTCAGTTCACTGTGCTCCCCCTTGGTCTTTCCAGTGCCCCTCAGGTGTTCTCGAAAGTGATGGCAACTGGTAACAGCACTTTGTAAGAGGAGAGGGTTCCCAGTCTTTCTGTATCTCAGCGACTGGCTGCTGAAGGCAGGCTCGCCCCAGGCAGTCATCAACCACCTTCAGACTACAGCAAAGCTCCTGTCATCTTTGACGTTCATTATCAATGTGCCGAAGTCACACCTGACTGCTTTTCAGACGCTCCCCTTCATTTGAGCAATTTTGGACATGATTTCGTCTAATGCCTTTCTCCCGGAACGGAGAATCAAGGATTTCCAGGCTGTAATCATTTAGCCTTTGTCGTGGATTTCAGTGAGATTGACTCTGAGGCGGCTGGGATTGATAGCCCCCTGCGTCCTGCTGGCAAAGCATGCCTGGTGACATACGCAGGCTCTGCAGTGGAATCTGAAGTCTCAGATTCCATCCAGGTTTTAGAGGAGACTAAAAAAGATTGCACGATTGGCTGCTCGACTGCTATTGTACCAGCAGCAGACCCATCCAAATAACCTCACCTAATGCTGACGGTGGTGACAGACAAATCACTGCTAGGTTAGGGAGGTCATCTGGGAGGAGTGACAATCCAAGGCCTCTGGTGAAGACTCATCTCCAGCTCAACGTGGGGAAGCTGCAGGCCATTCATTAGTCATTGAAGGCATTCCTGCCTTCCATTAAATGGAGGCTGGTTCAGGTCCTCATGGACATCACCTCCATCATGTGGTATTGCAGCAAGCGGATCAGGATGGGTCCTGGGTCATGCTTCAGAAGGCTCTATTCCTCTGAACTGGTTGACTCGTCAGGGCGTTTCCCTAATCATGCACCACTGATCAGGAGCTTTAAATGCATGGGCAGACAAACTTAGCTTGCGATGTCCAGCAGATGACAAATGGCAGATACACCCAGAAGTGGTGCAGTATATCTGTCAGTTTGGGAAAAAACGCTTCATCTTTTAGCCACTGCTGAGAACGTGCAGTGTCATTACATTTGGGTGCTTGAGTTTCTAAGAAACTTTACTCTCTGAGACTCATTCCGCCTAGAGTGGAGCACTAGACTCCTGCGTGCCTTCATTTCACTACCTCTCCTCCCTTGAGTATTGAAGATGATTTGGAACAAACGAGCACAACTCATCCTCGTGCCTCAAGTAGAGGGCCACAAGAGTGTGAAGCCCAGAGCTTCTGAACATAAACATCTATGTGCTGATCAAAGTGCCCTTTTGGGAGGATCTTCTGACACAGGAACAGGACATGGTCTTGCACCCAGGCCTGCATAAATTTGAGACCTGGTGTGACACGTGTAATACGGACACATTGCAGGTCAGGCTCTCGGATGTCCTATTTTTGTTTTATCTTTGGCCTAGCAAGGACTGGAAGTGGGCATGGTTAAAGGTTATGTGTCAGACATTTCATCCTTTTTATGGTTACTGGGCCAATAGTCCTTGTTCAAGTGACCTAATGTGATGTGATTTCTCAAAGGATTAATTCACTTCTTTCCTCTTAAACTGTTTGTGATGCCACAGCTGAACCTGAGTTTACTACTTACTTTTCTTTTGTGCACCTCTTTTGAGGCATTGCACAGTTGTCTTCTACTTCTCCTGATCCTGAATACTATTTTTTTCACCCTATGACATTAGCCTATCACATGAGTGAGCTATATCAGTCAGCCGCCCTATTCTACCTTCCTTCGGACAGATTGGTGCAGTGGACTAGAAAGGCCTCTCTACCACAGGTTGTGACTCACTTTCATGCCAGGCAGCCTGTCACAATTCTGATGTTCTTAGCTCTACCTCGAAAGAAGGAGAAACTCGATAGTTTAGAGTCCAGAAGAGCTCCGAGATTTTACATTGATCTTACCAAAGACCATCATGTGGGGTTCTCTGCGGCAAAGAAAGGCAAGGCAGTACAAGGGAGCATAGTCATCTATATGAAAATCTTCTATGGGCTGGCCAAGAAGGAACCTCCAAAATGATTGAGGACCTGTTCCACCAGGGTGAAGGCTGCTACCACAGTGCTGGCATGTGGTGGTGCCTGTTCTGGAAATTTGTCAAGCTACTACAAGAGATAAAGCATTATTGCCTTGACAGGCAGGTCCTGTAGGACTTCTTGATCGGAGTCATCCCACAGACCCACCACTGGGGGAAATACTGCTCCTATATCTATTCTAAAGGTGAGTAATCTACAGTTAAAAGTATCCATCAGAAGAATAAATTACTTCCTTTCGGTAATACAGTTTTTAGTGCATACTCTATCTAACCGAAGATTCCTCACTGCCCTCTCACCGCCTTGTTCTATGCAATGGGCTCTTTTCCATCTAAAAAGGTTCTAGATTAGCGATCTGCACACTGGCAGAAATACGTGATTTTTGAATTCCCATTGGAAAGTCCAGACAGTGTCAAGAAAAAACTGATGTCAGCACACTTGGGTGGCACTTATAAACCACTCCATCTGCAGGGTCAATGCGAAACCCACTTACTGGCTATGTTGAAAATTCTTCCGGATCTAGGGTGGTGCCTGTGATTACCCTAAAGGTGAGGAGTCTGCATTTAGGTAGAGTATCCACCCGAAAAAGCATTATCAAATGTAGGTAACTTGCCCACTTGCACGAAACTTGACATGAAGGACCCAGAGTGGATGAACTTTTTTGGGGAACGTTTCGTGCAGATTTGTAGAACGATGGAAAAGTTAGTACAAAAAAAATGCCTTTCCTATAGAAGTTCGAACTCAGCCCATAAATACGTTGGGGCTTTCGCCACGAGCGTAATATAAAAGGACAGACATTGTGATGTTCAGAAGGGTGCTAAACGGTACATATTTTCCATAAAGGCACACAGAGTAATCTGTCTCTTGGATGAGCTTTGCCGTCATTAAGGGCTTTAACAAGGAAGACGGAAACGCTGGTAATACGTTCCAGTATTTGACTGGTCACTGTATTTACAAAGCTTACCAGTAGTCTCTTGAACACAATTTCACTGAGGAAAAAGTCTCTCTGCCTACCATTAAAAAGCACTTACTCTTATGCATGCTAATGTTTTTTGTAAAGCAAAATCCATAATGTTCTTCTTTCGTCCTGTTTAGGTTTGTTTTTAACATGCATCCCTTACTCCAGTGTGATGAAGGCTTTTATAATGTGAAGCATTTTTTGTTTCACTTTGGTCTGCTTCCTGACGGGCATACTCAAGAAATCGATTATGTGATCGGCTAGTTATTGTTGCAAAATGCCATCTACCCCAGGTAGCCAATTGGATAAATCAGTTTTATCAACTCCTAAGTTTCTTCACTCACAGGAAGCTTGTCACAATGACGTAATTAAAATCAACGTTTTTTTTTACTAGTGCACATATCCAGGGAAGTGTGCAATATTTTATTCCGCTAGACGGTACGCACAGCTCATTTAGTCAAAGTTTCTAATCTTAAAACTTTTCTGATAATCTCTTTTATTTACAAAGCTATGATTGTTGTTTTATAGGAAGAAATGGCACGTCTGCAGCAAAACATTGAAAGTTTGAAAGATGATTCAGATGACAACAGTGAAGAAAAGGTAACAGAACATTCTACTTATTTATTATGTATTTATTTGTTCTGTAATGCGCTGCGAGTAACAGTTCTGTTGCTTCA
The DNA here is from genome assembly GCF_031143425.1 of Pleurodeles waltl. Classification (NCBI taxonomy): domain Eukaryota; kingdom Metazoa; phylum Chordata; class Amphibia; order Caudata; family Salamandridae; genus Pleurodeles; species Pleurodeles waltl. The sequence continues at coordinate 1,051,872,419 of NC_090440.1, forward strand.
TAGCGCATTCGCGTCCTTTTAGATATGTGTGCTTCTGTATTCCTCAGGATTATCTGCTATTGCTGCACGTACTGTGACTGCACACAGAAAAAAAATGGTGAATAAATTAAAAATGAAACTTGGGGACAAGTGGCGTTAAAGATAATACGATGAGCATGCTGAATGACCATGTATTTGGTACTTGCAGTTAAATCATATTTAATTCAGAAATAATCCCACATAAAGCATCAAACAAAACAAAATTACTTCAGTTTGAATTCTGTTTGTGTCTGAACCATCCACTGCTTGGTTTGTGGATTTTGCCGTGCTTCTGCAGTACCGTTTCTCCTTTCTGTCTCACTTTTGTAGGTCGAGCCTAGGCAGCGCCCATGTGCTGTCTTTGACATGTGGTAATCTAATTATGTGGGCTTTTAACACGCCCATGTTACGCCCACCACTTTCATTCGTTCCTTGGCCTGCCTATCAAAATTCCCTTAATTTTGTAGGTAAATGCTTTATGTTTGTACTGCCTTGAGGCTGGTTTGTAACCAATTTGGAGACTGACCCAGTTTCATGGATTATTGTACAGTTGTCTATATACCTTAGTGTGCCACACTTCCTTTTCTTTTGCCTCTTTGCTTCGCGCTCCATTGTGAAGTTTCATAATGCGCGAACTCAGTGGAGTGCCTTACATGAATACAACTTACACACAAGCTTACCAGTTTAAAAGTATATAAACTGGCACATTTTAAACAGAAAAAACACAGAAATCCTCAATGCGGCTCTCACAGTACAGAGAGAGAGCTGATACTACAACATTCACTCCACTCGGGAAACCTGCCCCTTAATGCTTTGCTGGGCATTTCTTTTACAAAACATTTTGGCCCATACCTTGGCCTGTGGTGGTCGTACAATAATGGAACCACCACGAAAACGTTCAGCATGACACGCTCCTTCTGTCTAGGTCGCACTGGGCCACCACGCTAGATTGGGGGGGGGGGCTCAAAATAGTAACCTCGTCCACCATTCAGTATCATTTTAAGTGCTCTTGGCTGGAACTTTTGTTTTACTCCTGGGGTTAGTTTGTGTTTTTAAGGGCCTTATTTGTATTATCATTGTAGTAGGCCTGCGAGGCCTGAAAATGTGTAAAGCACTACGCCCTCTGGAGGCTAGGTATACGGTTACACTGCATTATTTTCTGCCATTTTCTTTTCCTATGATTATGGCCTCTAGGGGCTGACTATATGGTTACATGACCATGTTTCATCCAAATGTTTTTTTTATTGTGGTGGCATCTAGGGGCTGTTCTCAGCATTATAGTCAAGATACTCCAATATTTGCAGCACTCAAAACTCCCCATAATGCTTTGCAGGTCATTCCTCTTACAAAACATTTTTGCCAATAACTCACCAGGTGGTGGTCCTATGACAATAGGACCACCATCAAAACGGTCAGCACAACGTGTTCTTTCTGTCTAGGTCATCTTTAGGTCCCCACACGTGTTTGGAGAGACCCTAAAATGATTATATAAATAAATATAATCACTAATGACAATATTTTCATTTTTTGCTGCAGATAAAAGAAGAAGGTGGTAAACAGAAGTGCTTTAGTTATATGCAGGGCCACTGGAATTTTGTGGCAGAGAGGACATAATTATGCGGCAGGGTTAACCAATTTATGTGGCACGAAAAGTCTGTTTATGCATTTACAACAGCAGTAGCTTTAACTGAAGGAAATGCGAGGTCTGTTGCATTACAAATGCTTGTTTGGAAAGCTGGCTGTGATAATGACTTATGCCAGTGGAAAATTTCAGCATTTCACTGTTGTTTCAAAATTACCACTGAGACCCCAAGGCTTAGGCTTATATCGTCAACTTTGTAGCATATCTTCCTTTGAATGGAAGTTGCTTACCTTTTGCACTTTGCCGATCATGGTATTTATTTAGGTCTCACCCACAGACAGCTTTTAACTGTCGGTTGTCAAAGACCTCGTGTGCTGTACTAATTCTTACTGTGGTCTTTCTGTTAGCCCATTGCTTACCAGTGGTTGGCTTTCTTGTTGCTCTCATTTGCCTCCTTTCCTTCCTCTTTTTTGTTTGTTTCTAGCTTAGAGCATAGCTTTGTACCATGCTTTTGACTTGCTTCATTTTTATCTCACCACTGCTTACATTCAAGGAATTCGTTTTTTCCTTTTTCTTTCAGCACACTGTAGAAGTGCATTCATTTATTATATCAAGTATATGTAGTGTAGACTTACCCAAAGATGTTGGAAAATTTCACAAGGAGTGATTTCTGCATCATGTGCTGCTTCTCCCCTCAACCTCCACCCTAGCTGTTTGTAGTCCTCCCCTCACCTGCCCACCTCATCCCCTGCTACTCCCATCCTTTCTCTTCTGCCTTTTTACCTTAAACATATTTTTCACCCCACTTCCCAACTCCTTCATTGCTTTCCAAGCTTCTGCTCCCCATTGCTATTGCCACCCCAACAAACTCCTCCACTTCCCCACCATATTTTTAATTAAAAAAAAAAAAAGAATTTGGAGGACATGGAAGCTGCAATTTGCTACATGTGCTGCTCATTTCTGTTTGATGCACATTCTCACAAGTATGTTTAATTCTGACCCTTACATTCTTCACCTTTTGAATATACCCCAGTCACCAGACTTGATCCAGCAACTTTCCATAACAGTGCCCTTGCACACCAATATCCATGCTCCCACTGGGAAATGCATTCTGGCTAAAGTAGAGCATGGGACTCTTGCACACCTTTCTGCCTTGGCCTCTCCTGCCCAGATTTCTGAAACAGATCAGGAATGAGTTGGGCACAAGCCATTCCAGGGCCTCCAGATTGGGTCAAGAGAGTGTGGTACTTGGTACTTGTGGGCATGAGCACCTGTACTCAAATCAGGCTACTGTTTTGGGAGAATCGTCCGTTACAGCAACAGGCTAAAGTCAAGGTGGACAAACCTTTGCATTAAGATCTGATACGTACTGGCCTGAAAGCAGCCTCAAGAAGGTCTGGTAGCACATTCCACCACATCTAAGGCTGCTACCACTGAGGGAGTGCCAGTCCTGGACATCTGTCAGGTGCAACATTTGTGTAAGTGCAAATATTCACAAAGCACTACTGGCCTGACACCCAGGTCAACGTGAATGGCTTTTTTCCTGTTTGGTCCTGCAGCACTTTTCTGGTTATAGCCTACCCCCCAGACTCCTCAATATTGGGGGTACTGCTATGGTATTTATTCTGAAGGTGAAGAATTTGTGGTCAGAAGTATCCATTAGAAGAACAAGTTACATACGTTTTACCTTTTAAAGTTATTTGTGGTGGCTAATTTACTCACAGTTTTCTCACTGCCCTCCCAGCGCCTCGTTCTGTGGAGTGGTCTCTTTTCTACTATCTAAAGATGTCCTAAATTAGAAAACTACACAGTGGTTCCTCCAGTTGTGTTGCGTCATGAAAGAAACTGATTTCCGTTAATTGGGATGACAATTATCTGTGGATCCGTTCTTTCACCTCTGTGGCAAAATGAAGCCAACGCAGAACTTCATGGCACCACCCATCCGCACAAGGGAGTACAGCTGAAAAAAAAATCCAGATCCAGTCTGATTAGATAGAGTATCCAACAGAAAGAGCAGTAGCGAAGGTAAGTAACTCGTTCTTTCATACCAAAATTTACATATTTTTATATTATGAATAGCTGATTATTGGGGGCACAATTATTTCATTTTTGAATAAATATTTCCACCTGAAATTTGAGTTACAGTCAAATCAGCTGCCTAGAATCCTAAATCTAAGCTTGTTAAACCCACTGGATGTCCATACCTGTGCATTTGGATGTGAGCAGGTAAGTCAAGGATGGGAAAATATAAGATTTAGTTGTGGGTAGATGTTGTGATAACGAAAATGTCATGTAAAAATGCATTTTCGGAACTGACTTTGTCAGCCAAGGTTTTCAAGACTTTTTAAATTGAAATGTTGTGAACATGTGCTGTTATGTCACTATTTTCTCAAAGTAACTGTAAGGGTCAGTCATGCTTGAAGACACCCTGAAGGTCCTGGAAACAATCATGAGTTCCTATTTAAAGGCTATGCCTTTTGGCAACTGTATTTGAGTATTGTGCCATAAAGTGCCTTATTAAACCTTATTGTTATACAGTTTCTTGGGTGAATATCTCTGCCTCCCGAATCCCCCTCAAGGATGTCGGGTTCGCTCAGTTTTTTCGCAAATTGCATCTTCCTCCACAAGCCAACTTCTCATTCCTATTACCTGTTATTTAAGAGTTAATTAATCTATTAGTCACAACAATTGCTGCGAAATCCAAGAGAATCTCACAAGTTGGGGACAGTTTTAGCGGTTTAGATCAGATCACAAAAATGGCACATTCTTGTATCCTACTTGTCGAACAAGAGAAGTGGTTCTTTGCAGATAAACACATTAATAGCATGTTCCCAGTAGATGCTCGATAGTTCTTTACGTTCAATTCATAAAATGAAGTGAATATATTAATTCTACCCACCTCCATATTCAAGATGTTCCTCCATCTGTGAATACATTTCACCACTTGATGTTCTTGTTGCTGCTTGCATTTCAGGCTAGTACAGGATGTACAACTCAAGTGTAAATACCATATTTGTAAGACGCAATAATTGACTTACAGACTACAAATACAGCATGTCGACACCCATGTGCCAATGTAACCACAGAGATAATGTTGTACTTTGTGCTGGGTCGAAATGCTACTTCTTCTTTTCTGACACTGTAGTAGAAAACATTGCATATAGGTGAAAAAACGTTTAGGTCAAAGAAAAAAAAAAGGTACTTCATAATATGTTGCTTTAAAATAAGAATATGTATTTACCATTATAATATTTGACAGCTAGATCTAGACCTTTCGACTAGAATATGTGTTTGCACATCTAATGAAATCTTTGTTTGTTGTGATTAGCTCTGTATTGATTTTCAGGAAAAACAAATAAACGTTGATAGTACAGCTAAATATCAATTATAGCTGAGGATGTCGGGAAATGAGAACGTTTCCAAAAAACAGATTGTGATACATAGTTATCAACCAAATATGCGTATAATTATCTCCTCCCCTCCCTCCACATACTAATCCTCTTCACAACATACTAATCCTCCTCACCACTCACTATTTCTCCTTCCATCAACCACGCTTAACAATGCTGCATTCTGAATGGTGTTCTGGGAAACTCCTGGTTGACTAGCACTGTCAGCGACTCTTCTTCTAAAGGAGAATGGCCTAGTTTAAAGGTGCTCGGGAGCTTGACATTTTGCCATCTCCCATCAGATACACATTTAGCCCACTAGGGAAATGAAAAAAAACATAGCTATTAGTTTTTTCATAGATGATCAAAGTTTGCCTTCACTACGGTTACTTTATGGAAGCAGCTATTATCACAGCAGAGTAGATGTAATACTCAGTTACGCATGTTGCTAATTAACCGCCTTCCTCTGATTGTTTGCTCGTGTTAACGCGTCCCAGTATGACTAATTTATTCACTTTGGGACTCCTTTTAGGCCAATGAATCTTTTGACCCTGATTGAAGACACCTTAGGACGAGATAGATAATCAGCATGTCAATCAATATGTCAATAATGTCATCAAAGTTCACAGTAATGCGACAATTCAAATTAATCAAAGACATTTAAGAAACTCGAAAACCACCATGACCTTTCAGTCATTAATAACCACACCAGTTTAATATGAATTTGTGAAGTTTATTCCCTATTGATTACAATTCTACTAATAAGTTTATTAGTCTCAAAACCAAGAAACACATTAGCATAGTCTCAATATGGCAACTCTGATAAGATTTCATCAAAGCAATGATTACGAATGTTAGAACATAACACGGCATCAACATAGATTATCCTTAGCAGAGTATTATCATCATGTTATTCAACAAAGCATAGATTCAGTCGTTTGTCTATTTGTGTCAGTTTAGTGAATCCGTCTCCTAACCTCAAATTAGCATCAGCATGTTGGGCTTCATGCAAAACAATTTAGTTACACCAATTTGGAAAACATCTAACTATGGTCTCTGTCAAAAGAAGCAGTTGGTACCTAGAAAGGAAAAGCAAACAGACAATCACAATATCATTGTCATATAGTTACCCTCTGTATTTGAGTCAGCACTCAGGTTCAGTCTTCGTCCTCAGGGCATCATTTGGTTCGCCATCAGGAATTCAGCAATCGGGCAAAAAGGGGCACTTCCCTAATAAGGAGGTAAAGTGTAAACGGGCAATTTATAAGGCAAGAATAGTTTTAAGAACCAAACAGCAAAGTCTTTATGCAGAGTAACAAAGTGTCTGGGTCACAGCAAAACGCAACAGCATCTCCCTCTCATCTTTCTCCTATTCTCTCCTGTTCTAATTCACTTCCTTGTGTCAAGGGTTTTTATCCCATTTTTGTTGTACATTCCCCTAAAATTTGGTTGGATGAGGGGTTGCACCCCACTATCTCGCTCCAATAGAGTTTCAATTATCTCATCAAATTTGTCACCCCATAACAGTTCTCACGTATTTATTGGTCCTTATGAATGACGTCTTTAGTGGGTGGAATGTCCGGTATGATTTCATACTCTCTTGGTCCTTTGCACATCTTCAGTCAGTGGCTCCATTGTTTGTACCGGTTCTGGCGACATTGTACCTGCCAGTGGTCTACATTGTTGCATTCAGCTAAAATGTTTCTACAAGCAAGTCGAATTTCATGAGAACTGATCTACTACAGTTACATTCATCTCCTAGTTGGAAAAAAACAAGAGTTCATGTCCTTCAGCAAGTCAGCACATTGCACGTTAGAAAAACACATTTAATATGAAACCAGGCAGCTAGGCCTCGACTCATGCTAACTAAGGCTTAATGATTTATTAGCAAAATTCTAACATATAACCTTTCATTATTAGTACAAATCATGTTTCAATATAACATTTCATAATTATTAGTCAGTTTCATAAGTCCCCGTATATATTGGCGGCCACTCCCGTGGTACATTTCAAACGCACGTTTTAGCAAGATACATTAATACATTTTCTATGCGGCATTATTACACATTAGTTCATTAGCATTTCATGTTAATATAAAATATATAAGCTACACTCTCTCAGTCCCTCCTGTGATGACACTTGTCATCACACAAAACCTTTCCCTTCTCAACCTTTCATTTTTCTCAAAATACGCATTTCAACATCATCCCCCTTGTGTGAATTTTCCCAAATTTCTTTGAACATTTTCTCCTTTGCTTTTTCTTCATTTCTTTGGTTTCGTTTTGCCAAATTTCTTTTAATTCTTTCATTAACTTTACATGATAACCATAATCCCAATAAACATATCAGACCAATCAATAGACCCCCTAAAATGTTTGCAAGAACCCCGTTCCAAATAATACTAAACCAATTCCCTACTTTTATAATCCCTTTCCCAACTCTCTTCCAAACTCCAGGTTCCTTCAGCTCCTTCAAATCTGCACTATCTCTTGTTAGGTTAGTAAGTATACCTCTAATCTTTTTGCTGTTACGAGGAATGAACGCACAACAATGGCGCTCATTAAGCATCTTACAGACTCCGCCGCTCTTTGCTAAAAGAATGTCTAAAGCAAGCCGGTTTTAAAGAGTCATAGCTCTTTCCACAGCAAGTTCAGTATCCATCAGGAGTATAGCCCCTGTGAAGTTTGTCAGCATGTTATCCACAATAGTAGACAACTTTTGAATCTTTATGGAGTTTGAGATAACCCCTACTGAAGGAATTATGGCTCCAAATATGTCACCTACGACAGCAGCCGCTGTCTCTCTCTTTTGTCTAGTATGATGTAATTCAGACATTTTAGGAATTTGCTTTAAGTCCTCAATCTGGTAAATCTTTGGGAAAACTATTCCCAAATAACACGTCCCATACCATCCTTTAGGAAGACGGTAATAAGCATTAAGCCCACATATATAATAGATCCCAGGGATCGCTGAATCCTGTCCATTTAACATAAATGTCCATTTACTCTGAAACATAAACACATGCCTACATTCACTCGTTCCCACAAATAAAGTGTCATGCTCAGATTTCGGCCTATATATGCAAAGTCTACCTACATGTAATGCATCTATAGCTAATTTGCCCTGCGTCTTTATTGCAGTGTAAGCATGCATAATCATTTGCAAGCGTGTCTTTTTCTAATCCCTTTTCTAGCCTTTCGTTTAATGCCTTTCGTCTATCATCAGTGTGATCTAAGAAGCTCTTTTCTACAGGTGTTAGTAAGCAAGTTAGATTATTGCGGTGTGCATAAGCTGTCCCAAATGTCAGTGTCGGCTCAAAGAAACCCCTAACTAATTTTATGCTATGTTCTTTAGCTAATTTGTTTAGAAACTCAATCACAGGCACAAAGGAGAACACTACATCTAAGTTAGAGTAGAAGTATTGCACATGTTCTTGATCATAGAATCTCGTTAACTGTAAACTACAGCTTATCCCGTACGTTAATGGCAGAGTATGGTAAGTAACCCCTTCTTGTACTGATGAAGGAATCTTTGTGCACACATAACAATTCTTCGCATCCATTGTGTCAACATACTCATTCAACAAGCGATAGAAGACATTAGTAGATAGTTCCCCCATTGGATTAGTTCCCTCATGCAAGTATTTTGCATCCTGCTCAAACTTCTCCCATGGTGTTAATATAGCAGTCTCGGGATTTGAAGCATTGTTAGTCATTTCTTATCCACCAATGGCATTCCCACAATCACACCTATAATTATTATTGCACATACAATAGCCAAAACAGCACTCAACCAACCACACATCCTACCCTTATTACTATTACCTCTAGAGTAAATCATGATCTGTAAAGAATCAGATAGCAGAATAATACAAAACAAACAATCAACTTGAGGACGATATAAAAGCTTTTTTTTTTTCTTCACTGTGCAAAAGTCTCTCTCTCTGCGAGTATTAGCAGCGTTCACTCACTCCAGGACCCCTTTTTCAAATCAGGTTAACAGCTTGTCATAATTGGTTTTTCAGAGTCAATTCAGGTTATCAGTGTCACATCTGGTAATTTATCAGTCTTTTTTCTCAGCTTCTCAGCTTTTAATTTTAATTTCAACTTAACACAGTCTCTTTCTAGAGTTGAATTCAGGTGCCGTAGTATTGACCTGGTACCTCCCGATCAAACCAGAACGCCAAGAGTTCTTGTTGCCATTCAGCTGATGTTGCATACGCCCATTCAGGACCTGCGTACCTTCTGTTTGCAACCCTCTTTCTTTTCAGTTTACGTTCACTTTGCTACTCTCCTTCACTGAGATCCTCCTTTCTGGTTGTCTCAACTTCTTCCTCTAAAGTTTCACTAGAGACCACTTTCTCTCTTGCAGCTTGTGGCCTCGGCCAGTTATCTCCTTTATGTGTTTTCTTCCTGCTTGGCCTTTCAGAATGTTGAACAGCACCCTCCTCTTGTGCTATGGTGTTTTCCCTTGATGGCCCTGCAAACGGCTCAGGAGGAGTCAGAACATTTTCACCTCCCTCTGCCTCTTCTCCCTCGCCTTCAGGGTCTGTTACGGGCTCATCTTCAAACCTGTATCCGTCTGCTTCTGGGAGAACCTCTCTGCGTTGGTTCCCCTGTTATCTCAGCTGAGATAGGCTCACTGTCACCCCTCTGGAACTCGTTTTGTGTGACTAAGCTGTCCTCAGCGGGCTCTCCTTCAGTCTCAGTTCCCCTTTGAATACTCTCTGGCCCTGAGACTTCCTTGTCTGCAGCTGTTGTTTTGGACACTTCAGGTTCCTCATCAGTTGGACACGTCACCTTCTTTGTGTGAGTGGCATGTATCCAATTCGGAAGGCCTGCACATTTCACAGCAGTAGTTGTTGTCAGTCTTACTTGATATGGCCCCGTCCAAAGCGGCTCCAAACAAGACTTCCTCACGTATTTTTTTAAAACAAGCCAGTCACTGGCTTTTAAGGTGTGACCTGGATCACTTATCAGTGGCAATGTGGTAGCCTCCACCTGGTGAGAGAAAGAGCGGACCACATCAGCCAGACCCATGCAGTAGTCCAACACCATATCATCCGTGATATTCACAAGAGCATTTGCAGGTACTGCGGGCAATCGCATAGCTCGGCCCATTAGTATTTAGTGGGGAGACAGTCCTGTTTTCTTGTCAGGTGTATTTCTCATTGACATCAATACTAAGGGCAATGAATCTGGCCACTTCAGATTGGTAGCTGCGCACATTTTTGCCATTCTCGGCTTCAAGGTGCCATTCATTTGTTCCACTAGTCCTGATGCTTCAGGGTGATAGCTACAATGCAGCTTCTGCTCAATGTTCAATGCAACACACAAGAGCTTAATCACCTCATTGTCGAAGTGTCTGCCCCTATCTGATTCTAAAGAGATCAGGAATCCGAAACGTGGTATTATCTCCCTAAGCAGCAGCTTTGCTACTGTGAGGCTGTCATTTCTACGTGTAGGGTAAACTTCAATCCAGTGACTGAAAACGCACACAATCACCAACACATATCTCAATCCTCCACACACAGGCATCTCAATAAAGTCCATCTGCATTCTGCTAAACGGACCTCCAGCTCTCCCAACATAGCTCATATTCACCACAGTCCCTTTTCCTGCATTCATCTGCTGACAGATGATGCACCTGTGACAGATAACCTCTGCAGCTATTCTGAATTTTGGATTGAACCAATCGATTTTGAACAACCTGATCATTGCGTCTCTCCCTACATGGGCTTGGCCATGGTAAAACCTCGCAAACTGTGACAAAAGACTGTTTGGCAAAACCATTTTTCCCTCCTCTGAGACCCATAAGTCGTCAGACCTCTGTACGCATTGCATTCTCTGCCAGGAGCGTTTCTCCTCTTTGCTGGCACGTCCCTGCAGTGATCTTAGCTCATCTAATGTGTCAACCACTCTTAATGCAAAGTTTAAGCATGTTTCATTCTCAGTTTCAGGTAACAACTCCCACTGATCTCGGAATGATATACAGTTCAATGCGCAAAACCTTGCGAATTGATCTGCATATCTATTTCCCATTGACACAAAGTCTTGTGACTTAACATGAGCATTGCATTTCACCACGGCAATTTCAAGAGGTAACTGAATCGCATGCAACAAATCCATAATCTTTTCACCATTTTTCACTGGTGAACCGGAAGAGGTCATGAAACCCCTTTGTGACCATAACTGGCCAAAGTCATGTACAATTCCGAATCCGTATCTGCTGTCAGTATAGATAGTGACTTTCAGATTTTCAGCTGCGTGGCAGGCCTTAGTAGGGGCAATTAATTCAGCCACTTGAGCAGAGTACACTCTTTCGAGCCAGGAAGCTTCTAAAATACCGGTGATTGTACACACAGCATATCCAGCTCTCAGTACTCCTACTGAGTCTCTCAAGCATGAACCATCAACAAATATAATGTAGTTATTTTCTTCCAATTGGGTATCTTTAATGTCAGGTCTTGGTTTGGTGCATAGTTCTGTTACCTCAAGACAATCATGTTCTACTTCCTCGGCATCATCAATGTCTGCATTATCGGTAGGAAGTAAAGTTTCCGGGTTCAATATAGTACATCTCTTGAGGGACACATTAGGAGACCCCAGTATAATGGTCTCATATTTAGTCAACCTCGCATTTGTCATGTGCTGCGTTTTGGTTCGGGTTAACAGAATTTCAACTGAATGAGGGAACATTACTGTTCAAGGATGTCCCATCACTATGCCTTCACACTGAGTGAGGCTTTGACCAACTGTTGCAACTGCACGCAAACAACCCGGTAAGGCTGCTGCAACTGGGTCCAAAGTAGCTGAAAAATATGCTACTGGGCGGTTTGCACCTCCATGGACCTGTGTTAAAACATACAAAGAAGCAGCATCACGTTCATGACAAGACAGTAGGAAAGGCTTCTTGTAATCAGGCATACCTAAAGCTGGTGCCCTGTATATGCTTTCCCTCAATTCCATGAATGCCTCCATCTCTTTCTCGGACATGGTTATGGTACCCAGGTCATCCTGGACTCCTTAACTGTCAATTTCACCAATGGTTTAGAGATAATCGAGAAGTTGGGAATCCACTGGCGACAGTATCCTACCATTCCCAAAAACATACTGACATCTCTCTTAGTTGTCGGGGGATTCATCTGCAGTATGGCTGTCACTCTTTCTTTCAATATTTTTCTCGACCCCTTTTCAATTAGGTGACCTAAGTACTTCACCTCTTTCTGACAGTATTGCAACTTCTTTGGGGACACTTTCTGTCCATTCTTTCCCAAATGATTCAGTAAGGCAATTGTGTCATACCTGCAGTCATCTTTTGTTCTGGACGCAATTAACAAATCATAAATGTACTGTACTAGAGTCGAACTGAAAGGCAGTTCTAAGGACTCCAAGTTCTTTTTCAATATCTGATTGAAGATGGAAGGTGACTCAGAAAACCCTTGAAGAATTCTGCACCAACTGTAAACGTTGTCCAAGAATTTGAAACTGAAGAGAAATTGGCTGTCTTCATGAAGAGGCACCGAAAAGAATGCTTGAGACAGGTCCACAACTGTGAACCACTCTGCATCACACGGAACCTGAAACATAATTACTGCTGGATTTGGCACTATGGGGCAGCATTTTACCACAATTTCATTTATTTTCCTCAAGTCTTGAACAATTTGAACTTTCCCACAAGGCTTTTTCAGACCCATTATTGGTGAATTACACGGGCTACTCAGCACTTCCTTCAGAACCCCTTGCTTCAAAAAGTCTGCAATTATTTGCGCTACTTGAATGAGGACATCTTGTACCATGTGGTACTGCGGTACCTGAGGAAACACTGCATTTGGCTTTACCTGTACTTTGACCGGTTTTACTCCCTTTATCAATCGCACTTCTTTTCCTGTCAGGTCCCACACTTTCTCTGTCACAGTTCCCTGCAGCTCAGGTGGTAAGTCTGTTACTGTAAGCATTGGGAATAATGTTATCAAAGGGTATTCCTCATTTGCAATCTCCGTCTCTAACTCTGGGAATTGTCCATCGTCCCCTTCATCATCACTGTTTGTCTGTACTTCAATTCTCTCATTGGAACAGGTAATCGAACATCTCATTTTGCACAGTAAGTCTCTTCCCAGTAGGGATACGTGACTCGAATCACAGACTACAATTTTGTGTAATCCCTGGAAGTTGTCAATCTCAACTTGGACCGGGTCTGTAATCAGATTTGTCAGGAACTGGTTTGCTACTCCTACCACCCTTATGGTATGCCCCAAAAGTGGTAATTTCGGGACCTCTGCACTTCTGACTGTAGAGCGTGTAGCTCCTGTATCAACTAGGAATGAAACCTTATGACCCATCACATTTCCCTCTACATAAGGACCCTCTGATCTACCTCTAGGGATGCTGCAAGCCTGCACTCCTCACTGTCTGAACAATCATCTGACCATTCATCGTTTATTCCATCCTCACCACGCAATGGGAACTGTTGTACTGTGTTATTTTGACTCATCCTTTGGCCTGTGACCTGTTGAGGAAGCATCACCTGTTGCTGTCCCATTGGAGCTAATGGTATTTGCATTTGCTGTCTAGGTACCATGGGAACCTGCTGTTGTACCTGCTGCATTTGTGCTGGTTGAACACGCGGCATTTGCATTTGCTGCACAGGCTGTAACCCCTGCATCTGAACCATGTTATTCTGGAAGTTCTGATTTTGGCCCCTCATCTTTGGACCCCTCACATTTTGGAATGTACCGACATCATTGCTTTGTTGAACAACGCCATCCTGCACCACCATTGGGCATTCCCGCTTCCAATGCCCCACGCCCCCACACGTGTGACATGGTGACACCTTTTTCATCCCCTGCACATCATTTTGAACCACAACAGTATTCAAGTCTGGACCATGGTTCCCAAAACCCCCTCGTCCTCGACCTCTTGGCTGTGCCTGAAACACTCCATTCACCTGCGGTTGTTGCTGTATCACCTGCTGTACTCCATTTCCCTGTATCCCTGCCTGCGCTGCCTTAATCTGCATCACCATCACCTTCTCTTTCAACTTTCTCTGCTTCAACTCAATCTCATCACTACAGTATTTCGCATACTGCAACACCTCATAAATCGGCTTCGCTTGCCAACAGATCAAATGATTCTTAATCATCTGGCTAATTTCTGGTCTCAGCCCTTCAACAAACCTGAACACAAGGTGATTCATGTCTTTCGGCTCAATGACCTCAGTGCCACTGTAATGTTTGAATGCTTTCAACAATCTCTCATAGTAAGCATGAACCGACTCTTTGGCTTCCTGTGAGGTACGATCGATTTTCTGCCAATCAGTCACTTTCGGCGACACTTTTTGCTTCAAAAACTCAATTACTTTCTGATAATATTTAATCACCTCTTCAGACGGTGCTCCAGTAACCTTCTCCCCTGCAGGCTCCTCTGTCAGCCAGTCTACACCCCTCTTGCACTCAAGCCATAAATCGGGTGGAACTATAATTCCAAACATGGCATTCAAGTCCTCCCAGAGACATTTTGCAAGCTTCACAAACCTGTTCGTCTGCTGATACCATTCTATCGGCTTCTCCCTCAACCTGGGATAGTCATTTGTGAATGACAGAATGTCACCCCTAGACCACGGTACATGGACTAGCACCCCTCCGGCTGTCTCTCTCATTGGTAACGTTTTTATTGTCCCCGTGTCTGGTGCGGCTTTAGTCTGTTTTGGTTCCGGACTTTCGCCCTTTTCTTTATCTCTTTTCTTTGCCCATCTGCCTTCCCATTTCTCTAAGGCTCCCCAAATTTGAGCACTCTGCAGTATTTCCTTAAGATGCACTTTCAACCCGGTAGATCTCATGTGTTCGAAATCTTTAGGTTCGAAGTCTAATCTGTATCTTCTTTTCAAATGTTTAGTGTATTTATCTGCCAGGTTTGCCAACCTCTGATGCACCTTGCTCACTTCTCTAGTGATTTTGGGGCACAGATACCTCAATTCTGCTTCCGTGTATGACTCTAGTCTGTTCACCCCCATTGTTCCTTCCACTAGTTCCATGGCTTCCACACCCAGTTTCACAAAGTTCAGGTATTCGTCCCTCTCTGACCTCTCTGCTGTTACTGCAGTAGTCTGCGGAGTGTTGAGCTTGTCTAACCACTCGTTCAACTGTTGCGCTGTTAAGCCTTGTAACAAAATATTTCCAGACTGCACCATTGGTGTCTGTGTCGTATCTGTACTCATTACCTGTGGGGTTAGTGTTCCCAACCCTGCTTGCCTCATTGTCTCCAAAGGAACCCCAATCGGACTAAAGTCTAACAAGGATCTAGTCCTTTCGACTGTCTGTTCTCCCTGCAGGTGTCCTATGGACCCTCCTCTTATCGCCTCTTGGGTCATTATTCCCTGATCACATACGCCAGGCTTACCCTGCGCATACAGCGGTACTGGTGGACCAACAGTAATTGGCAATGATATGGCAGCCGGTGACTGCCCAAGTCCTGAACCCTGTGGAGCATTAACTCCCATAGCTTGATTCATCATTGGTGCTGTAGCTACTGACTGCGGTCCTGCGACTGCATTGTAACTCGGAACCAGCTGATGCTGCGGCTGGGGCAGCAATTGCGGAGTTGGCTCAATCTGCACTAATTTTGATCTTGTATATATATCTGATCAGGCGGCACCATCAGACTCGTATTTGTCTCTAGTACTGGGACATCTGGATAAATCCTTTGAATCTGTGGTGGCTGCAACTGTATCTGTGTGTCTGGTGCAGTGAGTACACTAACACCATTTTGTATCAAAACTGTATCACTTGTCTGCACTGTACCTGAGACGCCCTTATTTTGTGCCGGGTCTTCAGAACTCACACTAGTGCTCTGTGCGTTATCATTTATGGCATATGGTGGCGGGCGATCATGTAACAACTGATTAAGAAACTCTTCATCGTCTGAGTCATCTTTATCTACCCAAGACCTCTGAGTCTCCTTTGGCTTACTAGAGCCTTTGTCTGTCTTACAGGTGGCTTTTTTTCCCTGTGTCTCATCTTCTTGTGCTATTGCCGGGAACAATTTAAGTCCATCAACTATTCCCCTTCTCCACATCTTGGTCTCATGATCCCATCTAGCCTCAGCTAAAGTATTTTCTGCCCTTTTCATTCTCCTCTCAAATTTCTGCTGTCTGTGTCGTATGGCCATCAAATCCCAGATTGCTAATGCCTCATACTGAGCTGGTCTCGGAGGCGGTTTTTGTACACTTAACATAATTCGCAAGTTCTCCAAAATCCTTGTATTAAACGTTCCATCCTCTGGAAACGCTAAACATCCCTCCTTCTCTGTTAATGTTCGCCACTGCTTCATCCAAAGATATGGCACGACTCCTTTTTCCTCCATTACAATATACGCTGGAGTACCCTCAGGCGGTGTAGGCTCCCCTTCACTCGCCATAATATATGTATCTCCCTTCAGAGCACACTTTAAAGCCTTGAAAAACTTCATCTTTGTGTCTTTTATTATGCTTAAAACCTAATCAGGAAGTGACTTTAATTCCCAGAACACTCTTCACCCACTTTTCTCAATCTATTGTCTCTCACGGACGGCTGCCAATCCTTGCGCGACCCCTCTCGACAACTGACCTATCCCAGCGCGGCACCACTGACGTCACACTCACACACACTGCAGCTGACAAAGTCTTGCGGCTTGTCCTCCTCACACAAAACTAATGCAATATATTGCGAGTACCTTTAACAACAGAGAACCCAAATTTGCCGTTTACTACAGGAAGGGTAACACATTCGCTTCAGAACTTTACAGAGATTTCACTTGAAGCCTCGGTCGCTACTCTCTCCTTCTCAGCTCCCTCACTTGCAAGCAGAATTTGACCCGCAAATCCTACTCTCGACTTGTCAATGGTTTGTTCTAGTGCACTTTAGAACTTGCCAAATCGCCATCGAAGGTTTCACTCACACAATTTTGACTCAAACTCGGCTTGTCAACCACGCCCGATTGACCTATTAAACCGCACAAGTTACAACATAAACCCAAGTGTCTCCTACACTTGCCAATATACTCCGGAGTCTTAGACCACGACGGGTCCATACATCACCAACAACCACGTGGATAATTTTTTAGCACAAAGCGCCACACTTACATGAAGTTCGCCGACTTCCCTACTCTCATACTGCGGAGTACACCCACTCCTATTTACATTACCTGACCTAAATTCACACAAACTTCACAATTCACCTGCAATATGCATAAGCTGAGCAAGCGCGAATTCTACACCACACATGCTAAAATGCGGAGAACATACCCAACTCACTTAGGCAGGCTCTGAGATTCCGGGAAAGTCATGGGGAATTTAGAAACACATCATACCTCCAATTTGCATTATCTCGAAAAACAATTCAAAACAATAATCCTCCGTCGTAGGGCCCCAAAGGGCCTAAACCGTCGCTCTCCTACCAGAACTGTTAACACGCCCCAGTATGACTAATTTATTCACTTTGGGACTCGTTTGAGGCCAATGAATCTTTTGACCCTGATTGAAGACACCTTAGGATGAGATAGCTAATCAGCATGTCAGTAATGTCATCAAAGTTCACAGTAATGCGACAATTCAAATTAATCAAAGACATTTAATAAACTCGAAAACCACCATGACCTTTCAGTCATGAATAACCACACCAGTTTTAATATGATTTTGTGAAGTTTACTCCCTATTGATTACAATTCTACTAATAAGTTTATTAGTCTCAAAACCAATAAACACATTAGCATAGTCTCAATATGGCAACTCTGAGAAGATTTCATCAAAGCAATGATTACGAATATTAGAACATAACACGGCGTCAACATAGATTATCCTTAGCAGAGTATTATCATTATGTTATTCAACAAAGCATAGATTGAGTCATTTGTCTATTTGTGTCAGTTTAGTGAATCCGTCTCCTAACCTCGAATTAGCATTGGCATGTTGGGCTTCATGCAAAACAATTTAGTAACACCAATTTGGAAAACATCTAACTATGGTCTCTGTCAAAAGAAGCAGTTGGTACCTAGAAAGGAAAAGCAAACAGACTATCACAATATAATTGTCATATAGTTACCCTCCGTATTTGAGTCAGCACTCAGGTTCAGTCTTCGTCCTCAGGGCATCAGTTGGTTTGCCATCAGGAATTCAGCAATCTTGCAAAAAGGGGCACTTCCCTCATAAAGAGGTAAAGTGTAAACGGGCAATTTATAAGGCAAGAATGGTTTTAAGAACCAAACAGCAAAGTCTTTATGCAGAGTAACAAAGTGTCTGGGTCATAACAAAACGCGACAGTATCTCCCTCTCATCTTTCTCCTATTCTCTTCTGTTCTAATTCACTTCCTTGTGTCAAGGGTTTTTATCCCATTTTTGTTGTACGTTCCCCTAAAATTTGGTTCGATGAGGGGTTGCACCCCACTATCTCCCTCCAATAGAGTTTCAATTATCTCATCAATTTTGTCACCCCATAACAGTTCTCACGTATTTTATTGGTCCTTATGATTGACGTCTTTAGTGGGTGGAATGTCCGGTATGATTTCATACTCTCGTGGTCCTTTGCACATCTTCAGTCAGTGGCTCCATTGTTTGTACTGGTTCTGGCGACCTTGTACCTGCCAGTGGTCTACACTGTTGCATTCAGCTAAAATGTTTCTACAAGCAAGTCGAATTTCGTGAGAACTGATGTACTACAGTTACATTCATCTCCCGGTTGGAAAAAAACAAGAGTTCATGTCCTTCAGCAAGTCAGCGCATTGCACGTTAGAAAAACACATTTAATATGAAACCAGGCAGCTAGGCCTCGACTCATGCTAACTAAGGCTTAATGATTTATTAGCAAAATTCTAACATATAACCTTTCATTATTAGTACAAATCATGTTTCGATAAAACATTTCATAATTATTAGTCAGTTTCATTAGTCCCCGTATATATTGACGGCCACTCCCTGTGGGCACATTTCAAATGCACGTTTTAGCAAGATACATTAATACATTTTCTTGTTAAGATAGAATATATAAGCTACGCTCTCTCACCCGCATCTCTCCAGAGCACTTCCCCAACAGGCAGATGCCTGCTGAACTTTTCTTATTTCAGGGCCTGTTTCATGGCAGACATTGCTTCTTCAACCACAGTTTCACTCTCTCTCAACCCGCTCAACAAGGAAGAACTACTCAGACTTCAGAAATGCCCCACATATTCATCGAAAAGCCAACAGTCCTAGATATTCAGCTGGAATCGAAGACACCTCCACAGTTAGCCTTGGCACCTCGCGATGGCGCTCAAATCCACAGAGACCCTCAACTTTATTGGCATCAGAGAAACCTGTCTCTCTACTGAAAGCCTCAGAATCTTAGAAAACGTCATACCCTCATTCATAAAATCTTCACCAAGAATAGTTGAAAATAGGAGGTGAGCTTGGGCTCATCTGACCTGAGCACATCTGTGCATCTGTGTTAGACCTGCATCCCTCATGCTTTACTAATACCCAGGCCCTGTTTTTCTCTTCAGATTTATTTTCTTCCCTGTCTCATCTCTTTCCCTCAGATGGGCAGCTTAAATTGCCACACTTCATTTTTGAGCCATAGCCTTCATGGTGCCAAGCGTTTGCAGCAGCAGTCCTGTATAACTTTTGCTTTTTTTATCTTAGGAATAGTTGTTGGATGCATGCCTGTGGGCCACCTTTGGGACGAGGTCTCTCTAAAACCTTCTGGCTTACAATCAAAGCAAGGGTGTCCATATCCAGCAGGAAATGTTGGATGTCGTTCTTAGGAAGATGAATCGATAAATGGTATCTGCTATGGTACACAGTATTGAGTATCCCTGTAGTGAGTGAAACTTCACTATGTAAGGACATTAAATGCTCTCACCTGAGTCAGGGTTTTGTGATACTCCCAGATTACGATAGCCAGTATCCATCTGTGTATGCATGCATGTAACAACAACTGAGAGCCCTACACCTGCAGTATATACTGTTGTACCAGGCGTGGTTGAAGGTCCTGTATCAAGGGAAGGTGCTTTTCTTCGATCATCCTCAAAACGTCTGGGAGTGGTTGGAAATGAGAACTGTGACTATCCCACAACCGGATCTGCAGCAGAAGCAGACATGAAGCTCCCGCTCACGAGGGAAAGGGAGCCTCAGGTTTCACACACTACCCAAAAATCCCCACACAGACCCAATAGGACTGTAGAAAGTGACAATCAAGGATGATGGGACAATGCAGGTACAAGAGACAGAGGAACATAGACTGGGGCCAAGCATAATCATGCAGACACCAGATCCTGAGGCTCGATGTGGGACAGTGGATACTCAGTTGGACTTCATACCGGATACCATCGTGGCTGCGGAATTGGAGATGGTAAAGTCGTGAGAAGGATGCACTGCACTTCTAGCAGTAGGAGGTCAGAGGCCCTTAGGAGGCCAGAAGCAGTCGGTTGTGGTGTGGGCGTCAGGTCATGCCAGAGGCACTAGAATGTGGCGCACGAATGATGTGGCAGGGAGTGACGGTTGATGTGGTACACCTACATTCAGAGTAAATGAGTAGTTGATAGATGCAATGCATGGTAGTTAGATGGGAACAAATAGATAGCGCTGGCCTGGGGTACATTGGTGGGAGGGCAACCTTCGGCCCAGTTGGATGAAAGGGGATGCTGTGCAGGTCCTGGCACAGGATGTAGGTAGGCATAGTTAGGCCACTAGTTGTGCTTTGTATGTCCGCGGGTGGGTGGGAAAGATTGTTGTTTATGTTTTGATTATCTAGTTCAGCAGTTCAATGTTAGGCAGTCTGAAGCGCAGCCGATATACATGAGATGGGAAGGACACTTACGATTGTGTACTGTGGACGATGAGGGGTAATTATAGATTCTTGACATATAACGTCATACAACGTGGGATGGGCTCATATATGAAACGACATAGGATACTCTCCCTCCTGAAAAGGTATAGGATTAGTATAGCATGCCTTCAGGAGATTTATCTAGATGACGCAGGGACAGACAGGTTAGTGAAAAAGAGGCGTGGCCAGGTATATCACTCCTCATACTCTAATTACTCTAGAGGCACCCTCATATGGGTGACGCCAGGTCTCCACTTTTCACTAGCATACATGGAGGCGGAGGTGGCAGGGCGGTTCGTACTTGTACAAGAGTCCTTGAATGGTCAACCAGTCACACTACTTAACACTTGTGCCTCTAGTATAGGCGACTGGATCTTATTCCTATCCATGCAGGTCCTGCCTAAGCAGGAGGTGGGGACCCCATTACTTTGGATGGGTGATTTTAATTGTGCCATGGATGGCGACTTAAACAGGACCCCCCCCCCACGACCCCCCCCCCCCCTCGACACTTAGGTCATGCACAACATGGGTTTAGTTGATATATGGAGGGAGAGAAACCCAACCCGAATAGCATATACATGCCATTGAGCCACACACAACACATTCAATATGCTAGATAGAATACTAAGTAGTGGTACTAGGCGACAGGAAGATGTGGACACAACACATATGGGACGCTTCCTCTCATACCACTCACTGGTGTGTTGCGAAATGTTATGGGGCAGCCCCCCTCTCGGGGACCAGATATTGGAGGATGCATTGCTGGTGCTCCTGCATCTGCTAGATGAATTTGGAGATGTTTCAGGGCTCAGAATTAACCGGGCCAAGTCCTTGATATTGCACATGGCCTCGCTGAGTGGGATGTAGGAGGAGCAGCTCTGGGATTACACTGGGGATTCGTGTTGTTTGGTATCTGCGGAGCCAGGTGGCCCATTTCCAAGTCCAGCTATTCCAGCTTAATATGGGTGGGGTACTAGACTCACTTAAGGCCTCAGTGGCCTTCTGGAATACACTTCCCTCAGCAGTGATGGGTAGACTTTCCATCTCTAAAATGATGCTCCTCCCCCGCTGCCTGTATGTACTCTAGAATTCGATGTGCCACCTCCCGGCACAACAATTGAACTCACTTCTTATTTCCCTACTATGAGTGGGCAAACGTAGTAGGGTGACATTGGCCACATTAACCCAACCATACTTATTGGGTGGACTGGAGTTCCCACTCCTGACTTATAGTATTATGCTGCCCATTTACAACGTGCTGCACAGTGACTAGACACCAATGCTACTTGGGATACACAGCTTTTGGCATGGTTGGTAAATGCAGGTAGTCTCCCTGGGCTGTTGATCGAGGGGGCGAGTACGCAAAAAGCCCCCCCACATATAGGTGTACCAGACGGCCAGATTGTGGCAGATATTTGTTGTGCGAGTGGTAAAACATGCACCTTTCCATAGGAAACTCCCGATATGGATCTTAAAACCAGTCAGGTAGATGACGATCAATATGTTGTTCCGGTCATGGAGCACGGAGAGATGTGCGCAATGGAGACATTTTTACCCTGAAGAATACGTTATCTCATTTGAAAATGCCTGTGCAGACTTTGGACTGGATCCTGGGCAGTTCTTGCAGCACACTGGATTATCACATATGGCCATATTACCCTGCGGCCCCACCACCTACTCACACTGTAGGGATATTACTGAACTGTGGGTTGGGTCGACACTTTGATCGCGCTTCTCTATAAAGCAGTCTGTTTGGACGCAAATGGAGTGCTTATGAGGGCCCGTGTGGCTTGGGACGTTGACTTTGATACCCCAATCAGAGACACGGAATGGGTCCGCGTCTGTGAATTGACACAGACAGTGTCTGGCAATGCCCGCTTCCGATTGATACATTATAATTTCCTGCAAAGGACATACTTGACCCCAAAGATATCCATTTCACGATGTGGACGAGACCAGACACTTGTCCTCGTTGTTATACTGGGGGAGCAGACGTTCTACACATGGCCTGGAAATGTAATGCAGTATACAACTTCTGGGAGCAAGTAGTGGACATAATGGTACGTGCCACACATCTGCCTATAGACCTCATGCCTCAGTGTTGCTTGTTAGGTAATTTCAAACATCCAAAAGGTCAAAAAATGACATAAGTTTGGACAGCTGGCCATGATATTAGCGCAGCATAGAATTGCAATAACATGGATGTCGCAGCACGCCCTGACAATAGTTTTTTTGGCATGAGGATGTGGCAGAGTGGCCCTTTGCGGAAGAGACTCATATAAGACTCAGCAGAAGGGATGACAAACGGGAAGATGCTGATCACCTGGCGAGCCTTTTGAACAAATTGTTAGACCCTGAACATGAAACTACAACAGACTCAGACAGAAGCAACATCTCAGATGCATTGGGTAAGCAGTCACATATAGGGCTGGAGTTAGAGAGCACACACAGTCACCACGGTGAGCACACACAGGACAGGAACGAGAGAGATGTGTCGTTAGTAATGATGCCTGATGAAAAAAAAAAAGATAGCTAGGTCAACTGTATGGCTAATAGTGGATCCAATCATGTATAGTTCTAATTTTCTTGTGATGTATATACATAAGACAACTGTTATGTTATTTTATGATAAAATGACAAATACAAATATATATATTTTTTTAAACATATGCATGCATGCATTCCAATTGTATTTATATAGCACCTACTAATCTTGATGAGGCAGCAAAGTGCTTTTCGGTGAGTGGCACGCTAATCCAGAACCCAAAAATGATTAGTGATGGATTAGTATAGGGAAACATGAGTTAGTTTGAGCATTGGACATGAGTCTTTTAGTTGTATTGAATAGAATAATGGAGGGATAGAAGAGGGCATTCTCTAGAAAGTGTTAATTGGGAGATCACAGTAGTAAGATCAGGTTTGGGATGAGAAAAGGGAGAGATGGAGGAGGGAAGCATCCTTAGAAAGGGATTAGGGAAATCATAGTACTAGAATTTGGTGTGAGCCAGGAGGGAAGAGTCTAGAAAGGGCTATTTTGGAGATCATAGTAGTAGAATGAGGTGTGGGATGAGTCAAATTGTGGAGATAGAGGATAGATTGAGAGAGTTATAGGGTGAGACAGAGTAGTGCACTGGAGAGAGTGATTTGTTTTCTCTTCCACAGTAGGGGTAAAGTAGTAAATATATAGATACATGATTACATAGAAAGGGTATATATGTATACGGAAGATAATATATTGAGATTTAAAGTTGTATAAACAAACTTTCTAGTGTTGCAGTATTTAAAGGTCATGTATTTGTGTATTTTTCATAACCCTTTTTTTTTTATTTGATCTTTTCCTAAATATTTCAGTAGCGAAATTCTTGTAGATAAATAGTTTTAATAATATTTACATATTGTGATAGATATATAAGAGCCCCATTAGCATGTAATGAAAGAACTTATATAAAAACTATGCAATGACCTATGAACATGCTAAGCATAGAATGATGTGTGATTTGTTTTGTGAATTCTTAAGTACAGAGTTATTGATTGTATCACAAGAGAATGGGTTACAGTTGGGAGTTAGGCTGTAGCAAAACAGAGATAGGGGAATGGGGGTCGGAGGTGTATAGCTGAGCTGTGGGACGGATTGAGTACTGCATTGGCCAATAACAGGGTGTGTGGACTATCTTAGCATATAGAGGCTGCATTCTCCAATGGGGGTGCTGGCCATTCTTCTCAGGGGCAGTCCTATAGTTGTATTGGCAGTGTGCAACAAGGTGTTGTTTGAAAACAAAAGCATTCAGCTTCTTCAACCTTTTGATGACTGAGGCACGCCAGGCACCTTCTCCCTTGATGGTCAGCCCCGCATAAGCAGGGTCTGAAAACAGTCCCTTGCAGTGTAGTAGGTTGTTGTCCCTACTGGATCTATAGTTAAGTGTGTCAGGTATTTCTTTATAAGAGACCATTCTCCCTTCCTTCTCTCACAAGAAGGAGCATTTCAAGGGTTCTCTCTCCAAGGCGACTGAAACCCACTCACTTCTACCATGGGCAAACAAAAAACACAGCAACAGTTCTTCCTGATGCTCTCTTTCTTAGTGTCATAGAGTCTATTGATTTACAGGTGGTCCTGTAGAATTAGTACGACATTTCCTGTGCATCCCACATTGCCTTCATGTATGCAAACATGAAGTTCATTTGACAATCGCAATAGCTCTATTTGGGGATTCCCACCCAGGTCAAAATACCGAACAGGGCCCAGGCCACCACAACTAAGTGACCATCCTCTGAGTTACTGTTTCATGTTTCTGTTGGAATGATCCACAACCACCAGATTTAATTTATTCCTGATCTAATAGAGACATCTAGCAGCAGACTCCTTACCTATGATTTTCCCAGGCGTCAGACTAGATCCAGCAGATTTTTACGTGAGCAGTACCCATGAGTGCCGGTAAGTTGCATCGATCGGCTGCGTACCACAGCGTCTACACCAGAAGTGACTTTGCGATAACCTATATGGACACCACCTCTGCGCGCTGTCAGTTCTTTTCTTTCCGCACCAGTTAGTGCTGATCCAGAGAAGTGCTATTCTTCTGTCATTTTCTGAGAGGCTTTTTTTGAAGTTTTGTTGAATTCTTTTTTTAGGTTTACCTCATGGTGTGTCGAGGAGTACTTTGAGGAAAACAGGTTTTAAACCGTGTGACACCTGTCAATGCATCATATTGGTTACAGACCCCCATTTGGTCTGTTTGTTGTGCCTCAAGCATGACCACCACTCCAAGTCATGCTCAGACTGTCGGGCCATGGCACTAAAGGATTAGAGGGAGCGGCCCCTGAAGCTGCTAGCAGTGTGGCAGGCGACAACGCATCGCACGACTCCTACGAGGTCTTGGTCCTGATCGAGAGAAAGGTCGCAGGACCACGCCAGGAGCCGCAAGTCCTCTTCTTCCTACTCCAAGTCATTGGGACATTCGGGAAAGAGGCATAAGAAGCACAAAAAGTCGAAGTCTGGTTCTCCTTCTCCTCGTCCGTCCAGAAAGAACAAAGGATTAACTGCAAGGGAGAGGTGTGATCACCTCTACCGGTGTATTAGATGTCAAGGGCTTGGGTGGGGTGGGCTCTGAGGGCGATCAGACTGCTTTGAAGGGTGCATTTGGTGCCCTCCTTGCACTATCTGGTTTGCACAAGTTCAGGAACCTCCGATTCCCTCTCTGGCACAAAACTGCACAAAGGAGAGAGATCTTCTGCCCCTGGCCTCTGGAACCACCGCTAGTGTTCGCTGGAACCTAACAAGTCTGCTTCTGGTGAGAAGGCTCCCATTGCAACATTGTTTCTCCGTATCCTGCAAGAATTCTGCAATATCCAAAGCTGTGCATTCCCCAGGGTCACAAGGACTCTGTTTGCACCAGGAAGTACGAAGGAATCCCCTTGGAGTGAAGTATTCACTCACCTGCATCTGCAGGCACCTCAAGATAACATCGATCATTTGGTGGGGACTGCTGTCCCTGGACATCCGAAGATCCTGCTTCGCAGGTGGTGAGTCTGTGGTCTCCTCTGGGTCCTGCTTGTCTTCTTTCCAAGTTGGGAGACTGTAGGGCCTTGCTCCTGTCACTAGATTGGCACCCCTGTGCACCATGACTGTTCCACTTTCCAAGGCTTGTTGACTCTTCCTGGGGTAGGGGGGGCTCTCCATCCATCCTCCTGCCGGTTTCCTCAAGGTCTACTGGGAAGGGACCTGAATTCCACAAATTCCAACCACTACTCTCTGTGTTAATCTAATCGACAAGAGGATCGGAAACTGACTTACTCCTAGTTGCAGGGGTCACTTACTGTACTTATCTCTGGTGTTCCTAACTGCCCCTAGCTAACCACCTCACTTACCATGGGTGGAGTCACTCTTTCACATTCCACTTTTTTAGTATATGGTTTGGCCCTCCCCTAGGGCCCTGTATACTTTTTATGCTATCTCGTCTCGTTATTTTATGTGTATATTGTATGTAATATCTCCAAAGGGAGCTATACCAATGTCAGTTTAGTAGTACTAGTATCCTTTATTTTTGCAACACTTGTGTGTTTCTTTCTTGTGAGTAAGTTATTGTCTGACTACTGTGGTATTGAAAGTGATTTACATTCCTCCTGGATAACCTTTAGCTGCTCACCTCAGCTACCCCTAGAGAGCTTATGCCATCTGAACACCTATTCACTATCACTAAGGGATGTGCCTGGACACAGTATAGGGTGCCGCACCATTGGTGTACACCATTAACTGAGACAGCCTCCTACAAAGATAACCTGTTGCAGCAGCAGAGTCCTGCAACCCAACCAGCCAATGCTCCATCTTCATGCTTAGAGATTGAGCACTTTTCTCCCAAAGTTGTAGAAGTTATTCTGGCAGCCAGACATCCCTCGATAAGGTCTGTGTACGTCTGCTATTGGGACAAATTTGTGCTTGGTATTCAGGCAGTGGTATTTACCCACTTAATGCCCATCTATCTCAGGTGTTGCTGTTTGTATTGTCCTTTGCATGGCAGGGCTTGGCGCTGGACACTGTTAAAGGTTAGTTGGTGGCTATCTCTGCTTTTTTAAGGTTGCCATATCAGCTTTCCCTGCTTAATCACCTGTTGTGACTCAATTTCTGAGAGGTTTGCAGAACATGTTTCCATGTTCTCCTTCCATTATGCCCCATGGGACTTGAATCTGATCTTCACCTTTCTGATGGATTCCCCTTGAGCCCATGCATAACTGTACTCTCAGGCTTCTGACTCACAAGATGGTCTTCTTCAGCCATTACATCGGCCCGGAGGGTGGGTGAGCTTCAGGCTCTCTCAGGCCACTAACTGCATACTACCTTCTCCCAGGACAGTCTCATTCATGAAATGCGTGCCTCCTTCCTACCCAAGGATCCAAAGAGGGCCCCTATTTTCTATATTGGTCATTCCAAGGACCACTGACTAGACGATCAGCTTTTCCTTGGATGTGCTGGAGCAAAGAAGGGCAAAGCTGTGCAGTATTTTTATACTCTGAATAAAAATCTCCTATACATTTGGGAAGAAGCGGCTTTCAGAAGGCATGACAGCTCATTCCACTGGAGCCAAGGCTGCAACTACTGCATTAACATGCAGAGTGCCTCTCCTCACGGAGGCGACATGGCCATCACTCCATACGTTCATGAAGCACTACTGTCTGGATGGTCAGGTCCATTGAGAGGGGCACTTTGGCCGCTCGGTCCTGCAGAACTTCTTGGTTTAAATAAGTTCTCAGCCCCTCTTCTGTGACAGTTATTGCTTTGGTATATTTTCTAAGGTAAGGAATCTGCGGTTAAAAGTCTCTTGCATACGAATACGTTTCTTACTTTGAGAAACAATTTTTCTGCTAGAGACTCTATCTAACTGTAGATCCTTTTCCAACCCTCCCTTTCGTCTCCCTCTGCAAATTGCACTTCCTTATATGGCAAGTCCTCTTAGATCCAGCACACTGCTCACAACCATTCTGATGTGTCTCCTTGTCTGTGCACATAGAATGTGCCACGAAGGAAGCTGATGTCAGAGCACCGGGATGGCGCCTATATAGGCCCTACACACGTCACATTTGGCGTGGGTGACAGCAGTGCGTAGCAGTCAGTGTGCAAGTGTACTGCTCAAGATTTTCCAGATCCAGTCTGACGTCTGGGGAATAGTTTAAGGGAAGGGATCTGTGGTTAGATGGAGTCTCTGCTAGAAGATGCATTACTGAAGGTAAGTGACTTGTTCTTTGGGTTTCTTTATTAGGAGTTCTGTTTCACTTTAAAAATCCTATATTCATCTAGTAAATGTTGAACAACCCACTGCCTTTCTCTCATGCTTATCCCTCAAGTTTTTGCATAGTGCCTTCCAAAGTGTTTTTGTACCTCTCTGTCACCTCATACCACTCCACACCATTCCTGGGTGTGACCCACTTCTGTTCACACACTTGGGCAAGTGCTCCACGACCAAACGGTCATTGACTCAGACCTCCCTAGCATAGGTATTTTCCTTCCCATCTATGTGAAATAAATTGACAGGCTACACAGGCGCTAAGTTGACAGAAGCATCTTGTATCAATCTGGTGCATTAAGAACGCAGTTCAAAGGCTTGCATGGAACTATCTATATCCACACCAATAGAATAATTAACTACTACTACTTTTGGAAAGTGGAGTTTGGATTTTCCAAGGCATTTTGATTCATTAACTCAGCCACTGCTGCTGTGAGCTGGGGCCAATTCAGCTTCAGTGTCTGTTCTCTTTAGATTTTTCTCATGAGCTACCGCCACTTTACTTTCTTCCAGCAATATAACTGTCTTTCTTTCTTAGATGGCCAAAGCTACTGCCTTTTCTAGGCATACACTAATCTGTAGCCAGCTGAAATTCCATTTCAGCTTCCATTTCCTTGATGTTTATTATTTTTACTTCCATCTTGCTCGAACTAAGAACAGTGGAATAGATCGTATGTCTGACTTTGTATGCTCCTCTCCTGATTCCACCTGGTTCAGGGGACCAGCTGTGGCTTTCCTTATAGGCCTTCAGGTCCTTACTCTCCTTCTACTCACTCTCAATATCTGGCTTCCCTTCGTCCTTCAGCTCTGATTTTCTTGCTTTTGCTATGCGCAGCAGACTACTGTCATGACAGAAGCTTTGCATTACCGGGATTATAAGGCTTTTAAGACAATAGGTAATTCTCTATTTTCCCAAACTTAAATAAAGTATGGTACCTAAGCGTGATAGAGAACTTTTTCTGACAGATACTTCTACCCATAGAGTCACCACCTTGAGAATATCCTCAGATGCCAGTCTGGAACTCAAAAAAAGGACCCAATTTCAATTTGAATACTTTATTTCAGTAATTGACTATAAAAGCAGCAAATCAATGATACATACAAATACTTCACATCTTTACAGTCATTAAAAAGGATAATTCTTTATTCAAATTGAATTGGTAAATTTTCATAAAATGTTCCACCAAAAAAGCAAATTCACTCAAGCTCCTTCTTGGAATGTTTTGGGGTGGTCAGTGAAATGGGGGCTAAGAAAAAAGGGGGGGGGGGCACAAAAAGCAAAATCGCAGTGCAGTCTCCATAGATTTCTTTAAGAAACACTACTGCAAAAACGGCTGACAGAATGACACCAAATTTGACAGAAAGATACATGTTGGTACACAGATTGTGCTTTTTGTGATTTGGTGTAAATTTGTTCACTAGTTATAGAATTAAGGTACAAAAATATTTGTGTATCTGGATTGTTGGGTCTACGAGAGGCACATATTAGTGCCACTTTCAAAATAGAGTGTTCTGATTGGCCCAGAGAGCTTTTGTCCCGGGGGCTATCTCGCTTCCACAGGACTCAGACCCCCCGCCCCGATTGAAGTTTTTAAATAAGTCCAAGAAAAAGCATAAGGAGTCCAAGCGTGACATAGACCCTTCACCACACCCTCGACCACATAAAAAGGTACGAGGGCATCACTGAGCCTCTTTGGGACGAAGCTGATGCAGGCCGCATGGCACCACCTACCAGCATGCAGGGGCACTGCTTTTAGAATTTCCTGTTGAACTCTGATGCCTGGGGCTTGTCACAAATTTCAGTATTAGCACTAAGTTTAGGTAATTCTCTTTCGCCACTTCCAAGTACTGTGTGAACTGCATCCAGAAAAAAAAAAATCACTGCCCAATAAATGTTGTCAAATCAGGCATCTTTGTCTGCTACCAGCCACCAAGACATTTTCAAGAAATATCACTGGTTATGATTTTTCAAGAAGGAAATGAACTATTTAGGGCAACCTGTAAACGTTTGATTTGTAGTTAAATGATGCATTGATGATCTGCTTTCTTTTAGGTTTACAAGCTCATTAGACAATACCACTCTGAACGTAGTCTTTTTTTTTTATGCCTGGCATTGTGATTTTGGTTTTGCTAAAATTATGTATAGAATATATTTACATATAGGGGCTTTCAGCCATCCTCTTCTTCCATGGGTCTATAGTTGTCATTCACAATTTCCTTCAGCCCACTTCATCATCCAGCATTGCGCAAAGAATCCGCTCACTTCAGCCATTGCATTCAGTCATTATGCTCTTTCACTAGGTGTACATTTATACATAAAGTGCTCAGGAATACTAAATGTGAGTTTTGTGAAACCACAAAATGTTTTGCTTTTAGCCAGTGTTTTTAGGTCTCGCCTGAGAGAGCACAGTCGCTTGAGAGACATTTTATTTACTTATAGGGGGCTTAGAGCCCACCCATTGCTTACCATTGTTCGACTTAATCATCACTCTCATTTCCTTTCTTTTCCTTGGTCCTGTATATGCTGGTTTCACTTCCTTACCCAGTGTGTGTCCTTCCGCTTATTGTTGAGCTGAGCTATTTTTTTTCCTTTTTAGTTGCATCAGTACATATGGTTGCAGGCTGTCTTCATTGTTGCTTCTTTGCCCCGTTGTTGTTGCTTGCCTCATCATTGCTTTATCCGGTCCCTCTCACTCCATACTGCATTGCTGCTTGCCCCATTATTGCTAGCCACCATCCCTCCAGCTTTGTTGTTTTGCCCGGCTCTCCGTGCTACATCCCTCACCCCCGTTTTTGCTTTGCTCCGTCCCCAGACCCTCTCCCATGGTGTTTCTTTGACCCATCCCCCATGCCCTCCCCCACATGTTGCTTTGCCCCGTTCTGCACCCCCTCCCCCCCCCCCCACCCCCTCACGTCCCAATAAGAGAAAGCTCTGGCATGGGCAAAGCTTGCCACATGATGCCACTTTTTTCTAACCTTAAGTAATTATGCACAGCAGCCATGCTGCTGGCGGACATGGCAAGAAGACATTGACAAAGCCCAAAGCTCTCACGTATGGGAGACCTATTGGCTTTGCCAATGCTTGGTTGGGAACATAAGGTATTGTGCCATTCACACTTGGTTGCCACATTGAACGCAGTACATTGCTATGTACAGGAAACATTTGTCCACATTGTTTTCTTCTGCAGAAGTTTGTGATGTATTCCATGGATTCCATGGATGACCCGGAAAAAAAAGACAGCACGTCCTTGAGCAGCTGTTTTTTCACTTCTTAGCTTCAAAAGCATGTTTGTCTTTGGGTTCTCATGGATAAAGTGCATAAACTTTATTTGCAGATTTTGCAACAGTGAATGGTTTGGCATAAAGTAGACTGACATGTCTGGCATTCATGTTTTGTACCTTCTCAAATGGAAAGAAATCCAGAGGATGGTTTTGCAGTGTAACTTTCATGGTCAGCAACTTCCTCTCTATCTATAAATCCGATCAGTGTCAGAAGCCATGATGAAGTGGGTGTAGTTCTATTTTGAAAACGTCATGTACTTTTTACCTTGAAATCAAGTCCACTATAAAAGTCAAAGAAACCGGACCAACAATTCAAGGACTAAGAACTGTGAATTAGCTGAAATGTGGTGGAAACTGCAGTGGTCCACAGTTGGAGGAACAGCAAGAATTATTAGGGTGTAAGAGTATAAACATTTAACAATGAAATTCTTAGTTTAGTCAGTAGACCATCCCCCGCTCCTCTTGTTGCATTGCCCCGCCTCCCCTCTGGCAATGTTGTTTTGCCTCGGCTCCCCACAACCCCTCCTGCGTTGTTGCTTTGCCCTGTCCCCCATCACCTACTGTACCCCACCTCCTCCTGCCCACTCCCACGCATTTCTGTATATCCCATCCCCCCTTGCTTCTCCAATAAAATAAAGCACTGACATCGTCAGCGCTGGCCACTTCACAGCACTGTTTTGTTTAATTTTCAGCCGTGCAGCATAGCAGCCGTGCTGCTGTACAACATGGAAAAAATACACCAAGAAAGTCAATAGCTCCTGCGTAGGGGAGGTCTATTGCCAATTCTTGTTTACATTGTTGTGGGTCTGCCAGCTCATCCAACGAAAACATTACAAAACGTTTAACAAATTAAAACGAGCATTGCGAAAGCAAAAAAGCTAGCAGCCAACTCCTGATTTATTGGCTTTGCCAGTGTTTGTTTTGTCTATCATGTAGCACCCACAACTTGTTTCTTTCAGTAGAACAACATAGCTTTAAAAGACTTCCTTTTCTGAAGTCATTGAAAATGTGAAAGTCTCCTGTAACTTTCCAATCTGTGGTGTCACTTCCCTGTGTGTTGCTGAAAGTTTAATATGACTGGTGAAATTATTTAGTTTTTGTTGAAATGTTTTTAAACTGATGTTTCCAATTCTCCATCTTTTTCACTTATGGTGTCAGTGGAATTCTTACAGGCTTTTCTCCCTTTATCCTTGTCCCCCTTTTCAGGAACGACTAGAAATCATTGACCAACAGTACAAGGTTGAAAAAGAGAAATTACAGAAGATTCGACTCCTGTTGGTGAGTAAATGCATTTTGCCTGGAAACCAGCTCAAATTTTTCCTTAATTGGGGCGAGTGTTTGAATTGCTGTAAATTCTAAGAATAATTCTTCTTGAAATTGAATTCCTCCTGAATCTGTACGTTAAACTTGAGAACCACCACCTTCAGAACAGCCCTGTTCCTTGAAACATCTGGTAATACAGCATCAGATTGCCTTGGTCTCACACTCTAATGCCATAATAATCTTATCTCAATTTAGGACGGATATGATGCAGGACATTTAGAGGAATTGTAAGGCCCAAGGACCCACCAAAACAAAGTCAGCACACAAGCCACCATTTATGACTTCTGTTACACCATTACTTTGACGAGCTTCATACCTGTCAGACCTTTTCACATGGAAAAGAACCGGGAGGTAGTACGGCGATGATTAATCTGTTGTGAGAGTAGTAGAAAGAGTATTGCTAACGCTAAGTAACTTGTTCTTGTGATTTATACTTTTAACCTCAGACTCCTCACCCTTAGAATAGATCCCAAAGCAGTACCTCCATCGGTGGTATGTCTGTGGAATGACTCCAAAAAGTCCTGCACAGCCAACTGGTGGAAAAACCCTTGCCGTCAGACCCAGCTGTCAAGCCAGTAGTGCCCTGAGAGTTTGTGCACTGATGCATGACAATGACTTCCAGGACAGGACAGGCTTTCTGTACCCCAGCACAGTGGTAGTATCCTTGGCCCTGGTGGAATGGGACCTGGAGTCGGCTTCTTGGCCAGCACATAGTACATCTTAATGCAGAGGTCTATCCACCTGGACTAAGACCTTTATCTGCACTACCTTGCAATTCCTTGCACCGGAGAACCCCACAAGGAGCTGATCATCCACCTGATGGTCTTTGTTCTGATCGATGTTAAAGCTAAGCGCTCTTTCGGGGTCCAAACGATGGAGTCTCTCCTGTTATGAGTGGTGAGGTGGAGCAAAGAACATCAGAAGGGCTGATGGACTGTCTGACATGGAAGGGAGTCACAACCTTTAGTAGAAAGCTGCTCTACTCCTCATCAACTGTTTGTCCAGTAAGAAAATGGTGTAGGGTGGCTGGTTAAAGATAAAGATTTAAGCTCACTCACACAACAACTTGACCTTACTGCAATGAGAAAAAACATCTTCAGGCTCAGGAGACCTAGAGTAAGTGATGCAATGGCTCAAAAAGAGTGCAGAGAAAAGTAAGGACCAAACTGTGGCATCACATATGGTTTAGGATGAAACATGGATTAAACCTTTGAGAAACCGCTTCACAACAGGTGATTTGAATGTGGATGGTTAGCCGGTAAACACACAAAGGCCGAAAAAGCAAACAGATATCCTTTGCCTGTGCCTACAGCAACTCCTTGCTGGGCCAAAGACAAAACAAACCATAGCTCATCCATCACTTTAGCAGGCAACAGGACCATATTACAGGTGCCACACCAGGCCACAAACTTCTCCAGTGCATACAGCTTTATAGAAGGATACCTGGCCATCAGCATGACATTCACTACTTTGCAGGGGTATCAAACGTAGTGGGATGCTGATGCTTAATCTCCACTTAGATTGAGCAGCACTGGGTGAAAGACTCCTGCTTTGCTGGTGCGACAGTAGATTCTCCCTAAACAACAGCCTGATCGCAGGGCAGAAGTTCAAGGCCAGATGTTCTGGGCATGAACCATATTTTCCTTGCCCAAACTGAAGGCACCAAGACTTGATTCTGGTCGTTCCTGAACTTCCTCAGAAAGTGGGGAAGTGGTAGGAAGGCATACACGAATACCATACTGCACACCAGGTGGAATGCATCTCCAAAAGAGCCGGAACTTCCTGCATCAAAATGGACAAATGGTCCTCCAAAAGCCACTCTGATCCAGGTGGAAGATACAGTGCATCAGAAAAGAAAAGGAGGGTGTAGCTCTGTTGGGCTGTTGTTATTCTTTGCCTCCCGTGGGGAAAATGACTGGTTCTGGCTTCTACTGGGTGGTCGTGTGTTACCAAGAGCAAACTAAAGCGACTTAGAAGTTGTTGCCGAGGGGCTGGATGACAGGGAGGTTCATTGTCCCGGCAATCTTGGACGTTGTTTGTCTGATCCCCCTACTCTGACCTTGAAAAACTAGAGTGCGTGCTGTTGGGGTATATGCCCTGGCTCTACCAGTAGGAGAAACCCCTTGTGATGCCTCACAAGGGGCAAAATTGTTAGGGATATTGCCTTGTGAATCTGAAGGGACTGAGGCAGTGTGCAGTGGCTGTTCTTTATTTGAAGTTGAATAGGGTAGTCTGCCTTCTCACCAAAAAGGAGAAATTTAGCAAAAAGCATATCTGTGAGTGATGTTTGAAGGTAACCTGAAAAACTCCTGGATCTCATCTATGTTTGATACAAAAGTACCATACTAGTCCAGAATGCTTTGCCTAAACAGTCAGCCATATCCAGGCCTGACATTATGACTTACTTGGCAGCATTCTAGCCATCTTGAATGATCTGTCCCAAGTTTGTGCAGAATTCTTCTGGAACATCTGCCAAGTTCTTTGTTATCATGGTTAGGGCATCTTGCGACAGTCAAGGTGACCTTTCTTCCCAGGGTCCTTTACATAATGCAAACACTGCCCCTGCAACCCCGCACACATATTGGACAAATTACAAACGTCTCTTAGAAGACTTCGTCTGAGCCGGGAAGAGGGCTTGAATGCCAAAGAAACAGGCTTACTTAAGTCAGGCTGAGGGGCTCCTGGGCATTCCCCCTCTAGTGCGCTACTACCAGGCAGCCCAGCTCCTATACCTGGTAGAATGGAATAGAACTAGCACTGAGAAACATTGGTGTTTTATAGTTTAGGCAGTAGCTGGGATAGACATATGGAAGGTACCGAGGCCCCCAAGTCCTGCTGCCCATCTGGACTATATGTTTTTCCAAATACACGGGCAACGGTGGGGATGTGGGATAGAGTGCAGGAACATCAACACTTCTCCTCCTGTATCTCACCTTTAATGCAATTTATTAGTAACTTGGATTTCCCCCTGGCGGCCCAAGTGTTTTTTTTCCCCGTGCTGGCTGGAAGCCAAGTGTAAAAGGTTGGGTGACGTCTTTGATTTGAATGAGATCATGAACTTCACCCTACTGCACATGGCAATACTTCACCATTTGCCATTGGGCCATGCAACCTCATATTCACCCCCATGCCAGTTTACCCTTGTGTCGTTTAAGAAATTACTCCTCACATGCCACTCTGACAAATGCCTTCTATCTGATATTTATGATTTCCTCCTCGCACCGGTTACCCCCCACTAAAGTTCAGGCGCAATTGAGATGGAAGCTGAAGTGTTGACTCAAATTCACTCACAAGGAATGATGTGACATCCTACACGGAGCACATAGCACTCGGCCTGTAGCACTTTGGGCAAATAAATGTTCCTTAAAATAGCACAGTATTGGTATTATTCACCTCCTAGGGTGGCCCAGTGGAAATCAGATGGAAATGCTAATTTCTGGAGGCAGTGTGGTCAAGCTGGCACGTTGAATCATTTACTCTCACACTGCCCTAAGATACAACAGATTTGGTCAGTTGTCCGAGCAGACATTGACGAGATAAACATTACTGATCTGCCTAGATTTCATAGTTATCTTCTACTGGGCCTTCCAAACGCACTGACTCACCGATTGAAATCCGCACGCGGATGGGCCATCACCCTAAACCTAGGCGCAGCTAAACAGGTCCTACTTTCCCGATTGGGTACTGAAGCTGTCCCAAAACTAGATTGACTTAACAAACTATGGGAACTCCTGGGAATGGGGAAATTTACAGCAGTAGCAACCCAAACATTGCCGCGTTTTGACAAAACGTGGGATCCTTTTATAAAGATTCTTTCATGTGAATTTAAGGAATTGACCTGCCCAATCTACCTCCACATAAGCTGCCTGACACAAACAAGCACTTCTTCTGCTTAATATCAAGGGACTTCAGATGCTCTCTTCCTCCAATAAGTGTTCTTGGTGCTTTGCTGCATTTTCATTAGGCTTACCAAGCAATAGTTCTCTCTTTTCCCTCTTCCTCTTAACTCCTCTCTTCTCCCCTTTTGTTCTTTCCTACTTTATATTACGGCTGCTTACGTTCCCCACTGGCCAGTGGATGTAGGTGAGATATTGTTGCATTGCCCTTTGATTTAAAAAATCAATAAAACAGAGTTAAACCTAAATTGACTTACTGTTAAATTACCTTATCCAAGAAGCAATGTCTGAACAGGATGTATTATCTTATTTTTTATTAACCAGAAACAGTTTTCTAGGGAGTTCTTCCTCTAACAATATTTTTAAATGACCTTGCAATTCTCCTTGCACACCACTGTATCTCTTAAGTAAAACAATGAGATTGTATTTAAAGCATAAACATGAGCCTGCAACCATATGTTTCTCTTGAAACATCATTGTTCTCTTCCCTGCAACAAAGGACTTTTACTGTTGCCACACATTGCAGGAAATCTTCATGCAAAAGTTAGTACCTTCTGGTGGATACTTCTAACCACAGATTCCTCATATTACAATATACCTAAGGCATCAGACTGGATCTGGAGAATTTTGTAGTAGTGCTCCCCAGCTCTGATAGGTGGTGCCTTGTGGCTTCTTACTGCCCCAGAAGTGACGGAGCGGAGCCATTAGCACCTGTGTACTGACATCAGTTCCTTTCTTTCTGTGCCTTCAGGCAAAAATGTGGAGCTCCGCGCTCACCTTGCCGGTCTTCCAACCACTCCTGAGCAACCTATGAATAGTATTTTAGGGATCGTTGACCCCACCAAAAATGACAGGATTCAAACTTTACTGCTACTCCATGAAACAGATATCAGTCATGGACCCACACAAGATGTGCTTTTGGTGCCTGGACTCTGGTCACAACTCAAAGTTGTGTCAAAGATGCATCAGAAGGAGGTTTGAAACTGAGTGGGAAAGTTGTATGTTGCTGAACAAATGAAGTCACAGTCTTCATGCAGGTCCTGCTCTCACTCCCTATCATGAGGTTGTTCCGTAGACCACTTGAAATCATCGGGTAAGTGTAGTCCAAGCTCACGCATGTGAAAGCAAAGCAGAACTTGAACACATCCTGCCACTCTGACTTTAATGAGAAATGCAAGGGCATCAAGATTTAAACACCACTCCCTTGGTGTCTTCAGACACAGAATAGATTCCTCATTTGCTCTCTGTGCATCCCGAGTTGCCCAGGCCATCGTCTACCCTGCAGCATATCAAGGGTTTCAAAATGGACATGCTGCAAATCTTAAGAATGCTTCTGCTCTCTGTGATGTGCCTTCGGGCCTCTTGGAACCACAGAAGCCTCCATTTGGTTCCGTCGGCGGGTTTGTTGCCGGCGCCATCTGTCCCTGTGGCACAAGTTACTCGACCTACTACATATTGAGGCCTTTAAAGTGTCCATGCTGCAAATCTTTAGTATGCTTCTTTCTTCTCCGAGGTATGTTCGGGCCTCATAGAACCACAGAGACCTCCATTCAGGTTCTGTTATTGGGTTTTTCCTTGGCACTGTCTGTCACTGTGGGACAATTTACTCGACCTGTAGTGACTCTGGTACAAACTTCCTCTCCACTTCTGAGATCAAAGCCAGTCCTGCCACCCCAACTCCAGTACCAACTCCCATCGGCACTACTTTTTGATACAGTACCGATACCCATGTTGAACTCTGAACCGACGTTGGTCAGATCGCTAAACAAATTTAAAAAGCTCAACTAGCTGTCATGCAGTTTAACTCTAACCCAGAGCCTTTTTGTGTCACAACTAGCAGCAGAGGCGCTATTTCTTCTTGGTTCTGATTCCAGTTCTGTGACATATTATCATTACATTATACCTTTGTTTTACAAAATGCCAGTCGGCTTGATACCTCCCTGGAAGACAGCGCTTTACTTGTCAGATGGGCCACCAATGAAAGAAACTGCCTTATTTGCTGAGGCAGTTAGGAGGGCAGTTTAAGTACTAGAATTACAGCTGCCCACTTTGAGTCTAAGACAAATGTTTTGAGAGAACTTTTACAGCCTGCACCAGCAATATCAGATTACATGCTTCCTTTTAATGACACTATCACAGATAATTTGATGTCTCCCTGGAGGCTACCATGTTCTTGCCATCCTGTTAGTTGGCTTGTGATCAGGTGACATACGCCAGCACCTGGTGACCCATATTTTCTCACCAAACTCTCCACTCCAGAGAATCTAATTGTATAGGTTTCAACAAGTAAGGTGAATCCTAGTTTGTTTCTAACCAATCGCCTAGATATAGAGCCCAAAAGGATTGATACCTTAGCAAGCAAATGTTTTCTTCTGCCAGCCTGGCACCTAAATCCATATTTACAGTCTGTATGTTGGGCCAAGATACACGTGCCCTTTAGGGCATGGCCAATTAGATTTTTTGGCGGTCCCAAAGGATCTTAGGACCACAGGCTACATTGGCAGGGCAGAAAGTGTCCAGTGTTGTGCTTCCGACACATTTGGATGAGTCCAACCTGAATTTCCAGCAAATCAGATGCATCGTTAATGAATCTGCCCTCCGGTGGGTCTCTCCTTTTTAGAAAGAAGGCAGACTGTGGTCTGGAGCACTTTAAAAATAGATGCACTACAGTGCATTCCTTGACCACCTGCAAATTAATTTCCCCACCAGTTCTAAAAATGTTGTTGCTATTGCAAGGGACAGTGACAGCCTTCCCACCAGTGTTTCAGCGAACAGTAAGTCTTTTCGGTGCTATGGATGTGGAACTGGAAGACAGCGCACACTCCAGCAGGGGCACCAGTGCTTCAATTCCTCTTTCCCCCAGCTACAACAGCCAACTACCTGCTTCTTTTTGTCCTCAGCAGCTCATGTCCAACTGGCAGGGGTCAGGATTAAGTAATTCCTCCCAAGTTGGCGATCCATCATGTCTAACAAGATGGGTCTTGAATTGTGTTCAAAAGTATGACACCATGGGCCAGATGTAGCAAAGGTTTTTACCCATTCTGTGTCTATGGGAAAAAGTGTTTGTACATATGGCCCCATATCTTTTCGCTCCTCCCCACCTAGTATTACTTCAGCAGTAAAATGTTTTTTGAAAGAGTATTTGTCCATTCAGCTGCAAGAGGTAGGCCTGTTGCTGTCCAAGGGTGCAATTGAGCCATTGAGCAGCTACCAGTTTCAGAGAAAGGTGGGAGTTGTTACTTCCGCTATTTCCTCGTTCTGTAAAAGGGCACAGGCCTGTCTTGGAAATCTGATCCTGAATTCCTTCCTGTGGAAGCACACATTCAGAATGCTCATATTGGCTGAGATCCTTTCTGCAATGGATCTGGGAGAGTGGATGGTTTATTTGTACTTACAGGATGCGTTCTTTTTTATATACCTGTCCTGCAGTTACCTGCAATTCAGAATTGGCCAGGACATTTTCAGTTTGCCATGCTACCCTTCAGCCTCCCTTCGAGGGTTCACAAAAGTGGTGGACATGGTTATTGCTCAATTCATCTTCAGAGGTAAGAAGTTCCGATATTCTCATACTTTGATGATCGGTTGCTGAAGAGGCTTAATGGTGTCAGTAGTGGACCACCTATGTATGACGGCGGAACTCCTGCCTTTGTTGGGGTTTACCATAAATGAGTAAGAGCCCCAACTGATTCCATCAAAGAGGCTTCAATTCAGTGGAACAGTCCTGGACACAGTAAGTTCAAGGCTTTTCCTTCGGCGCAATGAGCCCAGAACATTCTGGCTATGATCCCTATACTACAGGCATGATTCTGGATCTCGCTGAGGTGGTTCTGAGGCTTCTTGGTGTCTTCACTTCACACATCACTTCTCACATCCTCCTTTTCAACGATGGCTCATGACATATGCAAGCCCTGCAGCAGAATCGAAAGTCTTACTGGGCCCAGCATCAAGGTGGCCCTTCCAGCACTATTCGGGTCTTGGAGGACATGGCCCAAGATGAACAATGATGGCTGACAGACCACAATCTGTCCTACAAGAGGCCACTCTCCCTCCCCTCCCAGAGCTGACAGTGGGGATGGATGCATCGCTGCAGGGTTTGGGGAAATGTCACCTTGGGGATATGAAGATCAGAGGTCTTTGTTGTCAGTGGAGGGTCAGCTCCACATGATCCTCCTGGAGCTTAATGCTATCTGTTTATTCCTGAAAGCTTTCCTGCCTTTCATCAGATGGAGGCTGGTGCAGGTTCTCAAGAACAACACCACTGCCATGCGGTATTGCAGCTAGAAGGGTGAACTGAGGTCCTGTTCTTAGAGACTTTGCATCTGTGGAGGTCACTGGACTACCAGAACATCTTCCTGGTCCCCAACCCCCTTGCAGGCCCTCTGAATGCCAGAGCAGATGAACAGAACAGATGTTTGGCAGCTCTCCAATGGTGTTTACTTCTCGAGGGGGCGCAGGGTATACTCAACCATTGTGGGGTACCCTGGCTATATATTTTTGCCAACGTCAAGAACACAGTGGCAACAGTTTTGCATTAGTTAGGAGACTCATTCCAACTGGAATGTAACAAGGGACTCTGGTATGCCTTCCTGCCACTACCTCTCCTGCCGAAAGTTCTGAAAAGATTAAGAACACCAAAGCCCGAGTCATCCTAAAAGCTCAAAATGGGCCAAGAGTGCGGTATCCAGAACTCCTGAACATGTCCATCTTTCCTCTGTTCAAGCTACTAATTAAGGAGGCCTTATGTCTCTGCAACAGAAAAGGATCCTCCACCTAAATGTCCGCATTTACACCTACAAGAGTGGAGATTGAGTGACAACAGTTGACTGCATTTGATTTGCTGCCTGAAGTGTTGGAAGTCATCCTGGCTGCCAAATAGCCCTCCCCAAAATCCATTGGCATTCTGCACGGGACAGGTTCATAATCTGGTGTGGAGCCTGGGACACATTGAGACTTTGCAGTGGGAACTGTAAAAGGTTGTTTGGGCTTTATGTTTGCTGACCCAACCACCCTTGCTTAAATCATTGGCTGTGATGAGATTTATTTAAGGTTTGACACATCTTCTTTCCTGAACGGTTTATGATGCTCCAACAGGACCTACAACGTATTCTTTCTAAACAAATTTGTGCTGAGGACGTCGGCACCTTCTTACCAGAAGTTATAACTCCTTTCTATTTTGGGCTGTTGATCACTCTGCCAGTGTGCTTTTTTCACACTAACCCCTTGAAGGAGGAGGAGAAGGGGATACATTGGTTGGACCCCAGAAGGGCTTTAAGGTTTACAATGATGATGCCAATGACCATTGAATGGATGATCCCATTTTGGAATGCTTTTCTGGGAAAATGGAAGGGTGAACAGATGAAAATGCATAAACTTCTGCTATGCATTGGCCAAGAAGCAACCCCTATATGGCCTGTGTGCCCAGGGCCCAGGCTGCTACTATTGCGGAAGCTCCCACTTCTCTCCACAAAGATACTGCCACTCTAACACCAATTTTAAAGTAGTGGTAGTGGAAGGTGTAGCTCCAGCCAGATTTTTCACCTGCCTCCATCGGTAGTCCTCCTAACCGTGACATGGGGTTGGAGGATGTCCTTTTTCAGAAATGGGATCCTGCAGGACCCTGGGACTTCCATGAAGTGCCTTTTCACCAGCAGGCCTCTTGGGATACCAGGTGAAATAAAGACATCAGCATAGCAGTGCTTGCAACATCACTAACAAGCCAGCCTTTAGTCATGTCCTGGCTGGCCCTAAAATAAACCATAATTAGTTCCGGTAGACAGGAAGGATGTTGGTCTGGGCTACGACCATACCTTCATGTAGGCCTAAATGAGGCCTAATAAATTATCAGATATGAAAGAAGCTGCAGTGGCTCCTCCGCTGTGCCGGAGAATCATCGCCCCCCGCCAGCAACAGCAGCGGCAAACCGAAAAATAAAAATTATAATAAACTATGTTTATTATTGTTTTCATTTTTCAGGGGACAGGGCCACGGGCGATGACTGGGACGGAGAGGGAGTGCACATGTATGTTTGGCCATCCGTCTCGGCCCGGCCAAACACACATGCTCACTGGGCTCTCTCCATCCTGGCACTCTGTTGCCGGATCGGAGACAGCAGGCAGAGGCTCCCACTGTGCCTCGGAGTGCCAAGCCACGGCACTCTGGACAATCCTAATGCTGCTTTCATGCTGCAAGCAGCATGAAAGCAGAGTTAAGATTGGCAGCAGGGCAGGCTGGGAGCCTGTGCCTGCTGTGATGAGGAGCGACGGAGGCAGCGGCGTGTCAGATGAGTTTTAAGAAAAATGTATTTATTGCTTGTCGTTCCCCCAACCACTCCCATCCCTCCACCCTCAGCCAGACACCCCCCACCCCTTTTGACCATTGCGAGCCGTGACTAGAAAGAAGCCTTGCCCCTCTTATATCGTCTTGTCAGCCAAAACAGTTTGGATTTGAAACGTTCAATGAGAATGTCTTTTTAAATAATATTACCATGTAATCATTTAGTACTGTGTTTCCATTAATCACTTGCAATTAGATTTACAATCTATTATCACTTTATCACACTCCTCTAAATGCCCGTTCATTTTATATTGTTAATTGATTTAGTTTTGTGGGTATGGTTATAAAGGGAGTCGTTAACCTGAGGTTTTCTTGATGCTAAAACCACACTTCAAGCATGACAAGCCCAAAATGGAAGCATAAGTCTAACTCCCACCTACAGAGGGAAGAGCTAAGGCTTTTCTAAATGTTGGCAGATGGGGCTCTGTCCTACTAGAAAGGGTGGATGGAGTTCCACAGAAATGGTAGATGTTTGGAATAGATTTCATTCTAATGCAAGCAACAGTTGTTCAAGCTGGTACTTCTCTGTAGTGAAGGTATACCTTTATCAACGTTTCCCCACTTTTTTGCCTTCTGTCAGTATGCTGGGACTTTTTTCTCTCGGATCCTGCTAACCAGGACCCCAGTGATTGTGCTCTCTACCTCTAAATTTGGTTGCTTAGGACTTTGCACAACCTACAATTGGCATACTGACGCCCCCATACAAGTCCCTAGTATATGGGACTTAGGTACCCAGGGCTTTGGGGCACCAGGGGTTCCCCATGGGCTGCAGCATGTACTTTGCCAACCATTGAAGCTCATGCTAACTGTCTGCAGTCCT
This sequence comes from Pleurodeles waltl, assembly GCF_031143425.1. Taxonomy (NCBI): domain Eukaryota; kingdom Metazoa; phylum Chordata; class Amphibia; order Caudata; family Salamandridae; genus Pleurodeles; species Pleurodeles waltl. The sequence goes on from NC_090440.1 coordinate 1,051,916,666, forward strand.
GCTATTGCAGCAGAGTGAAAAGGTGGATGCACCCTTTCACCACAGGTCACTGCACCAGGTTTCTATGGGTCACTCCTGTGGGAGGCTCTCCCAGCCCAGAGGGCAGGGTGCAGGTCCCTGTGTTTGAGGGCACCACTGCATGAGCAGGGGGTGCTCCTACGAACTCCAGCTCCATTACACTAGACTTTGTAAGTGCAGGGAAGCCATTTTACCCGTCTACCTGACACAGGTGTGTCCAGCTACATAATGGTAACTCCAAACCTGGCCATGTTTGGTATCAAACATGTCGGAATCATACCCCAGTACTGTTGCAAGTATTGGTTGTGTGATTCCATGCACTTTGGGGGCTCCTTAGAGGACCCCTAATATTGCACCTATCTGTTTTCTGGGCAGCCCGCACTGCTGCCACCCCTCAGACAAGTGTCTACCCTCCTGCTGCTTGACCAGCTCAGGTATAGGAAGGCAAAACAAAGGATTTCCTGTGGGAGAAGGAGGTAACACTCCTCCTTCTCTTGGGAGGGGTGACCTCCCCAGGCCTTAGATTTGCTTTGAAGGGCACCTTTGGGGCTCTCCTTGCATTAACCGGTTTGCAGTAGTCCTGGGGCCCTCGGTTCCTCCTCTGGCACGAAACTGGACAGGGGAGTGACCACTCCCCTGTCCATCACCACCCCAGGTGTGGTGCCCAGAGCTCCTTCAGGTGGCCACTTGATTCTGCCATCTTGAATCCAAGATGGGCAGAGTCCCCTGGGAGCATCTGAGTAGCTAGGTCAGGCAGGTGATGTCACAGCCCCCTCCTGATAGGTGGTCACCTTGCAGGTGGTTAATCCCCCTCTTTTAGGGCTATTTAGGGTCTCCCTCTTTGGTGGGTCCTCAGATTCGCCATGCAGGATTCCACCAGGACTCCTCTGCATCATTTAGGTCATCTTCTGGCCACTGGAACCGCAACTGGACTCTCCGGGAACCAACAATCTACACTTCTTTGCCGACTCCGCTTTGCAACATTGTTTCTCCAGCTCCTTCCAGCAACTGCAACATGTCCACCAAGAAGTAAGAAGGAATCTCCCTTGGAGTGAGGAGTCACTCCCTTGCATCTGCAGGCACCAACTGCAACAACGACTGGCCGCGTGGATCTGCTCTCCTCCGGAATGCGTGGAAGCTGCATCGCAGTTGGTGGTCTGGAGTGGTCCCTTGGTCCTGTCTGCCAGCTGTCCAACTGAGGAGATGGTAAGCCTTTGTCTCTCCTTGCAGGACAGTACCCCTGTGCACCTCGATTCTTGCAGCTACCGAGGCTTGTTTGCTCCTGCTCCAAGGGATCTTCAGGCTTCCTGTAGCCCCGGTCCCCAGCACTTCTTCCTACCAAGCACCATCTCCTCTTTGCTTCTCCAGTGATGTAGGGGCTCCTCTTCAGGTGTGCTGTCTAGACCTCACTGCGACTTTCTGTGCCTGCTGCCAGTGGGTTGCCTGTGAGGGCTGCGACTGCTTCTGGTGACTCTCCCGACTGCTGAGTGTCACCCTGGTGTCCCCTCCTTGGGTTGAGTCCTCTGGGCCTGCTTGGTCCTCTTCAGCCTTGCAACTCATCCTATTCTCCTTTTTCATTTGCCAAAGCTTGTTGGTGGTTCTACGCACCACTTGCCCACTGCAAACCGACAGCCGACGTGGCACACTCTCTGCATCGCTTCAGGAACTCCTTTTCATCTTCAGCACTGCACAGCTGGTCTTCTCCTTACCCCGTCGACCTTGTCTTGCATCCACAGAAGGGTGGGTTTTGGCTTCTGCTTTCACCGGACAGTCCATCACAAACTGTACTTAGTCCCCTTCCTTTGCAGGTCCTCTTCTGCCAAAATCCACCTTTGGATTCTTCCAGCCTGGTCTGGGTCTTGCACAATACTTTTTCCCAAGTCCTCCTGTTGGTTTTGGGGAAAAACAGATACTTAACTCTATTCTCCTGGTCGCTGGGGGGGTCACTCTGGTTCTCACCTCTTGAGGTTCCTAGTCCCTCCAGCTCCCCTCTAACAATTCCACATCATTGGGTGGTGGACTGTAGCTCGCATTCCACTTATTTAGTATATGGTTTGGCCGTCCCCTAGGGCCTACACTGTTTTCTAATACTTTTGCCATTGCTTGTTGTTTTTATGCTCCTTACTGATTGCTATTGTGTATATAATAAGTGTTGCACAATAGAATCACTGCTCTAAGGGGTTTGTCCAATGTATAAATGAAAGCATTATCACCTGATACGACAAAGTTGTCACTGGACCAGGTGTTGACACTTCTGAAAATGCAGTTTTGGTATAAGGACTACAGTTCAAAAGATGTATAAGTACCAACATCTTGTAAAAACAATGTCTCCGATAGATATCTCTAAAGCAGAGCCCTTACCTTATGAATATTCCCCAGCAGTCAGACTGGGTACGGAAACTTTTAAGTAGTACTTCTACATTCCGGTAATTGGCGTCATGCAGATCTGCTACGACGTTCCGTTCTTTCTGGAAGTGACGAACGCAGCTGCATATATCTACCAACCATGCACCTTCCTTTATTTCTACTCCTTTAAACACAGATGTAAATAATGTAGCATTTACGTCTAACCAAGCACCCGAAAAAGAATTATCTCATGCCTTTACAGGGATAAAACAGAACTGCATTATCTACAGTTTGCAAACCTGCTGTTATCAAAATTTCTTCCTGTTTAGTTGTTTATTTGCATAGGATACTTATTCAAGTCTGTGGGTGCAAGTAACTCGTGCTCCTTTTTGTTACTAGAGGATCATTTACCAGTATCTTCACATTTCCATCAACAAGGTTCCCATGTTGTTAGACTTATGACTGTTAACCTCTTAACGACTTGTAATCTGAGAGTCATTAAAGTTGGCTTGTGACAGGAGATCGATCAGGGTTTGCCTTTTTCCTAATATCGCCCAATTCATCAGTTTAATGTAACAGTTAAGCATCATCCCACCCATGGACCAATGTCCTGTAATCAGAAGTCCCTACTTTATTGGAGTATGAGAAGTGACTTGTGATATAAAGGGATATTTGGCAAGATTAGCATGTAAATATTTGATTTGCTATCTTCGGTCACCCTTGCCTGCCTGCCAAGCGCTATCAACCAAGCCTCTGAATGGCTGCAGCCTTCCCCAGTAATTTATTACTAGAAGCGCGTATTCAGTAGTTCTTAACCTGTTGATTTATGCGAACCCCACTGATTCAGAGCTGGAGGCCAGAGACCCCCAAGCCATTTCTACAATTTGAACCTCAGCATTAATATTTAAAAGTACACTAACAAGTCAACACTATAAACTCAGTACATCTAATTCCTTCTCCAATTGCATATCTTACTGTCAGAGACACTACAGAGGTGTAAAGCACAAATCATGCTCCCAAATGCAGAAGTAATGATGTGAAATCGGAACTCTCGGTATAAGTGGTGGGACAGAAGTGGTAATTGAATTAACATTGGCCTCAGGCAGCCGCAGGGCAGCAATCGAGCTTCTAATGTGTAAAGCTGGGGACCATGAGGGGTCTTTGTGTCATAAGGTAACCAAGGCAGTGATTGCATAGAAACTAGAATACCATGTGCTCATGGCTGAGTACCGTCTGCCTACTGGAAAGTGGTAGTTTGCCTGTGTAAGTATTTCAGCTCTGTGGCATCCCCTCCTTCCTTTAGAAGAAGTGTAGTTGCTTTCAGTCTGCAAGTGCCCATCCCAGTACCTCAGTGAATGGGTAAACGTATGGTCTCAAAGGGCGTTTTGGGCAGTCTGCCTGTGTACCCAAGCACAGATCACTGACGGTTAGAACACTGGCTAGCTAAGCATGCAGAATGCAGAAGATTTTCTAGAAAAGTATAAGCAGTTCTGAAGTGTTTTTAGTCTAAAGCTTATTGCTAGCTCAGGTCAGAGCATGCTTGAGTGCGACTAGTGATGGTGCAGATTCACACTTGTTCTGACGTAAACAAGCAATCAGCTTCTAAATAAAACATTTTTTCGAATGTTTATTTATGATTATTTTTAAACATATATATATATATTGATTGTATTATTGCATATATCAAATACATTGGGAAGGTTACACTTCAGGTAGACTTCAATTAAGTATTATTGTTCTTTCATGAAACTAAGATCCTTTTAGGAGAAAACTCCTTTGTACAGTTATTTAACTTCAAAATACTCACCTCGACTGACAAAAAATAATGGTTAGACAGAACTTACAAGGTTCCACGGACCGCGTTAAGAACCGCTGCAGTAGTTCAATTTTTTGTAGAAGTCATCAGGTTAAGGAATTAAAGAATCATTTGTTCAAATCAACTGTGATCTATCACTTCTTACAGATTGATCAGTGTTTTTATTTTAAACATGGGACCTATGAATACGTTCTGAATTGGATCACCACAAAATGACTTAGAAATTACTCTGCATTGCCTTCCTGTCTGAAAAAGAAATCTTTACAGGTCCCCTTTCAGCTCTGAGCTTTTATGTGGCTCCAGTCCAAGGATGTTGAGTAGCAGAGTACTCAACAGTGTGGTGAAGTCATTGCTCACTCTCATCAGTAACAACCCAAAACATTCATGTGTTGGCCCACACATAAAACCATAAAGCTGAAACTGTCTCATCCACCCGAGCGGTGTACAGAGAAATTATTGGAGAACTTTTTTTGCGAAGAATATTGAGGAAAAAAATATTGTGAAAGTACGTTTTTCTAGGTAAATAAGGTTTTACTGTATATAACTCCACATATATATTCCTTGAATATATATATATATCTTCATGGTATGTAGTTGTGGAGTTAAGAATAGTAAATCTATGCTTAATTATTTGCACTTACCTTCTTGATACTTTGGTCCTCGATATTTTTGACACTATATTCTGCCTACACAATATTTGTGTTTCTGATATTCTGACAGTGATCCCGCCAGTGTGGTCCAATAATCCATTGTGTGCATGTTAGTATTTTGCCCAGCTAGTAAGAGACACAGAAACAGACAAACAGTATAAAAGCCTTGAGTACAATTCAGATCATATATGCCTGAACCAAAAATGACGACAGTTACATTTCTGAATGTTTGATAAGAAAATGACCCTCCAAACGTGTGGGTGAACTACAGTGAGGCAGAGGTAAAATGAAATACACTGGGTTCCCATGATGTTCCTTGGTTAGTTACCAAGAGATTATTTCTTTATAGCACTTCTACCACTATGTGTAAGCTTTAGAATACTCAGAACAAAGTGTATGGTGCTGAAAATGGAGGACATAAGATATTCACTGAGCCCACATGTAAGAAAGTGCCTCTTTTGACATGCCCCCTCACCACCACACCCCCACTTTGTGCCTGATTTCTGATCCAATTTTGACTGAAAGTGCAATGGGTTCCTGCTAACCAGGTCCCTAGTGCCAGATATCTTTCCCTCAAAACTGCATAGTCATCTTTCCCAATTGACATAACCTTTAACACCCACTGTAACTCCCAAGTAAATGGTACCTACGGCCTGGGGTACTAAAGAGGAGGGTCTCTAAGGGCTGCAGCACAAATTGTGCTACCCTAAGGGACCCCTCACCAAGCACATGACCAGCTGCCATTGCAGGCTGCATGTCTTGATGCAGGCAAAAGTGAAAACATAACATGGCACACAGCCTGTGTGCCATTTCCCCTAAGCACTTCATGCAATATACGTACGTCATCCCTCTAGCAGCCCTTACATCCCTAAGGCAGGGTGCATTATATTACATGTGAGGGCATATCTGCACAAGCAGACATGCCCCTGCTATGACTTTGTCGATTCTCAGACATAGTACATGACCAGGGAAGCCATTTTAAATGCATGTGCTGGACACTGGTCACTACGTTTTCCCCAGCTGCGTGGTGGCTTCTCTGAATATAGGGATGTTTTGGTATCGAACTTCTCAGATTAATAAACCCTCACTGATGCCAGTGAAGGACTTATTCCGAACTGGAACCAGAGGGTATGTTAGAGGTACCCCCTGAAAACCTACCAGCTACTAGTGGATTAACTGACTGGTCCTGACCAGTTTAATCACACGTTTCTGTCCCCCAGGGAGAGAGCCAGTGCTCTCAAGGGCCAGAGACAAAAGCCTGCACTGGTGTGGGGGAGTGTTAACACCTCACCCAGGCAGGATGGGCAGTCCAGAGTAGGAAGCTTCAAAGGCGCTTTTGTAATGTGACCCAGTTCTCTCCAGATAGTGAGAACCTCTGTCTTGACCCACTTTTGGCTGCAGCATAGGTGGGAAAGTTAAGCAGATTAGGAGGTGTGCCCACTTCATGCCAGTCCCACTCTTACGATGAAGTGGACACTACATTTCAAACTCCTTCATCTTGTTTGGAAGGAATTAGGCCACTAGGATTAGGGATATGCCCACTTCCCAACGGAAGCGGTCATAGAAAGTGTGTAGTCATGCTAAAGGTGGGCAGCCCATTGGCTACCCCCCTGACACACCCTGTAACACCGCTAAACGGATATTTAGGTGGCAACCCTGAACCCTAGAACTCAGATCCTGATGACCTAATAAGAAAAGGAAAAAAGCAGAGTCATACCTGCAGAAGAGGAAAAGAGAAAGCAAGTGACTACAAACCAGCCCCTCAGGCTTGCCTGCTGACCTCGACGGACTCTGCCCAAATCAACGACTTGTCCTGCAGCTGAGCCTCGAGGAAACCCAAGAGGACTGCCTGCCTTCCATAAAGGCTCAATACTCCCTTGAGCAGCGCACCTGCTGTGCAACAAAGTCTCAAGAAAGGATTCTGAAGCTTCCGGAACAGCAGAGACCTGACATGCGAAGTGACCTCTGCACCTGACATCCACGATCCGAGATGAACCAAAGGTGCCAGCAAGGTTCCCTAGCTGTCCAAAGTCTGAGCCCAGTGTGGTCTTGCCAAGCTTAGACTCACCCAAGTTGCATGCAGCCCCTGTATGCAGGCCCCCTCTTCCGCACCCTTGTGGTTGGACTCCCTGACGACGCCTGAAGCCTCAACATGGCACACACCCCGCCAGGACCTCCTGACCGCAAGTGCACCCAGACGAAGAAACCCAAAGCCTAAGGACATCCCGGCACCCATCACCCGTGGGCATTGGAGAAAAGGACCAAAGGTGCACCTGTGTCCCAGAATACCCCATGTCTACTAACTACCTGCTTGTGGTCCCCGACTGACTACCTAGCCAGAGCCTGCCGCCTGTCTTCATCAGGACCAAGCTCCTATAGGAAACCATTGGGCACCCAATGCCTTGAAGCACCCGGCCACCCCAGTGCTGCCCAGAGTGACTTGCTGGTGTGGTTCTGATCAGTGCCCAGTACTTAACTTAACTCCCTGAGATTGGCCTTGTAAGTCGTTGTTAGCCCTGTGTTTGCTGAACACTGTTTTCCTCCATAACATTGAAGGACTCTGAGAATTGCACTGTTGATTTTCTGAAACTGAAAAGTATTTATGCTTCAAAAAGTGCTTACCTGTGATTTATTCTTTGAGTGTGTGTCATTTATTGCCTATGTGAGTACAACAAATGGTTAGCTGCTCACTCACACTACTGCAAAATAGAGTATTAGTCCTATCTATGTTTGCCTCGCCAAACCAATTGTGTACTTCTTTGTAGTGCACCATATAGAGAGCCAGCTTCCTACACCACATTTCTAACATTTGGCTGAAGAGGTGGGTTTTCGTTTATTATGGTACTTTAATTTGGCTTTGAGTCAAAGAGCTACAGGCATGAAGTTCCGAAAGGGTGAGTCTAAAGAGTTCAGTCTCCTTTCCCAGACCATTATTAGCTCAGAGGTAGATATGGGACAGTTCTTGGAAACTGACTATAAGTGTCTAGACAGTGGCAGTTTTGAAGACACAGCAAAATAGCTCTTTCTGAAGGCTAGGTTTACTGTCAACATCATTGGGATGGATATGAGCATGCCTCATTTGCAATTGAAAGATCCTCAAGGATGCCACGATAAATTGGTGACAACTCCTTACTTTGTATGACAACATGTACTCGACAATGTGTGGCACATCCTGCACAAGGGGCTGCAAACCTTAAACAAGGAATCTGATAGAGACATCCTTACCTTCGAATTTTTCCCAGGGGTCAGTCTGGATCCAGAGATTTTTCTCGAGTAGAATACGCTCCTTTAGGTGGCATCGATCTGCTCTGTGTCTGTCAGCATTGTCTGTGGCGGAAATTACATTGCAGGTCCTATATAGGCGCCACCCCGGCGCGCTGACGTCAGTGTTTTTTTTTACGTGCCAGCCCAGCGCTGATCCGAAGAAGAGCTATGCCTCAGTTTTGAGTGTCTACACTCCTGGTGCAACAAGGATGTTTTCACGTAAGACTGGGTTCAAGCCCCGCGGATCCTCTCATCGGGCAGTGTCCATGACATATCTGCACCTCGTGTACCTGTGGTGTCTGGAGTGCCCCCACAACCCAAAGTCATGCCCTGAGTGCCTGTCCATGAATCTGAAAGCTTTGAGGGAACGGTCGCTAAAGCTCCTGGGGGCTCGGGGCTCGGCTCTACGTAGGTCTTGATCTTGGTCAAGAGAAGGGTCTGGGGATCAGTCTCGGAGACCCCTTTCTGATCGTTATCCCACTCCCAAGTCCTCGAGGTGATCAGGTAAGTCGAGGTAAAAGAAGAAGTCGAAGAAGAACATATGTTCTTCAACTTCACCCCGTCTGTCGGACACTGAGATGAGGGAAGAGGAGCGTCGTCATTCTAGGCCTCTGTCCTCTGAGCTTTCATCTCAGTAGGCTCTGCGTCTCCCTGAATTTCCAGGAGCTGGAGCAAACCCTGCCCAACTCAAAGAGTTTTATGAGGCCTTGCACCTCATTTTTAGGCAGCCTGACACCACCGGAGCACCATTGGGCCTCACTGGGTCAGAAGGTGCCCCCTCGCGTTCTGTGGCTGCAGCTTCGGCCTTGGCTTCAGGGGGCAACCATGGATCCATTCCTTGATCTGAACCGGTGTCAGTTGCACCACCTCGACCTTCCCAAATGCTGGTTTTAACATCTCCGCTCCCAATGCTGCCCCTGGGCAGTGTTAACCCAATCCTCATTGCCATCGCAGACCTGGATAGGCGTTGCATGATTCCGACTTCGACAAGGGCCTTGCCCCTTATGTCGGATCCTGACCCTTCTACTTATGGGTTGGGGTACGGTGAGGAAAGGGAGGGTTTGTTGGACCCTCTAGAGCACCAGCTACAAGACCATATGGAGTGGTGTGTGGACCTGGGTGAAGCCAGTGGTCAGAATCCTTCCCCTGGCACTGGCATTCTTTCTACAGTGGCTATTGAGGAGGGAGCTTCCTATTCCATGGTGGCAGTCAGGACTAACCTCCTGACAGCGGTGCTTCAGCCTGGGACTTCATCCTCTGAACCCTTTTGTCCTTTAATGAAGACTTTACCGGTGTCCTGCTGGGTACCTGGTCCAAAGCCAGCACCAGGGGCTCCTGTGAACAGGACTATTGCCTGCCGCCTTTGACCTGTTCAAACTGACCCAGCGTTCCTGGCTCAAAAACTCCAGAGAGCTTGGTTATCCAACCTCTACATCCCTGGACACGTTTCCCTTCTGCACCCCCGGATAGGAAATCCAAGAAGCTGGACCAACTTGGGCAGAAGATGTTTTTGTCAGCCTGGCATTGCGGTCCGTGAACAAGGCATGCCTTTTGGCCCATTACTCCCACACGCTGTCAGATACGGGTGCGCAAGTGCTATCACAGGTCCCGGAGGAGGCCCAGACTGTACTCTCTTAAGCTGTATCTGATGGGAGGGACGCAGCAAAGTTAACAATCAGATGTGGTCTGGACCGGACCAACTCAATGGGCAGAGCGGTTGCTTAGACAGTGGCCCTTGGGCCCCGCGCCTGGTTGAGGATGTCTGGCTTTTCAGGAGATGTTCAAGCTAACCTTCTGGACAAGTCCTTTGATAGCACCTGTCTCTTCAGAGAGAAGCAGACTCGACGCTCGAGCGCTGCAAGGCCGGCAGATCCTTGGGCCTCGTGGCAGCCCTTTGTCCTCTTCAGTCTGCTTTACGCCCCTTTCATGGCTACAGAAGGGGCGTTCAGCCATGTCCGTTGCCCTCCAGTCACCTGTCTGTGCATGCTGCCCAGCCTCTATGTGGCTGGGGACGTGTGATTCATTGTCCTCATGGATCAGGAAGCCACCTTCCTAATTTGACCCCCACTGGGGAGGCGTCGGAGGCAGGCTCTGCCATCTCCTGCTCTGCTGACAGTCCATTATGTCATTATGTCAGACTGGTGGGTTTTTCAGATAGTCCAAAGAAGCATCTGATCTCTGGTGGAGGCCAGACCCCAAATCAGCCTGTTGGAGGTCTGGGCGATCAGACTAGCATTGAAAGCATTCTTTCCCTCGCTCAAAGGGAAGGTAGTGCAGGTGTTCACTGACAACACCACTACCATGTGGTACTGCAACAAGCAGGGCAGGTTGGGGGCCATGGACCCTTTGTCAAGAGGCTCTGCTGTTCTGGACATGGCTGGAACAATAGGGCATTTCCCTGATGGTTCAACATCTGGCAGGCTCTTTGAACTTCAGAGCAGACAAACTCACCTGACAATGCTTACTCGATCACAAATGGCATCTCCATCCGGAGATGGTGCAAGGTCTTTTTCAGCAGTGAGGAGAAACTTGATTAGATCGGTTTGCCTCCACAGAGAATGCACATTGTCAGCAGTATTGCACGTTGGAGTTTCCAAGACAGCAATCACTCACAATGCTTTTCGTCTTGAATAGAACTCAGGCCTCCTGAACGCCTTTCCGACTATACCACTTCTGCCCAGAGTTCTCAAGAAGATCAAGAACCACTGGGCCCAAGTAATCTTTGTGGCTCAGGACAGGGCACGAATAGTCTGGTATCCTGAGCTATTGAGCATGACCATCGATCCTCCGATAAGCCTGCCCCTTCAGTCAAAGCAATAGGAGAGGTTTCTCCACCCGAACCTGTCCAGTCTCTGCCTTCTTGCTTGGAGATTGAGGGGCGGCAAATGACAGCTTTTGACCTTCCGCCTGAAGACTGTAACTTAATCTTGGTAGCTAAGCGCTTCTCCACCAAAACGGTATACATCTTTCGCTGGAAACAATTTGTGGCATGGTGCACAGACAAGTCTGTTGACCCCCTTTCTGCTCCTCTGATGTCCTATTGTTTATACTTTTGTTTGCCCAGCAGGGATCTGCAGTGGGTACTCTCAAAGGTTATTTGTCTGCAACCTCTGCTTTTTTAAGTTTGCTTGATCAACCTTCTTTGTTTAAATCCCCTATTTTAAATAAGTTCCCTATAGGCCTTACTCATATGTTTCCTCCATCCCCATTCATCTTGCCCTAATTGGGCATGAATTTGGTTTTGACGTTCCTGACGTATGCTCCTATTGAGCCTCTCCACAATTGTCCTATCAGGCTTCTCACTTTGGAAACAGCCTTCCTTGTGGCCATTACATCTGCCTGCAGGGTGAGTGAGCTGCAGGCATTGTCATCTAAGCCGCCTTACCTTTCCATCTATCCTGATGTAGTCGTGCTTTGCACTCTGTTCTCTTTTCTGCCGAAAGTGGTCACGCCATTCCATGTAGGCCAATCCATCACTGTGCTTACTGTCTAAAAGAGACTTCTAGTTGCAGATTCCTTACCTTTGAATTTCCCCAGGCTTCAGACTAGATCCGGAGATTTTCTTCAAGCAGTACCTCTGCGCGCCGTCAGGTGACTTCGGTCGACTCCGTGGGCGCTGTGCTTGCCGTGATGACATCACGGTCATATATAGGTGCCACCCCAGCGTGCAGACGTCAGTTTCTCTTTTTTTCTTTCCGTGCCAGCCTACGCTCAGATCTGGAGAAGAGCTACCTCAGTCCTTTTTTTGACTAGGTTGACACTTTTGTTGAATTTTTGATGAGTTTGTGGTGCGTCGAGGGATGTCCCACAAGACCGGATTCAAGCCCTGTGACTCATGTCACCGAACTATGTCAGTGATGGATCCGCACCTCGTGTGTCTCTGGTGCCTGGAGCGTGATCCCGACCCAAAGTCGTGCTCCGAGTGTCGGGCCATGAACCCGAAGGCTTTGAGGGCCGACACTCAACTCCGCGGCGCTCACGGTCCTGTTCGAGAGGAAGGTCTTGAGACCGGCCACGGAGTCACCCCCACTCTTCGTCCTCCAAGTCATCTGGACATTCGGGTCACAAAAAGAAGTCATCGAAGAAGGACAAGCACTCTTCGACTTCACCCCGTCGATCGGATGATACGATGTGGGAAGAACGTCGATGCTCTAGACCTCCGTCAACTGAGTATTCTTCTGGGTCGGCTTTGCGCTTCCCCAACTTCCCATGAGCCAGATCCACCCCTGCCCAACTTAAAGAATTTTACGAGGCCATGCACCTCATTTTTGGGCGGTCCGACCCACCTTCGGAGCCTTCGTGCACAGGTGAGTCGGTTGGGGTCCCCTCGGTTTCAAAGCTACTGGCTTCGGCCTTGGCTCCGAAGGGCCCCTCTGGATCCAGTCGCGGATCCGTCCTGATGCCGGTCGTGCCACGACCACCTTACCTGGCATCGGGTCAGATGTCGAGGCTTCCGACAGCAGTTGGGCCCACAATCAACGTCCGTTCTCTATGGGCTCTCCTGGGCCCAAGGTTGATCCAGACCCTTATTCTTGTGGGTATAGATACGAGGAGAGTATGGAGGGGACGCTGGACCTTTTAGAATACCAGCTTGATCCCCAAATGGACTGGGTGCAGGATTTGGATGATGCCAGTGGTTTAGACACCTTTCCCTGACACTGGTATGCTCTCTCCTCCTAGTGTGGCTACAGAGGAGGGTGCTTCTTATTCTATGGTGGTGAGAAGGGCGGCTGAGGTCCTGGACCTCGAGCTTCCTTCTGTGGATGTTAGGCCTAACATACTAACTGACGTGCTTCAGCTGTGTTCTTCCTGCTCCGAGCCCCTTCTTTCCTTTAATGAAGCGCTGACAGACGTCCTTTTGGGTATTTGGTCGAGACCCAGCACAGGGGCTCCTGTGAATAGGACGATTGCCCGGTGCCATCGGCCTGTGCCCTCAGACCCGAAAGTCCCAACCCAACACCCCACGCCTGAGAGCCTTGTCATCCAGGCTTAATCTTCATCTGGCGCATTCCCTGACGCACCCCCGGGTAGGGAATCAAAAAGACTGGATAATTTGGGGAAGAAGTTGTTTTCTTCCAACAGTCTAGCACTGCTGACCGTGAACATTGCATGCCTTTTGGGCGGCTATGCCCATACTCTCTGAGATACGGTCGCACAAGTGCTATCTACAGTTCCGGAGAAGGCCCGGACTGTCCTGTCCCAAGCCGTAAAAGATGGGAGGGATGCAGCTAAATTCATGATTCGTTGTGGACTGGATACGACCGACTCTTTGGGCAGATCAGTGGCATTGACAGTGGCATTGAGACGCCATACCTGGCTGTGAACATCTGGCTTTTTGGGGGATGTCCAGCAATCCTTGATGGACATGCCATTGATGGCACACGTCTCTTCGGAAACAAGGCGGACTTGGCGCTCAAGCGCTTTAAGGATTCCCGAGCCACGGCCCAGTCCCTTGGCCTTGCGCTTGCACTTAGACCACAGCAGTCCACCTTTTGCCCCTTTCGCGGCTACTGAAGGGCCACCCACCCGTGTCCTTTTCCTCCTTTTCCACCTGTACAGCCCCTGTGCGGCCGCGGATGCAGAATCCCACATTCCCGGGGATCAGGGAGCCAGCGGGTCTCCCAGTCCACCCCTACCCCCTCTTCAGCCTCCAAGCCTTCCTAGTCCGCAGGTACATCAGGAGCCAGTAGGTGGCAGGATACGCCATCACCTGCCCCAATGGCAATCCATTACCTCGGACAAGTGGATCCTCCAAATTGTTCGAAGGGGCTACTCCCTCCCCTTCGAGACATCTCCTCCAGCCATGCCACCTTCATACAGTCAGATATCGGAGGACCATATGGGGCTTCTCCGCGAGGAAGTCCAAGCCCTTTTGGCCAAAGGAGCTATAGAGAGGGTTCCGTTGCCAGAAGTAGGTCGTGGTTGCTATTACCGCTACTTCCTGGTTCCGAAAAAGGTCAAAGGTCTTCAACCTATATTTGATATTCAGTCCCTCAAACTCTTCCTAAAAAAGGAGAAGTTCAAAATGTTGACATTGGCTAAGGTCCTATCTGCCCTGGATCCCCGAAGACTGGATGGTAGGGTTGGACTTGCAAGACGCATACTTCCATATTCCCGTCTTGCCGGCCCACAGATGTTACCTACGATTCGTGGTAGGTCACGGGCACTTTCAGTTTACTGTGCTCCTCTTTTGCCTTACCAGTGCCCCTCAGGTGTTCACAAAAGTGATGGTAGTGGTGGCAGCTCATCTGCGCAGGTTAGGGGTCCCAGTCTTCCCCTACCTCGACGATTGGCTGTTAAAAGCAAACTTGTCCCAGACAGTCGTCTCCCACCTCCAGACTAGGGCGAACCTTGTGCATTCGCTGGGGTTCACTATCAACATGACGAAGTCACATCTGACTCCTTCTCAGATGCACCCTTTCACCGGAGCGGTTCTAGATACAGTGCAGTTTCGGGCATATCTTCCCGAAAAGAGAGTCCAGTATATTTGGCTATGATACCGATGTTTCAGCCTCTGTCCTGGATTTCAGTGAGAATGACTCTGAGGCTGCTGGGCCTCATGGCCTCCTGCATCCTGCTGGTTCAAAATGCCGGATGGCATAGGCAGGCTCTGCAGTGGGACCTGAAGTTCCAGTGGGCGCAGCATCAGGGAAATCTCTCCAACAAGGTCCAGATCTCAGAAGGGACTGCGAAAGACCTGCAGTGGTGGTTAACAAATCAGGATTGGGTCAAGGGCAGATCCTCCTCATTTACCCAACCAGATCTTAATGTCGTGACAGATGCGTCACTCCTGGGATGGGGTGGCCACATGGGAGAGGCAGATATCAGAGGCATCTGGTCTCCGGGGGAAACCGGGCTCCATATCATCTGGAGCTCTGAGCGATTCGACCAGCATTGAAAGCATTTCTTCCCTCCCTCAAGGGGAAAGCAGTGCAGGTGTTCACAGACAACACCACCGCCATGTGGTATTGCAACAAACAAGGTGGAGTGGGGTCGTGGACCCTTTGTCAAGAGACCCTTCGTCTCTGGACTTGGCTGGAACATCAGGGCATTTCCTTGGTGGTTCAACACCTGGCAGGCTCCTTGAATGCCAGAGCAGACTAACTCAGCCGACAATGCATGGTTGACCACAAATGGCGTCTCCATCTGGAGGTGGCGAGAGGTCTCCTCCTGCAGTGGGGAGAACCGTGGTTAGACTTGTTCACCTCTGTAGAGAATGCGCAATGTCAGCTGTTTTGCACTTTGGAGTTTCCAAGGCGGCACTTGCTCGGCGACGCTTTTTGTCCAAGTGGAATTCAGGCCACCTGTACGGCTTCCCGCCAGTACCATTTCTGCCCAGAGTTCTGAAGAAGATCAGGCAAGACCAGGCCCAAGTAATACTGGTAGCTCCGAACTGGGCACGAAGAGTCTGGTATCCCGAGCTTTTGAACATGGCCATAGCTCCTCTGATCAGACTGCCCCTTCTGGAGGATCTTCTGTCGCAGCAGCAGGGGAAGATCCTCCACCCAAACCTGTCAACTCTGCGACTTCTTGCAAGGAGATAGAGCGGCGACAGTTGATGTCTTTTGACTTGCCACCTGAAGTCTGGGACATTATCTTGGCACCCTGGCGTCCCTCAACCAAAACTGTATACGCCTGTCGTTTGAAAACATTTGTGGCATGGTGCATCGACAATTCTGTCGATCCTCTATCTGCTCCTCTCTCTCAAGTTCTTCTCTTTATTCTTTCCCTTGCCCGGCAGGGTTCCACCTTGGGCACTCTTAAGGGATATCTCCCTGCTATCTCTACTTTCTTAAGGCTACCTGATCAGCCTTTCTTATTTAAATCTCCCATAGTTGGGAGGTTTCTTAAAGGCCTCACACATCTCTTTCCTCCTATCCCATTCATCATGCCCCAATGGGATCTCAGCCTGGTCTTAACTTACCTTATGTGTACCCCATTTGGACCGCTTCACAACTGTCCTCTAAGGCCCTTGACTATAAAAACTGTCTTTTAAGTTGCCATTACTTCTGCCCGCATAGTTGGTGAACTCCAGGCTCTGTCATCTAAGCTGCCTTTTCTCGCCATACATCGTGACAAAGTGGTGCTTTGCACAAGGGCTTATTTTCTATGTAAGGTAGTGAAACCCATGTTGGACAGTCCATCACCTTTCCTATCTTTTATGCACCCGCACATCCCTCTCATGAGGAAGAGAGAGTCCACTGTCTGGACCCAAAAAGAGCGTTCTATCTTGATCGTACCAAAGATTGTCGGTGCAAAGAAGGGGAAGGTGGTGCAGAAGAGGATCATTTCACTATGGGTACTCTTATACATCAAAATGTGCTACGCTCCGGCTAAGAACCAACCTCCTGAAGGTTTGCGAGCTCATGCACCAGAGCTACTGCTGCTACCACGGCGCTAGCACGGGGCGTTCCAGTCCTGGATAGTTGTCAGGCAGCAACGTGGGCATCTCTGAACACCTTCACTAAGCACTATGGCCTGGACAGTCAAGTCCGAAGGGACGGCTGCTTTGGCCGTTCGGTCCTGCAGGACTTTTTGGTGTGATCTTGGTTCGCAGGCCCACCACCGGGGATAGTATTCAAAGGTAAGGAATCTGCAACTAGAAGTCTCTATCAGATGTACAAGTTACTTACCTTAGTAAAATATCTGGTAGAGACATATTCTAGTTGCAGATTCCCCATCTTCCCTGCACTGCAAACTGATTTCTAGGGACCGGAATTTTCCCTTCAGGGCCTTAGTTTTGGCGCACAACTCTGTGTTCTTCATGGCTCTACGCTACTGGCGCAGAAAGTTGTGAAAAGAAACTGACGTCAGCGCTGGGGTTGCGCCTACATACGACGTCATCACAGCGAGCACGACACCAATGACGCCCGTGGAGTCGACCGATGCCACCTGATGGCGCGCAGAGGTACTGCTCGAAGAAATATCTCCGGATCCAGTCTGACGCATGGGGAAATTCAAAGGTAAGGAATCTGCATCTAGAATATGTCTCTACCAGATATTTAATTACTGAAGGTAAGTAACTTGTACTTTTACGCACCCCTGCATCCTTCTAAGGAGGAGGAGAGACTCCACTGCCAGAACCCAAAAAGAGCTTTGGCGTTCTTCCGGATGGATGATCAACTCTTTGTTGGTTATGTTAGTGCGAGGAAAGGTCAGGCAGTGCAGAAGAGAACCATTTCCAAATGGGTCGTACTCTGCATTAAAATGTGCTATGCACTGGCTAAGAAGCAACCCCCTGAGGGCTTGCATGCTCATTCTACCAGAGCTAAAGCTGCAACCACTGCGTTAGCATGCAGAGTTCCAGTCCTGAATTTCTGTCAGGCAGCAATGTGGCCTTCTCTGCATACATTTACCAATCACTACTGCGTGGACAGCCAGGTCCATAGGGACAGTCACTTTGCCCGTTCCGTCCTGCAGGACTTCCTGGTGTGAACTTAGTTCTCAGACCCCGCTCCGGGGATGATATTGGCTTTGTAATCTATTCTAAGGTAAGGAATCTGCAACTAGATGTCTGTATCAGATGTACAAGTTACTTACCTTGCCTTATCTGATTGAGACAATATCTACTTGCAGATTATTACCAACCCACCTATCCTTCTCATTCTGCGAATTTCTAGGGACAGGGTTTCCACCTTTCAGGGCCCTAGTTTTAAAGCACCAGTGGTCAGTGTTCTTCATGGGTCTGCACTTCCGGCATGGAAAGCCATGAAAAGAAACGGACGTCAGCGTGCCGAGGTGGTGCCTACATAGGGCCCATGATGTCATATCTGGCACGCACAATATGGAAGACTGATGCAGAGCCAATCAGCGCCACCTAACTGTGCGCTGGGGTACTGTTTGAGAAAAATCTCTTGATCCAGAATCATGCCTAGGGAAAACTCTAAGGTACAGAATCTGCATCAAAATATTGGGGGTCATTCAGACCTTGGCGGACGGCAGAGGCCGTCCGCCAAGGTACCGCCGACAAATGACCGCACCGCGGTCAAAAGACCGCGGCGGCCATTCAAACATTTCCGCTGGGCCGGCGGGCGCTCTCCAAAAGAGCGCCCGCCGGCCCAGCGGAAATGCCCCTGCAACGAGGACGCCGGCTCAGAATTGAGCCGGCGTAGTTGCAGGGGTGCGACGGGTGCAGTTGCACCCGTCGCGTATTTCAGTGTCTGCAAAGCAGACACTGAAATACTTTGTGGGGCCCTCTTACGGGGGCCCCTGCAGTGCCCATGCCATTGGCATGGGCACTGCAGGGGCCCCCAGGGGCCCCGCGGCACCCCCTACCGCCATCCTGTTCATGGCGGGTTTCCTGCCATGAACAGGATGGCGGTAGGGGGTGTCTGAATCGCTCCGCCGCCATGGAGGATTCAATGGGGCAGCGGTAAACCGGCGGGAGACCGCCGGTTTACCCTTTCTGACCGCGGCTGAACCGCCGCGGTCAGAATGCCCTTGGGAGCACCGCCGGGCTGTTGGCGGTGCTCCATTGGTCGGTGACCCTGGCGGTCACCGGCCGCCAGGGTCAGAATGACCCCCTTTGTCTCTACCAGATAGCCCTTTACTGAAGGTAAGTAACTTGTCTGTATTCATCACCAGACAAGGGTTGATATTTAGGCTTGGGAGGCAGTCTTGACTGGTTACATGGTTGGCTGCTGACTTTTTAGATTGTTCAGCTGCCAGTTTTTGTATAATAGTCCTGAAAGAGAGAGCCCACCTAAGGGGTAACGATTCCTCCACTTTTAAACCAGAACAACAGAACAGGATGTCAGTCACTCCTTTACCTACTGATGAGTGTAGGAAGCTGGCCTGGTGTGTGGTGAGCACCTATGGTGTTATCACCCTCACCAGGTCTAGGTATCCCCTATTAGTGAGGTGTAGTCACTGTCTAGGAAGCCAGGCTCTCTAGAGGTAGCTGTGGATGAGTAGCCAAGGCTTATCCAAGAGACATGCAAAGCTCATACAATACTACTTATAGTCACATAGGGCCTGATTCTAACTTTGGAGGACGGTGTTAAACCGTCCCAAAAGTGGCGGATATACCACCTACCGTATTACGAGTTCCATAGGATATAATGGACTCGTAATACGGTAGGTGGTAAATCCGCCACTTTTGGGACGGTTTAACACCGTCCTCCAAAGTTAGAATCAGGCCCATAGTATTTAAACACATGAAAGAACCACAAAGTGTTACAAAAATAAAGGTACTTTATTCTAGTGACACAAATACATACATATATATATATATATATATATATATATATATATATATATATATATATATATATATATATAATACTCTACTAGCCGGTGAGTAAACACACTATTATATACATCTTAGTTGTCATTAATAAGCATAGAAATTAATAGTAAACAGTGCAATAACAATAGACAATGGTGAGCCCAGGGGAGCCCAAACCATATACTAATAAAATGGAATGTGAATGATGGACCCCCACCCAGGTAAGTGGAATCTGTAGAGGGTAGCTGGAGGAACTAGGAATCCCAAAAAGTAAGTTCCAGAGTGCCCTCCCAGCAAACAGGAGAGAGGACGTAAGTACCTGATTTTTCCAAAACCCACAGAGAAACTTTGTGAAAGGATTGTGCAAGACCCAAGCAAGACTGCAAGAAACAGAATATGGATCCAGACAGAAGAGGACCTGTAAATGAAGGAGATCAGGTCCAGTTCCAGTTCCTGTTGGAGTGCCCACCCTTCTTGAGATGCAGGACCAGGTCGACGGTTAAGACCAGAAGTCAGCTATGCCGCACAGGAGCAGAGAAAGTGTTCCAGAATTGATGCAGTCGATGTCCCACGTCGGAAGAAGAGTTGCAGTCTGTCAGTAGTGTGGAAAAACCACCAACAAGCCTTGGCAAAGGCAAGAGTTGCAGAAGAGAAGCTACAGAGCTGCTGGAGACCAGGACGTTCTGAGGGGACTTACCCCAAGGAGGGGAGTCCCAGGCGACCCCCAGCACTCAGAAGAGCAAGAAGTCATTGTAGGAAGTTGGCTCTGTATATACTATCTCAAAGTAAGAGATAGTGTGCACAGAATCCCAGGGTTCCCCTTAGAGGTAAGATAGTGGCAAAAATTTTATAATTCTAATGCTCTATTTTGTGGTAGTGTGGTCGAGCAGTAGGCTTATCAGAGGGTAGTGTTAAGCATTTGAGGAACACACACTCAAAGACATAACTCCAGGCCAATAGTTTTTATATAGAAAAATATATTTTCTTAATTTAATTTTAGAATCACAAGTTCAGGATTTGAAGTAAATACATAAAATGCAAGGTACTCCACACAGGTAAGTTAGGAACTTTGAATTAGAGCAATAGCATACACAGTTTTAGTAAAAATGGCAAGATGCTATTTTAAAAGTGGACACACTGCAAAAATCAACAGTTCCTGGGGGGAGGTAAGTAATGGTTAGTTTGTCAGGTAAGTGGGGCACTTACAAGTCTAAGTTCCTGGGCATAGGCAGCCCGCTGTTGGGGGTTCAAGACAACCCCAAAGTTACCACACCAACAGCACAGGGCCGGTCAGGTGCAGCAGTCTAAGAGGTGCCCAAAACACAGAGGCACCTATGAAGAACAGGGGGGCTCCGTTCCAGTCTGCCAGCAGGTAAGTTCCCGCGTCCTCGGAGGGCAGACCAGGGTGGTTTTGTAGAGAACTGGGGGGGACACAAGTAGGCACACAAAACACACCCTCAGCGGCACAGGGGCGGCCGGGTGCAGTGTGCAAAGCAGGCATCGGGTTTTGTATTAGAAACAATGGAGGGGCCCCGGGTCTCTAGAGGTGCAGGCAGGACACAGGGGGGCTTCTGGGGCCAGCCACCGACTGGGCTAGGCAGAGGGTCGCCTCGTGGTCACTCCTGCACTGAGGTTCGGTTCCGTCTGGTCCTGGGGGCTGCGGGTGCAGTGCTTGGTACAGGCGTCGGGTTCCTTGTTAGCAGGCAGACGCGTCAGGGGGAGCCTCTGGATTCTCTCTGGTTGTGTTGCAGTGTGGGTCCGGGGGGTTCGCCTTGGGTTACTTACGAGGTCGCAGTCGCCTGGGAGTCCTCCCTGTAGGGTTGGTTCTCTGGAGTTCGAGCCGGGGGCATCCGGTGCAGAGGGTGAAGTCTTGCGCTTCCTGCGGGAAGAGTGAGGTCTTTAAAAGTTGCAAGAAAGTTGCAAAGTTGTTGAGCAGAGCCGCTGCTCACGGGAGTTTCTTGGTCCTTTGGTTCAGGGCAGTCCTCTGAGGCTTCAGAGGTCGCTGGTCCCTGTCTGATGCGTCACTGTTGCAGTTTTCTTTGAGTCAGGAGACAGGCCGATAGGGCTGGGGCCAAAGCAGTTGTCGTCTCTGTCGTCTCTGCAGGGCTTTCAGGTCAGCAGTCCTCATTTCCTTGGTTCTGGGGTGCCCCTAAATACTGAATTTAGAGGTGTATTTAGGTCAGGAGGGCAGTAGCCAATGGCTACTGTCCTCGAAGGTGGCTACACCCTCTTTGTGCCTCCTCTCTGAGGGGAGGGGGGCACATCCCTAATCCTAGTGGAGGAATCTTCCAATCTCAAGATGGAGGATTTATAAAGGCAGGGGTCACCTCAGCTCAGAACACCTTAGGGGCTGTCCTGACTGGTGGGTGACTCCTCCTTGTTTTTCTCATTATCTCCCCCAGCCTTGATGCCAAAAGTGGGGGCAGTGGTCGGAGGGCGTTCATCTCCACTAGCTGGGATGCCCTTGGGTGCTGTAACAAAAGGCATGAGCCTTTAAGTGAGGGTTCCCCACGGTGGCATAATACATGCTGCAGCCCTTAGAGACCTTCCTTAGCATCAGGGCCCTTGGTACCAGGGGTACCATTTACAAGGGGCTTATCTGTGTGCTAGGGCTTTGCCAATTGTGGAAGCAAAGGTACAGTTTAGGGAAAGAACACTGGTGCTGGGGCCTGGTTAGCAGGGTCCCAGCACACTCTCAATCATTGCTAGCATCAGCAAAAGGCAAAGAGTCAGGGGGTAACCATGCCAAGGAGGCATTTCCTTACAGTCATGGATGCAGCTCCTCCAGGCAACTCACAGGCAGCAGGCACAGGAGTCACAGTGAGGCCCACTCAGCACACATGGAAAGGAGTTCCATGTCGCTGGAGCAGCAGGCAGAAGACCACGCTTTGCAGGGAAGAGTGCTGGAGGCCGGGGCTACACGGAGCCTGAAGATCTCTTGGAAGGAGAGGCAACAAGCCTTGGTAGCTGCAATAGTCGCAGTGCACAGGGGTACGGTCCTGCAAGGAGAGGCAAAGACTCACCACCTCCAAAGTTGGACAGCTGGGGACCAAGGGGACCACTCAAGACCACCACCTGTGTTGCAGGATACACGTGGCAGGTCGTCATTGCAGTTGGTGCTTGCGGATGCAGGGGAGTGACTCCTTCACTCCAAGGGAGATTCCTTCTTGCTTCTTGGTGCAGACTGAAGGCTTGCCGCCCTCAGAGGATGGACAGCCGGGGAAATGTTTCAGTTGCTGGAAGGAGCCAGAGAAACAATGTTGCAGAGCGAAGTAGTCGCTGTAGCTGCAGATTGTAGGTTCCTGTGAAGTCCAGTTGTGGTTCCAGGGGCCAGAAGTTGAAGTAAACGTTACAGAGGAGTCCTGCTGGAATCTTGCATGTCGAATCTGAGGACCCATCCAAGAAGGAGACCCTATATAGCCCTGAAAGGGGAATTGGTCACCAAGCGGGTGATCACATATCAGTAGGGGACTGTGACGTCACCTGCCTGACCTGGCCATTCAGATGCTCCCAGGGGACTCTGCCCACCTTGGATTCCATATGGCAGAATCTAGTGGCCAGCTGCAGGAGCTCTGGGAACCACCCCTGGGGTGATGGACAGGGGAATGGTAACTCCCCTTTCCATTGTCCAGTTCCGCACTGGAGCAGGGACAGGAGGTCCCTGAACCGGTACAGATGGGTTTATGCAAGGAGGGCACCAAATGTGCCCTTCAAAGTCTACCCTCTTCCCAAGCCATGTAACACCTATTTCCGAAAAAAGAGGGTGTTGCCTCCCTCTCCCAAAGGAAATCCTTTGTTCTGCATTCCTGGGCTTGGGCTGCTCAGGCAGCAGGAGGGCAGAACCCCATCTGTGGGATGGCAGCAGTATGGGCTGCCTGGAAAAATACTGCAAACTGGTAGGAGCAAAGCTGGGGGTCCTCCAAGGAGCCTCCAGACTGCATGAAATCATACAACCAATAATGGCAACAATATTGGGGTATGATTCCGACATGTTTGATATCAAACATGCCTGGGTTCGGAGTTACCATTATGGAGCTGGACATATGTCCAGTACACAGCTGAAATGGAAGTCCAGGAAAATGAAGCTGGATTTTGTGGGGTCACCTCTGCTCATGCAGGGGTGCCCTCACACACATGTACTTGCACCCTGCCTTCTGGGCTAGGAGGACCTGCCATAGAGGTACAGTGACCTGGTGCAGTGACCTATAGTGAAAGGGTGCATGCACCTTTTCATGCAGGCTGCAATGGCAGGCCTGCAGACACATTTTGAATGGGCTCCCATTGGTGGCATAATACATACTGCAGCCCATGGGGAACCCCTGGTGCCCCCGTGCCGTGGGTACCATATACTAGGGACTTATATGGGGGACCAGTATGCCAATTGTGGGGTGTAAAAAGGTAAGAAAAAACAAATCTAGAAAGAGAGAGCACAGTCACTGGGGTCCTGGTTTGCAGGATCCAAGTGAACAGTCAAAACACACTGACATCAGGCAAAAAGTGGGGATAACCATGACAAAAAGAGGGTACTTTCCTACAATGTGTAAGCATGTTTTCAGTCTAATAGGAATTCTTAGTCTGCATCACAATCCCTGCAACCAAAGGGCCCTCAGCTGGGCATTTGTGGTCAAAAATAAGGTAGCAAATGAACAGTCTCAAGCCCCCATCTTTTGGCCTGTTGGCTCATCAGCAAAATACTTAACACACTAACGTGCTGCTGATCACCATATCAGCTCATTCAGGGTGCCAGTTCACTGTGCAGGTTAGGATCGGAATGTTAAGGTGGTTAGTCCTAGTAATGGCATTGACTTATTGATGAGAAAGTTTTCTTTTTTTTCTCATATTGCGGAAGAGCATTTGTTTATCCTCATGACTCGAAACTGAAGAATACGTGCATCTTATTCTGTTTTGGCTATTTTACTTATGGAGGATCTTTGTGCTTAAATTGTTTATGAAAAGAAGTCATTCTTACGATCTATTGGTCTGTTAGAGAATTGCTACTAATTTCTTAGAGTATGCTGCTTCTTTTCATTTCTTCTTTTCTGTTTATACCAAACTTTTATTGTATGCTTTTTAAGTTTGGGTTTTGACTGTAGAGTTGGCAGATAGTATTGGTTAACTTTAGACTTGAGACACTGTCAACCATATCAAAGATCAGCTGAGACGAGTATAGCTCTCTCACCTCAAGCTATTGTTCCTTATCGGAAGATCTTTAGTTACATTTCATGAGAAACTATTTTACAGTTCAAAAGTACACTCAATCGTCGCACTTTTGTGTGACACTGACATCTTTATTTCAAACATGCATTATATAGAGAAAGCAATCTTTTTTTGATTGCTTGCTTGAGGCACTTTTAAAAGGGGATGCGCATTGCCAGCCTGCTGAAAGGCGACTCACTTGACCAGAGTGCACAGGTCCTCAGGAGGCGGATCTGTGGGATTACAACCACCTGTTCTCAGCCAGCGGTTTTGTGTGCTATAAAGCGCTGCTTTTATCACTGTGGCACGGGACACATTCACTGTGGCACGGGACACACATTACCGACCTACTGAAGGGGGAGTCGCTTGACCAGATTGCACAGGGCATCAGGCGGCAGCCCTGTGGGATTACAACTACCTGTTCTCCGCCAGCCTTTCTGTGCGCTATAAAGCGCTGCTTTCAGCACCGCGGCGCGGGACGCACCCGGGTCAAGAGCAAGCATGTCTGCGCCCAAAAACGGCTCTTCGAGGCTGGGCTGGGCCTGCTTTCTTGGTCTTCCCTCGGTCACATGGAATTAGGAGCTCGGGTGATCCCAATCTGGTGTTAACATTTTACTGTCCTTTTCTTATGGTTTGAGTTTTTTTTTTTATCTAACTTGTTTTAAAGTTATTGAACGGGGGGATTACAATTTCTACCATGGGGAAGAAAAGCTCCCAGGCTCTAAACGGAGGGGAAAAGGATATACGTACTACTCCTTTGATTACGTATTATCTTTCCTCAGCCACAGGAGCTATTTCCACAGAATTACACATAGTGGAGGATCGTATTGAGGCTGTTAAAAAAGTGATCTCAGAGTCACCTCTATTAGATTTAAGTCAGGGTATTCAAGACGGTGCTATTAGTGTGGTCCCGGGCAAAGCTAGTATATCAATTAAGGAAGTTACTAAAACATCAAAGTGCTAAACATAATAAACGTGGGGAAGAAAATCCCTGTATAGCTCCTTAGGAAACCACTGATATCATTGAAGTTCCATTATATTCTGTGTTCCTAAAATGCATGTCACCAACCAAGAGAAAATGAGTGGAGGGTGAAAGACCAGGGACCACTCAAAAAACTGCCCACAATACGATATGCAATGGTAAAATAGGTAATGGCCCAGTGAATGGGGCTGATGGAGACAATACTCTATCTGGTTTGTTAGACACCCACACTCTTGGTGAATCACTTTGGGATGCTGCCAAAGATGTTATATGTTCATGAAGTGAATCTCTAATTAGTTTGGTAAAAAACATTTTTATCTGTTTTTAAGCACGAAATTATAGGGTATTTTCAGACTCTATTGGAGAAAGTTGAAGCCCTGGGTGTAGCACTTCGTAGGAATCCTGTAAACTGTAGTTCTAAAAAACATAACTTAACACAGCTCATGATTTCAGATTATAGTAACCTGAAAGAAGCCCCTGGTGTTCGGCTTGGAGGGGATATAGGAAATGTATCTGGCACAAAAGAAAAGAGCTGTGGGCCTAGGTGGGGTGCGCATGAGTCTGGCCAGTCTCAGCTCACATCAGCTGGTATCTGTTTTAAAAGTAACTCACCAAATTTGCACTCTTGTCAAGCAGAGCCAGTGGCCATAAAGTCTGCCAGTACTCCCACATTAGCCCGCTGTTGGATGGCAAGTAAGAGGAATAGTCAGGTATTGCGCCTTCTGTCTCGGAATACTGCGGGGACAAATTGAAAACTCTGAAACATGGATTGGTTGTCTCTTATATGTATATTTAGTGTAATTTGTTGTCTGGAGACTTGGGCGCTTCACCTATGTTTATTGATGGTTTTAAATCATCATGCAACTCCATCCTTGGCTGGCAGGATGGAGGGGAGCCTGGCTGTTTTTGCCTCATGTTCCATTGATGACTTGGAGATTAAAATCCTAAAATCAGGTCCCTAATTTCAAGTGTTAAGTTTTATCTGACAAAAAAGTATTAATATTCTTTTGATAATTTTTTATTTTAATTTCTTCGGGACACAACCAGCGGGTATTGTTTCTGAATTAGAGTTTTTTATACAGTTTGTGAACTATAGGTATCGTCACTGGTCAGTAATTTGGGCTAGAGATTTTAACATCAGGAAACGTATCCTTAGTGGATTCAAGTGTGTGGGTTTTTCTAATGAGCTTGAGGTTGACTTTAGCCACTTTGTGCGTGCAACGTATGGCGAAGCCCTTAACCAGATTATTCTTTCTCGTGACTTTCATTTTTCTTCAGACTTTGATCACGTTTATAAGAGTTATGGCCGATGCCCAACCTTTGTGGGTAGAGGAAGGGGCAGCACTATTGATTGATTTTGTACTGATATCCTCTGACCTATTACGGAAGCTGGATGGGTATGCGATTTACCACACTCCTTTTAGTGACCATAATCTGATTATTTTGGACTTCTCTATTGGTTTGGCTCACCAACCACTTGATTTGCCTAGACCGTTGGTGCATGATAGTGCCAACAAAGGGGTCCAAGTAAAATGGGCATATATATAGATTGGAATAGGTTTTTGGTGGACCTTTTTGTTCTGGTAAAAAAATAAATAGAGTGTTGTCTGTCACTTAACACAGAGCCAAGGGCTATTAGGAAGAGTTTTATTGTCATCTGTGATAGAGTATCCAAAATGTTCATTAAGAAAAAATTATTGAAACAAGTTCACCCACATAATGGCTCAGCGATGAGTGTACCGCTGCGCTGAAAGCTCTAAAAAAAAAAAAAGCTACTTAAAGAATTCATGTGATATGGAAGAAGTAGGAGAGGCTCGGAAGAAGTATTAAGATACTACCGAATGTAGGAAACAAGAGCTTGGGATGAAAGCATGGGAGGATCTGGATAAAACTGCCCAAACAGGGGATAACAAGTTATTTTGGCAGATTATTATTCATATTTTTCAGACAAAACAGATGCTTGTGTAGGCTTCCCTATTCCTGAGCAGGATTGGGTCAATCACTTTTTGCAAGTTTTTAACCCACTTATTGTAGATAGGAACCAAGAAAATGAGGGTCATGTGGAGAAACTACATTTTAATGGCTTAATTGTATAGATCTGGCATCAGTATCAAAAGCGATAGTATGCTTGACCAGTGGGAAGGCTCCTGGCCCAGATGGGGTGCCCGTTGATTTATTCAAGCAAAATGTTGAATTTTGGGCCCCATTGATTACAAGTGTTCTTAGCTCTGCAATCAGGACAGAACTAATTCATTCCTAGTGTGAGTCCATAATAGTCCCTGTTTTTGAAAAGGGAGATGGGAATTTGCCCACTTGCTATCTCCTGATCTCGTTATTAGATTAATTTTTTAAAAAAACCTTGGGTCAGGTGATTTTAGACAAACTAGAGGATTGGGCTGAAGCAGACTCCCTCCTTTTTTGCAAGCCCAATATGGCTCTAAGCCTGGCCTTGGGATGGTTGAACAAGCTCTTAACTTACACTTAGTCTTAGGAAAGTATGTCAAAGCCAGGGGAGGTGCTGTCCACATGGCTTATCTGATAGAGGCTTCTAGTTGAATCTATCTTATGGCTTATCTGATAGAGGCTTCCCCCAGACGTCAGACTGTATCCAGAGATTTTTCTTTGAGCATTACCCTTGTGCATCGTCAGGTAGCATCGGTCTACTCCACGTTTGTCTTATTCATCGTGGTCGCTGTGATGACATCACAGTTGTACTTAAGCGCCACCCCTGTGCGCTGATGTCAGTTCTTTTTTTTTTTTTTTGCACCAGGTGCAGGTCCAGAGAAGAACAACCCTGGTCAATCTTTGACAGACTTTGACATTTTTGCTGGCTTTTTGGACTTTTTGGTGCATCGAGGAATGTCTCGTAAGACCAGCTTCAAGCCTTGCGACGCCTGTCACCACTTGATGTCTGTGACAGACCTGCACCAGGTCTGTTTATGGTGTCTGAAGCATGGCCATGACCCGAAGATTTGCTCTGTGTGCCGGGGCATGAACCCAAAGGCTTTGATGGAGCAGTCTCAAGCTTATGGCAGGCCGGTGCTCGTCTCCACATCGCTCCTGGTCGCACTCAAAGGGAAGGTCTCAAGACCACTCCTCCTCGTCCCATTCAAAGTCGTCTGGACATTTATGTCATAAGATGTTGTTGTCGAAGAAGGCTAAACGTTCTTCGACTTCACCCCATCGCTCGGCCGATAGGACATGGTAAGAGTGTTGACGCTCAAGGCCTCCATCTGCTTAACCTACTTCTGGGTCCGCTCCATGCCTTTCTGAGTTTCCGGTAGCAGGAGCCACCCCTGCCCAGCATAATGAGTTTTATGAGGCCATGCGCCTCATTTTTGGGCAGGCCGACTCCCGCTGCAGTGCCTTTGGGGCCTGGGGATTCAGATGGGGGCCCTCCGAGTTCTGAGCCGGTGGCTCCAGCCCTGGCTTCTGAGAGCCCCACGAGATCCGTTCTCTGATCCGTGCCGGCACCAGTCATACTATTGCGACCTTCCCTGGCACGTCTAATATGTCAACGCTCCCAACGTAGATTGGGCCTACTCACCCCAGGTGGATTTGGACCCTTATTATTATGGGTACGAATGTGAGGAAGGATTGAAGGGGTCACTGGGCCATTTGGAATACCAACTAGAAAATCCTGACTTGGACTGAGCACAGAAATTGGACAAAGCTAGTGATCTGGATACTTCTCCAGACACTGCCATGCTTTCTCCTTCTACTGTGGCTAGGACGGAGGGAGCGTCTTACTTCATGGTGGTCAGTAGGGCAGCTGAGGTCCTTGGTCCTCTGTGGCAGTCAGGACTATCCTCCTTACAGAGGTGCTTCAGCCTCAGAGTCTCTCATTCCCTTCAATGAAGCCCTTACGGACATCCTTCTGGGTATATGGTCCAAACCCAGCACAGTGGCTCCTGTGAATAGGATGGTTGCCCACCGCCATCGGCCTGCACTGACCGACCCAAAATACCTGGCCTAACACCCTACGCCTGAGAGCCTTGTTATCCAGACTTCGCCATCCTCTGGTGCATTTCCTACCACTCTCCCTGACAGGGAATCAAAAAGACTGGATAACTTCAGGAAGAAAATGTTTGCGTCTGCCATTCTAGCGCTGTGGTTTGTGAACACCACATGCCTTTTAGGCCGATACTCTCATACTCTCTAGAATACGGTTGCGCACATGCTGCCTCGAGTCCCAGAGGAGGCCCGGACCCTTCTCTCCCAAGCTGTTAAGGATGGAAGAGATGCAGCAAAGTTCATGATTCGTTGTGGACTGGATACGTCCGACTCACTGGGCAGATTGGTTGCATCGATAGTGGCCTTGAGGCACCACACCTGGTTGAGGACGTCTGGCTTTTCGGGGGATGTCCAGCAATCCTGGATGGACATGCCCTTTGATGGCACCCGTCTCTTTGGAGAAAAAGCAGACTAATCGCTCAAGCGCTTAAAAGATTCCTGAGCTATGGCCCTTGACCTCGTAGCTGCTCCTGGCCCCCCACAGTCCACTTTTTGCTCCTTTTGTGGCTATGGAAGGGGTACCCAACCTCGTTCCTTTCCACCCGGCCCTGACCTGCGCATGCTGTACAACCTCTGCGTGGATGCAGGATTCCACAAGCTCGTAGATCAGGGAGCCTGCAGTCCACCTAGCCCACCCCACCCCTCCTCTGCCTCCAAGCCTTCCTAGTCCATCAGAAAATCCAGGAACAGTTGGTGGCAGGAGCCACTATCAACTGCCCCACTGATGGATGAATGGGTGTTAAAAATTGTCTGAAGGGGGCACTCCCTCCACTTCAAGACTTATTCTCCAGCCTTGTCACCATGATACGATCATCTATCTACGGATCATTTTGCACTTCCCCGCGAGGAGGTCACAGCTCTCTTGGCCAAGGAAGCCATAGAGATAGTCCCTGTGCCAGAAGTAGGTTGTGGTTGTTGTTCCCTCTACTTTCTGGTGTCCAAAAAAGGATAAGGGACTTCGCCCCATCCTAGATCTCTGGTCCCTCAATCTTTTCCTCAAGAAGGTGAAGTTCAAAATGCAAACTCTAGCTCAGGTCCTTTCTGCCCTGGAGACTGGATGGTAGTGTTGGACTTGCAGGATGCCTATTTGCACATTCCCGTTCCCGTCCTGCCGGCCCGCAGACGTTACTTGCCATTCGTGGTAGATCACAAGCACTTTCAGTTAACCATGCTACCCTTTGGCCTTACCAGAGCCCCTCGGGTGTTCATGAAAGTGATGGTAGTAGTTTCAGTCTTCCCCTGCCTCGACAATTGGCTCTTGAAGGCGGATACACCCCAGAAAGTCATTTCCCACCTCCAGACTATGGCGAACCTCCTGCATTTGCGGGGGTTCACTATAAACGTGCCAAAATCACACCTGACTCACAGATGCTCCCTTTCATTGGAGCTGTTCTGGACACAGTGCAGTTTCAGGCTTATCCTCCCAAAAAGTGAGTCCAGGATATTCGGGCTATGATCCTAATGTT
Source organism: Pleurodeles waltl (assembly GCF_031143425.1). Taxonomy (NCBI): domain Eukaryota; kingdom Metazoa; phylum Chordata; class Amphibia; order Caudata; family Salamandridae; genus Pleurodeles; species Pleurodeles waltl. Next base: position 1,051,947,645 of record NC_090440.1, read on the forward strand.
TCAGCCTCTATCCTGGATTTTGGTGAGAATGACTCTGAGGCCGCTGGGCCTCATGGTCTCCTTCATCCTGCTGGTCTAACATGCCAGATGGTATATGCAGGATTTGCAGTGGGACCTGAAGTTCCAGTGGGCAGAGCATCAGGGGAATCTCTCCGTTATGGTCCAAATCTTGGCGGGAACTGCGAAAGACCTGCAGCAGTGGTTGTCAAATCAAGATTGGGTCAATGGCAGATTCCTCTCCTTTCCCCAACCAGATCTCACAGTAGTGACAGATGCGTCACTCCTGGGATGGTGCAGCCACATTGGAGAGGCAGAGATCAGAGGCCTCTGGTCAATCTTTTGGAGCTCCGGGCGATCGGGCTTGCATTGAAAGCATTCCTTCCCTCTCTCAAAAGGAGAGTGGTGGCCATGTAGTAGCGCAACAAGCAGGGCAGAGTGGGGCCGCGGACCCTTTGTCAAGAGGCTCTTCGCCTCTGGACATGGCTGGAAGGCCCGGGCATTTTACTGGTGGTCCAACATCTGGCGGGATCTCTGAATATCAGAGTAGACAAACTCAGCCGTCGATGCATAGTCGATCACAAATGGTATCCCCATCCGAAGGTGGCGCAAGGTCTCTTTCAGCAGTGAGGAGAGCCTTGGTTAGATCTGTTCGCCTCTGCAACGAATGTGCAATGTCAGCTGTTTTGCGCGTTAGAGTTTCCAAGGCAGCACTCTCTCCCGACGCTTTACGTCATGAGTGGAGCTCAGTCCTCCTGTACGCCTTCGCACCAATGCCACTTCTGCCCAGACTTCTGAAGAAGATCTGGCACAACCGGGCCCAAGTAATCCGGGTGGCTCCGGACTGGGCACGAAGAGTCAGGTAGCCTAAGCTATTGAGCATGGCCATTGATCCTCCGATCAGACTGCCCCTTCGGGAGCATCTTCTATCACAGCAGGAGGGGATAGTCATTCACCCTAACCTGTTCAGTCTCTGCCTTCTTGCTTGGAGATTGAGCGGCAGCAGTTAACAGCTATCGACCTTCTGCCCGAAGTCTGTGATGTGATCTTGGCACCCAGACGTCCCTCCACCGAAAAGGTATATGCCTGTCATTGGAAGAACTTTGTGTCATGGTGTATCAACAAGTCTGTTGATCCCCTCTCTACGAGGTTCTCCTCTTTATTCTCTCTCTTGCCCACCAGCACTCTGCTCTGGGCACCCTCAAGGGCTATTTTACTGCCATCTTTGCCTTTTTAAGGCTACCGGATGTAGGAAAGTACCCTGTTTCTTGGCATGGTTACCCCCATTTTCTGCTTGTTGTCTTTGTGTCTGACTGTATTCACTGAGATCCTGATAACCATGACCCCAGTGATTATGCTCTCTCCCTTCTAATTTGGTAACTTGTACCATTTTCACCCCACATTTGGCATACTAGTTCCGCCATGTAAGTTCCTAGTATATGGTACCCAGGGCATTGAGGTACCAGGGGATCCCCATGGGCTCCAGGATGTGTTATGCCACCCATGGGGAGCCCATGCAAAGTGTTCTGCAGGTCTCCCATTGCAGCCTGCGTGAAAGGGTGCATGCACCCGTTTTCACCGCAGTTCACTGAACCAGGTCACTATAAGTCACCCCTTTGGCAGGCCCTCCTAGCCCAGAGGGCAGGTTGCAAGTACCTGTGTGTGAGGGAACCGCTGCACTTGCAGATGTGCCCCCACAAACTCCAGTGCCATTTTCATGGACTTCATGAGTGGGGGGGATGACATTTTATGCGTGTACTGGACATAGGTCACTACCTATGTCCAGCTACATAATGGTAACTCCGAACCTAGGCATGTTTGGTATCAAACATTTCGGAATCATACCCCAATACTGTTGCCAGTATTGGAAGTATGATTCCATGCATTCCGGGGGCTCCTTAGAGGACCCCCAGCATTTCCTACCAGTCTTCCAGGGTTTTCCAGGCAGCCCAAGCTGCTGGCCCCGCACAGACGAGTTTCTGCCCTCCTGCTGCTTGAGCATCTCAAGCCCAGGAAGGCAGAACAAAGGATTTCCTTTGGGAGAGGGGGGTAACACCCTCTCCCTTTGGAAATAGGTGTTATTTGTCTTGGGCGGGTAGCCTCCCCAAGCCCCTGGTATGCTTTGAAGGGCACATTTGGTCCCCTGTGTGCATAAACCAGCCTCCTGGACTCTCCTATGACTTCTGGACTTAGTCCCCCTTCTTCCACAGGTCTTCCTCTTCAGGGATCCTCCACTGGTTTCTTGCAGTCTTGTCTGGGTGTTGCATTTTCTTCTTTTCCTTCCTTTTGGGTGGTTTGGGGAAAATCCACTAACTTACTCTATTTCTCTTGGTCGCTAGGAGACTCTGTGGTACTTACCTTTGGGGTTTCCTAGTACCCCCAGCTCCCCTCTCCACATTCTGCTTGCCTAGGCGGGGGTACTGTGTTGGCATTCCATTTTTTTAATTTATGGTTTGGGCTCCCCCTAGAGTCACTATTGTCTAACTGCATTTGCACCGTTTTCTGTCACTTTCTATGCCTGTTTCTGGTAACTAGTATATATATTTAATGTGTTACTTACCTCTTATTGGAGGATTGCCTCTCTAGTATTTTTTGGTATTGTGTCACTCTAAAATAAAGTACCTTTATTTTTGTAACACTGAGACTCTCATTATTCTAATGAGACTACTGGATTTTGAGCGGCAGAATCGCCTGTTGTGTGGGAGACTGAGTCTGACCCACCACTGGTGACACCTGTGGCCCCATCCGGGTTTTGCTCCGGTTAACTAGCAGTGCCTCATCCCTACCTAAGGGCAGGGATGATTGGGTAGCTGAGCGCATGACATAATTGATTTCTCAGGGAAACCGTGGTCACTCAGGTCTCATCCGTTTTCTGTCAGTTACATTAGTCTCACATACACAGTGACAAAACAAAGGCAGTATTTTTCAATAAGATTTTAATGAAGTGACTGCATCTTAGATAGCAAAGCATGGGCTGCAATAACCAGGACGATACAGCATGACAAGATTAAAATTGTGACTAGGAGAGTAAAGCATAGAAATAACACTACCATATTGTCACTAGAGTCAATAGACTAATTCCTACCTAGGCTATAATAGAGCACAGTGTGTTAATCTCTAATTCTGCCCTTCAGGTTCCCCTGGGAAGACATAATTTCCCATACCTGAGTAAAGGCCTGAAGTCTGCATAAGCAGCTGTAGCAAAGCGTTCAGGAATTAGCATACAGTCGTGGCTCTCTGGCTGGAATCTCCCTCTAACGTGTAAGGAACGGGGAAGTGTTTTTATAATAAAACAGCTGATGTTCTGAGAAAATGTCCCTACGTAAGGATGTGGGTTTTTCTATGAATGTCAGAGACAAAACTTGTACCACGTTCACCGGCAACCTTTCTTACTGCAGCCTTGGAAGAAGCACAGAGTGAGCAAGCATGTCTTGTTTGAGAACGTAGTGCTGGCCTAGGCAAAAACAGTTAGAAAGAAATAAAACAAGACCGTGAAAGTGTCTATTGTAACAATAATAAAACAAAGCTGAATAAAATATATATAGGTTAAAGTGCACAGCAGCAGGCCTAGTATTCTAAAATGACGTGCATGAAGCTATAACTAAAATGGCTATACAACAACACTCATAGGGGGTACCTGGTATAAGGTGTAAGTACCTTAGGTACCCACCACACACCAGGCCAGCTTCCTGCACAAGACCAACCATCTCTGTTCAAATCTCCCATTGTTGGGAGGTTTCTCAAAGGACTCACACATATGTTTCTTCCTATTCCGTTCATAATACCCCAGTGGGATTTGAACTTAGTCCTCACATACCTCATGTGTGCTCCTTTTGAGCCGCTCAACTACTGTCCTCTATGGCTCTTGACCCTTAAAACTGCCTTTTTGATTGCCATCACCTCTGCTGGCAGAGTGAGTGAGCTCCAGGCTCTCTCTTCGAAGCCACCATTCCTAGCAGTACATTCTTACAAGGTGGTGTTTCGTACCAGAGCTTCCTTCCTTCCCAAAGTGGTGACACCTTTTCACGTAGGCCAATCAATCACCTTGCCTACTTTTTACGCACCCTCACATCCCTCTCATGAGGAGGAGAGACTCCACCGCCTAGATCCAAAAATAGCTTTTGCATTATACTTAAATCGTACCAAACATTTCCGGGTGGACCATCGACACTTTATGGGTCATGTAGGTGTGAAGAAAGAAAAGGCGGTACAGAAGAGGAGCATCTCTTGATGAGTTGTCCTCTGCGTCAAAATGTGCTACGCCTTGGCGAAAAAGCAACCCCCTGAGGGTTTGCACGCTCATTCTCCCACAGCAACTGCTGCTACCACAGCGTTAGCGCACGGAGTTCCAGTCCTGGATATCTGCCAGTCGTCAACGTGGGCATCATTGCATACGTTCACCAAGCATTACTGCCTGGACAGTCAGGTCCGCAGAGACAGCTACTTTGGCCATTCGGTCCAGCAGGACATTTTGGTGTGAACTTAGTTTGCAGCCCACCACCAGGGATTCTATTGCTCGGGTATCTATTCCAAGGTAAGGAATCTGCAACTAGAAGTCTCTATCCAATGTAGAAGTTATTTACATTCTGTAACGATATATCTGATAGAGACGTATTCTATTTGCAGATTCCTTACCGAGCCGCCCATCATGCTCCCACTGCGAACTGATTTCTAGGGACAGATACTCCCATTAAGGGCCCTAGTTTTGGCGCACCATTCTCAGTGTTCTTAATGGTTCCGTGCTACTGGCGTGGAAAGTCGTGAAAAGAAACTGACATCAGCACTCTGGGGTGGCGCCTAAATACGACTGCGGCGTCATCACAGCGACCACTACGCCAACGACTGACGCAGAGTCAACCGATGCCACCTGACAGCACACACAGGTACTGCTCGAAGAAAAATCTCCGGATCCAGTCTGACGTCTGGGGGTAATTCTAAGGTGAGGAATCTGCAACTAGAGTATGTCTCTACCAGATATATTCTTACTGAAGGTAAGTAACTTGTATGTCATTGGCATAAACTTGTGGCTTGGTGTACCAACAAGTCTGTTAGCCCCCTTTCTGCCCCTCTCTCTGGGGTTCTCTTGTTCATCCTTTCTTTGGCACAGCAGAGCTGTGCTTTGGGCACCTGTGAAAGGTTATTTATTAGCTATCTTTGCCTTTCTTAGATTGCCAGACCAACCTTCCTTATTCAAATCTCCCATTGTTGGAGGGTTCCTTTAGGGACTTAACCATTTGTTTCCTCCGACTGTGTTCATTATGCCCCAATAGGATTTGAACCTGGTCCTGACTTACCTCATGTGTTCCCCTTTTGAGCTGATGCACAATTGTCCATTGCGGCTTTTAATCATCAAAACAGTTTTTCTTATTGCTCACAGAGTGAGTGAGGTTCAAACTTTCTTCCAAACCACCATTTTCATCTTTCCACCCTGACAAAGAGGTGCTTCGTACAAGGGCCTCTTTCCTTCCTAAGGTTGCTACCCCTTTTAACGTAGGCCAATCCATCACTTTGCCTACCTTGTATGCACCTCCTCATCAATCTCATGAAGAGGAGATACTCCACCATCTAGATCTAAAAAAGAGCGTTGGCGTTCTACCTCAGTCGTACTAAAGATTTCCGGGTGGACGATCAACCCTATGTTGGATATGTGGGTGCGAATAAAGGGAGGGTGGTGCAAAAGCGTACCATCTCATGATGGGTATTGCTCTGCATCAAAATATGCTACGCTCTGGCAAAGAAGCAACCCCCTGAGGGCTTGCGTGCTCACTGTACCACAGTATTAGCATGCGAAGTTCCTGTCCTGGATATCTGTTAGGCAGCAACGTGGACACCTCAGCACATGTTCACAAAACATTACTGCCTTTTGGACAGTCAGGTCAGGCTACTTTGGTTGTTCGGTCCTGCAGAACTTTTTATTATGATCCTGGTTCGCAGCCCACCACTGGGGATGGTATTGCTCGGGTATCTATTCTAAGGTAAGGAATCTGCAACTAGAAGTCTCTATCAGATGAACAAGTTACTTCCCTTCAGTAACGATCTATCTGGGAAAGACATATTCTAGTTGCAGATTCCTTACCAACCCACCCATTGTCCCCGCTTGTAAACTGATTTCTAGGGACAGGGATTTCCCTTTCAGGGCCCTAATTTCAGTGTTCTTTATGGCTCTGCGCTACAGACTGGAAAATCATGCAAAGAAACTGACATCAGCATGCCAGGGTGGAGCTCAAGTACGACCGCGCCGTCATCACGGCAACCGTGACGCCTACGACGAACGCGGAGTTGACCAACGCCACCTGATGGAGTGCAAGGATACTGCTGGAAGAAAAATCTCCGGATCCAGGCTGACGCCTGGGGAAAATTCTAAGGTAAGGAATCTGCAACTACAATATGTCTCTACCAGATATATTGTTACCGAAGGTAAGTAACTTGTTCTTCATTACTATACGTTAATCCAACCAGGCCCTGCAGCCAACCCCTATAACAACCGATTCCGGCGCTGCCCCCAGCCTTTGTCCGTGTGCAGTTGAGGGTGAGGCCAACCCCTATAACAACCCAACCCTGCACAACACCACCCTCCCTCCCCCCAGACTCCTTCCAGGCCGATCTCGTCCCCGGGGACCCCATTCCTTGGGGCCCAGCATAAATATTACATTTATTAGAGCGATATATTACCTACTGGTGGAGGCTAGTATGTAGTTATAGTTAGACCCTCTGATTTTTATAATTTCTAAAGGAAATGCTTTAGGTTTTATTTTTTTTAGATGACGTCAGGTGTGCCTTTTCTTTTTTTTAAATAAATATAGAATGTTAGCAACTAGTTGTTCATTAGAATACTGTGAGGAGGCAGAGGTCAGGGGCACAGACTCAGATAATTGAGAGCAGAGAGAAGGATGCAGAAGCAACAAGTTGACCACGCTGGGCAGGCGGGAGGGGCAGTGGCAGCACAACGACCATGGAGGGCAGGGAAAAGGGAGGAGGGGGTCAGGGGCAACAAACCAATCATCCAGGACTGGTATGAGAGCCTGCGGCAGTATGACATACCATTGAGGGCAGAAGGAAGAGGGAGTGGCAGTACAACGCCAACACACCCAATTCATGCAGGTGACTCCCAATGTTTTTTAGCCCAAAGTGGCTTTATTTTGTCAGTCTTCTGCCTAAAATATCCTCTTTTCCATCTAAGTCAATAAGGAAAATAAAAAGTCAATAAGGAAAATAAATTACCCAGGTTTGTTTTTCAAAATCTCCCTCTTACCAAGTTCAGAGCATTGGCAAATATGGTACATTGGATCACGGAGGGCAGGACAAATGGGTTAGTGACATGGACTCGGATAACAGAGGGTTGGAGGGAGATGGGCAGGAGCACCAAACTGACCTTACAGGGCAGGTATGTTGGGGTTTGCAGCAGCACAATACACCACAAAGGGCAAGAGGGCCAGCAGTGCGCCACAAGGGACCATGGAAAGCAATAGGGAGGAAACCGGTCCATACACATGGACAACAGAGAGCCGAGGAGAAATAGGCAACAAGCGGCATACTGGACAGACAGGAGGCACAGTTGCAGCATACCGGATAATGAAGGGTAGTAGGGAGGGGGCAGGGGCCCTACAGCGGACTAGAGAGGGCAGGAAGGACGGAATAGGGGCCTGCACAAGGAAAACAGAGGGAAGGGGGCAGGAGCAGCAAGCTGACCATTAAAGACTGTAATAGCATACACACAGACAACAGAGGGAAGGTGGGAGGGGGTCAAGAGCAGCAAGCTGATGACACAGCGCAGGTAGGAGGGGCTGTGGCAGCACAGAAGAACATGCAGAGCAAGTGGGAGGGTTAGTGGCAGCACATCGGCCATGATGGGCAAGAGGGAGGGAGGGGGCAGGGGCATGCACAAAGTACCATGGAGGACAGAAGGAAGGGGTAAGGGCTGAACCCAGTCAAGAAAGGGCAAGGGCTTCACAGCATAGCATGCAGGGAAGGCAGGAGGAGCAGTTGCAACACAACAGAGCATGGAGGGCAGAAGGAAGTGGCAGCAGATAGGACCACAGGGGACAGGATGAAGGGTATAGGGGCATGGAACTTGGACAGGCAGAGAAGAGGTGACAGGAACAGGTGGCAGCCATCTGGCAATGCTAGGCAGCCGGGAGGAGCAGAGGCTGCTCAACAGAACAGTCCGATTAGATAGGAGGGACAGTGTCCGGACCTTGGAACATGGTGGGCAAAAAGGAGGAATCCGGGGCCAGCACACAGACATCGGCAGGGAGATGGATGGAAGGGAGGGCAGGGACAGCAAGCTAAGCAGGAGGGCAATGATGGGGCATAGAATTGGGCAATGGAGGGCAGAAGGAGTGGGCAGGGACATCAAGCCAAATGGAGGGCAGTGGCAGCACATCAGACCATGCAGGGCAGGAGGGAGGAGGCTGGTGCATGGGCTCGGACAACAGATGGTAGGGAGGAGGTGGATGGGACAGCAAGCCAACTGTTCAAGCAGGTGGGAAGGGCAGTGGCAGAACAGCAGCTGCACAGGGCTGTAATGAGGGAGCAGGGGCATGGACTTGGATAATTCATGGCAAGTAGGGGGGACAGGAGCAGCAAGCTTGGGTGGGAGCAGTACAATGCTAGTGCAGGCCCTAGGGCAGACACCCACCTGCCCCTCCCTTCCTGCCATGCACTGTGATGGACATCTTACTTAAGGTTAAAAAAAAAAAACCTAGAAAGTCACTGCAAAAAGCAAATGTTTGAGGGACATTATAGTTAAGAAATAGAGTTAAACAACCTTAGAAATTCACTCAGAAAACAAGTTACAGGGACTATAAACGTAGGTTCAGATTATACATGCATAAAACCATGGAAATGCAGCTGTTATAGTCGTTATTTCAAGTAAGCATAACTTGTGCCGTAAGGTAAATATAGCTCGCTCCCTCGCCATGCAATGCTATTTACCCCAGATATTGCTTCACTCATGACATCTTCTATGACATCATTGATATCACTGTAACATTTGCAGTAAAATTATTAATGTGAAAACTGTGCATGGCGGGGGAGTGAGCTATAGGGTACGACTTCCAGTTACTTGGAATAACTCTTCTGTGGTTTCATGCGTGTAAAATCTGAACTTAACTATAATGTCCCTGTAACCTTTGGTTTTTTAGTGAATTTCTAAGTTTTTTTCAATTCTGTTTCCTAACTATAACATCCTTGTGTATATATATATATGTGTGTGTGTGTGTATATATATATATATATATGTGTATATGTAATATAATTGTCACTGGGTAGTTATGGTTAGGATTGCTTTTCCACAGACAAGGCTTTTTTTGGTTTGCTAATAACTAGTGCAGTTTAAAACATCTTCACAAAGCTTACCAGGAAAAAGCAAATTGACTTAAACTCCTTCTCGTAAAGTTTTGGGATGGTCCATTAAGCGAGGGCAGAGAAAAAAAGGGGGGGGTCCCAAAAAGCAAAATCACAGTGCATTTTTGATAGGTTTCTTTTAGAAGCGCTGCAAAAACTGCTGAATTGAGCTACACCAAATTTGACAGGAAGCTACATCTACGTACACAGATTGTGCTTTTTATGATTTGTTTTAAATCTGTTCATTAGTTTTTGAAAAATGAAGGTACACAAATATTTGTATATCTGGACAGTTAGGTCTATGAGAGGCTTGCAGGAGAGCCATTTTCAGAATGGAGTGTTCTGATTGGTGCAGGGAGCTCTAATCCCTTGGGCTGTCTTGCTTCCAAAAGACTCAGAGAAAAATATGAGAAAAATGTTGCTGGCAACCATTACAAGACTCACTGACTTAGTCATTTGTTCTAAAGTACAAAAAACTGCAGCCTCCCTCCCCAAGCTGTGTTTGGCTCCAGGGGCCTCATGCCCTGGGGCCCAAAGTGTTTTTAAAGGGAGGGGCGCACTCCCCCTCCCTGAGCTTTATTCAGCCACAGGATCCCATCCCTAGGGGCCCAAAGTCTTTTTTAAGCAGAGGGGGGCCTCCTAGTCCTCCTCGCAAGCTTTAAAAAAAGGCCCTGTGGACTCCAGGGCCGTCACTTAACTTTAGGAGGGGGAGCCCCTCCCCCAACCCCACCCCCGAGCCCTTAATGGTCCAGAGATCACAATACCTAAAAAGGCTTAGGTAGAGGGTCTGCATGCCCCCCTTACCTTTCCTATCAAATTTGAACCCAGGGGATGGGGCCGCACACCCGGTCCAGTTCTAATTGGGGAAGGGGTCCCTGGGCCTTATAAGGCTTGGGAACCTAAGTCGTTTAGCCTCCCTACCTTTTTAAACAAAAACCGTCCCAGATATGGGTCCCTGGTGCCTATGATGGCTCAGGGAGGGGAGAAACATGGCACCCTATCCTTTTTAATTTTTTGGCCCTGGGGGATAGTATCCCCAGGGCCTATTAAGTCTTGAGGAAAGATGCAGCACACCATCTCCCTTAAATTTGGGCCCCAGTTTATGGGGTCCATGGGTCTGTGAGTGCTCAGGGAGTATGTTGCACGCTCCTCCTCTTAATATATGTTTTGGCCCGAGGGGGCGTGGTGTCCCTGAGGCCTGAGTTCCAACCCTACACTGCGCACATGCCAAAGGCTGTGTACATTGTGGGTTTAGCAACGTATTTGGGGTTTAGCCACATGGCCTGGTGACAAACCTAACCCTGTGCCCAGCCCCCCTCTTCGCACGGCCAAAGGCTGCTGCATAGTGGGGTGGCAACCGCATGCTCCGCACAACTAAAGGCTATGCGTGGCATTGGCTTCCTTCGGATAGCTGCCTGTGTAGAGTTGTACATAGGGCCTGCTGCCTGCCAGAGGGTCGGCTGCTTCCGGGTGGGTTGACCACAGGGCCTGACCCCAGGCTCTGACCCCAGGCTAGGCCTTGTTGCCAACCCCTCTGCTGTGCACAGCAAAAGACAGTGTGAAGTGTGGGGTTGGCAGGCTCTGATTGTGTGGTCGGGGTTGCTGCATGGCCTGGCCACAGCAGGGGGTTTAGAAATTCACTGAAAAAAATAAGATTAAAGTAGCTTTATAAAGGTTAAAGTAACATTATAGATAGTTGACTATTTCAGTAACAACATTAATGTTTTTTTCCCCATACATCTATGGTTGGTTGTTACTGTGAATTAGGCTATTCATGAAGCGTATGGTATATGATCAATGTTGCACGTAATACATGCTTGTGGTACCTCTGTCAGAAACCACCTCCTTAGGAAATCCCACTCTGGTAAAAAAAACAATGAGTGCTTTTGCTACTGCAGGGGCAGTAGTGGACCTAAGGGGAATTGCCTTATGGTACCTGGTAGCATGATCCACTACCAGGATATACTGTTTTGCTGATGCTGTGGGAGGTTCAAGTGGACCCACTATGTCCACTCCCACTCTCTCAAAGGGGACCCCCACCTCTGGAAGTGGAATAAGGGGGGCCTTTGGATGGCCACCTGTCGTACCACTGACTTGACAGGTGACACAGGAGGTGCAAAACACCTTAACCTTCTGGGACATATTGGGCCAATAGAAATGGTTGACTAATCTCTCCCATGTCTTGGTTTGTCCAAAATGCCCAGCAAGAAGGAGAATGGCATGGGCTAAGGTCAGAATGAACTCCCTAAACTCCTGAGGCACTACCACTCTCCTAGTGGCACCAGGTTTTGGATCTCTTGCCTCAGTGTAAAGGAGCCCATCTTCTCAATAGACCCTGTGGGTTCCACTAACAGTTCCTTTTTCTTGCTCAGCTGAATGCTGTCTTAGGCCTTCAAGAGAGTGACACGTTTCTTGCCCCTTACACAGCTGTTCCCTTGAGGGTCCCCCTGGCCCAAGAGCTCAACCTGGTAAGGCTCCAGCTCCATGGACTCAGTTCCCTCAGGGGATAGAACATCTTCCTGGGAAGAGAGGTTCTGTTTCTTGTGCTGTGTTGAAACTGGTTCCCCAGTCTTCTTCCCTTTTCTCTTGGAAAGTTTGGCCATTATTCCAGACTCCAACACTTCTTTTTCACTCTGAGCCCTGCACTGTGCCCTTGTCTTGACACACACCAGTTCAGGGACACCCAGCATGGCTGCATGGGTCTCGAGCTCTACCTCAGCCCATGCTGAGGACTCCAGATCCATTCCCTAGCAAACATTCTACCGGAATTGCATAGGAGTCTACCACCTGTTTCAGGCCAGTGACCCCTCCCCATTCTAAAGTTACCGTTGCCATGATATGGACTTTAGTTTGATTGTCAGCATTAGTAACTGGATATGTCTGTCCAGCCAGGTACTGTCCTGGGGAAACCAGTTTTTCTGTCACCATGATGACACTGGCTCCTGTATCCCTCAGGGCTTCTACTTTAGTCCCATTGATTAAGAGCTGCTGCCTGTATTTTTGCATGTTAGGTGGCCAGGCAGCAAGTGTGGCTAGATCCACCCCACACTCAGAGACTAATGTAGCTTCTGTGTGAACCCTGATTTGCTCTGGGCACACTGTTGATCCCACGTCAAGACTGGCTATTCCAGTGCTAACTGGAGTAGTATTTGTTGTGGGACTTTTCTTGGTTCAGGCCTTGTCTCCAGTTTGGTGTCCATGCTGTCTACAGTTTTGTCACTAGGCCTTTTTGGGATCAAAGTTTTTACCCTTATACCCATTTGTGGACTGTGAAGAGGCTCTGAGCCCACCCTCCTGAGCAGGTTTTTGGGGCCCTCCTGAAGACTCTTTACTTTTGCCGTTGGATGCCTCACCACTCTTTCCCTGGAGAGGCTTTGTGACCCCTTTCTTTTGGTCACCCCCTGTGGAAGTCTTGGTCACTCTAGTCTTGACCCAATTGTCTGCCTTCTTTCCCAAATCTTGGTGAGAAATTGGACCTAGATCTACCAGATGTTGATGCAGTTTGTTATTGAAACAATTACTTAACAGATGTTCTTTCATAAACAAGTTATACAGCCCATCATAATCATTTACACCACTGACAGTTATCCAACCATCTAGTGTTTTGACTGAGAAGTCAACAAAATCAACCCAGGTCTGGCTTGAGGATTTTTGAGACCCCCTGAACCTAATCCTGTACTCCTCAGTTGAGAATCCAAAACCCTCAACCAGGGTAGCCTTCATGAGGTCATAAGATACTGCATATTTACCAGAGAGTGTGAGAAGTCAATCTTACACTTTCCACTGAATATTACACAAAGGAGAGCTCCCCAGGGAGAGCTGCTTACTTTTCTGGTTGCACAAGGCCTCTCAAAAGCTGTGAACCACTTGGTGATGTCATCACAATCTTCATATTTAGTTACAATCCCTTTGGGGATTTTTAGGATGTCAGTATTCTCTCTGACTCTATTTAGGTTGCTGCCACCATTGATGGGACTTAAACCCATCTCTTTTCTTTCCCTTTCTATGGCTAGGAGCTGCTTCTCCAAAGCCAATCTTTTGGCCATCCTGGCTAACAGGAGGTCCTCTTCATTGAGGCTGTCCTCAATGTTTCCAGAGGTGCTGGTCTCCTCTGTGGAAGAACCAGGCTCTATGACTATTATTTGTGGAGTCAGGGTGCTAGGAAACCTGTCGTCCCTAATTAGGACATGAGGGGTGAGTTCTTCCTCCTGTTCACTAATTTCCCCATCTGAAGGAGTATCCTCCAACTCAGAGGAGTGGTCCCTTGTGAACTCTGCCAAGAGCTCCTGGAGCTTTACCTTGGTAGAGTTGGACCCAGTCTTTATCTTTTTTAGCTTACAGAGAGTCCTTAACTCTGACATCCCTAGATGCAGGTAAGGGGTGAGATTGCGTTCCACCACCATCTCATCTGTGCCAGAGATTATCACTCTAAAAGTAGGGATTACTTTTTAAGAATCTAAAAACTACTTCTAGAACTTAAATCCAAACTTTTAAAAACTTTTAAACTCAAAAAGAAATGCTAACAAGGACTTACACAAGACCCTAGCAGGACTTAAAAAAAATTAGAGAAATAGTCAAATTGCAAAAATCAATTTCTAATGACAATTTTTGGAAGTTAGTCGCGTGATCAGGTATTGGCTGAGTAGTCCAGCAAATGTAAAGTCTTAGACCCTACCGCTGATCCACCAATGTAGGAAGTTGGCTCTGTATATACTATCTCAAAATGAGAGATCACACTACAAAAAAATAGAGCATTAGTATTATCTAATTATGCCACTATCAACATCTAAGGGTCCCCCTTAGATGTTGATAGTGGCAAACTTAGAAAATACTAATGCTCTATTTTGTGGTAGTGTGGTCGAGCAGTAGGCTTATCATAGGGTTGTGTTAAGCATTTGTTGTACACACACAGGCAATAAATGAGGAACACTCACTCAAAGACTTAACTCCAGGCCAATAGGTTTTATATAGACAAAATATTTTCTTAATTTATTTTAGAACCACAGGATTCAAGATTTGAGGTAAGTACATAAAATGCAAGGTACTTCACACAGGTAAGTATAGAACTTTGATTCAAAGCAGTAGTACACACAGTTGTAGTTAAAATGGCATTAAGCTATTTTAAAAGTGGACACAGTGCAAAAATCCATAGTTCCTGTGGGAGGTAAGTTTGGTTAAGTTTCTCAGGGTAAGTAAAGCACTTACACAGTCAGTCTCCTAGGCATAGGTAGCCCACCGTTGGGGGTTCAAGGCAACCCCAAAGTCACTGCACCAGCAACACGGGGCTGGTCAGCTGCAGAGGTGAAAGGAGGGCCCAAAACACATAGGTGTCTATGGAGAACAGGGGTGCTCTGGTTCCAGTCTGCTAGCAGGTAAGTACCTGCGTCTTCGGGGAGGAGACGAGGTGAGTTTTGTAGAGCACTGGGGGGGACACAAACAGGCACACAAAACACACCCTTAGCGGCACAGGGGCGGCCGGGTGCAGTGTGCAAAGTAGGCGTCTGGTCTGCTATAGAAAGCAATGGAGGGACCCAGGGGTCACTTAGGTGATGCACAGGGGGGGCTCCTCGGGCCAGCCACTGACTTGGCTAGGTAGAAGGCCGCCTGCTGGTCACTCCTGCACTGGTGGGTGGTTCCCCCCGGACCTGGGGGCTGAGGGTGCAGTGTTTGGTCCAGGCCTCGGGTTCCTTGTTACCAGGCAGTCGCGGTCAGGGGGAGCCTCTGGATCACCTCTGCAGGCGTCGCTGTGGGGGTGCAGGGGGGTTGACTCAGGGTACTCACGTCGTCGTAGACGTCTGGGAGTCCTCTCTGCAGTGTTAGTTCTCCTAAACGCGAGCCGGGAGCGTCGGGTGCAGAGTGAGGAGTCACTCGATCCCGTGACTCTAAAAGACTTCTTCGAACAAAAACAACTTGTAACACTCCGGGCCCAACACTAGATGTCGGAATCCATAAGCATAGCATGTGAATCTGCAGCACAACATGCCACAAACAGATGTACACTGGGTAAGTGACATTTTCCATATATATATATATATATATATATATATATATATATATACACACACACACACACACACACACACACACACACACACAGACACACATATATATATATTTTACATTCACTGAAAAAAATAAAGGTTAAAGGGACGTTATAGTTAGGTGAAAATGTCAGTTAAAACATACCTGTTTTGAACTAACAAAACCACAGAAATTCACCAGTTACAGTTATCGCAAGTAGCTATAACTCGCACCGTCGCCATGCGCAGTGTTGTCATTAATGATGTAATTTCATATGCTGCAGTGGCTTTATCAGTGATGTCATAGAACAGGTCATGAGTGATGTAATATGGAAGTAATTAGCAGTGCATGATGCTCTTTATATTGTGACATCATGGTAAGCGGTGCTTGCCCTTGGAGATTTCAGCTGCAATAAAGATTTATTTAAAAAAAAAAAAAAAACATGTCTTTCGAGTCTTTTCATGGATTCCAAGCGGAAAAGTGCAGTCATTCAACAGACCACAAGGGTCCTCTGTCCTCCAGTTTAAGAGCATAAAGCTCCATCCAGGAGTGCGTTATAAATACGGTAAGCTCTCCTGGGTCATTAAATATATTACTGTTTGGAGCAGCTTTCTGCTCTCTCCCAATGGGAGCACATTAGTCTACGTGCTCTTTTCGGCAGGGAGCCAGGTTGGAGCAGGTTTCTGCTCCCGCTAGATTGGAGCATATTAGACTACGTGCTCTTGCTGGCAGGGAACCAGAGTGTCCCAGAGAATGGGGTTCCCAGGACAACCCTCAGGGAGCATGCCCCGGGGGATGTGGTCCCTGGGTCATATCATAGTTGAAGGAGAGTGGCTGCGCACCTCCTCTCCATTTGTCACTGCCCAGGTAACATTTTTTCAGTGACTATAATATATATATAATTTTTTTCTGGTGGCACCTCACACTTTGCACTTTCATTGTTATGAAATAATAAATTCTTTATAAAAAAGCAATAAGTCGTGCCGGATTTGTGTCATCTCCTGAGATTGCTCGAAGAACAAATTACAGAGTGAAGCGGGCCCCCTGGGTAAAGACAATATATATATATATATATATATATATATCAAATATATTTTTTTTTTCTTCTTACCATGCTTGGTAAAGACACAAATACCTTTATTGTACTAGCGACTGCTTGTGAGCTTTATATATATCTTACTATGCAGGGTAAAGATAGGTACAAATACCTATCATGCTTGATAAAGGCTGTTTCTCTCGCCACCATGGTGATATGTTATCCCTGGGTGGCCAGCATGCGATGCACAGGCAAGATAGCTAAATTAACAAGCTAAGAAGAGGGATAGAGGTAAGCTAGTAGACAGAGCATTTGCAATGAATGATTCTAATATAATCATAATTCAGACTGAGTCTTTGTTCACATAGTCACTTCATCTGGGATTTATGCACAGCTGGCAATCTATCGTACCCATTCAAGTCCCAGTGATTTCATCACAGTGTTACAGCTGTCTGCTTATAAGAGGAAATTAGGAAACTTAATTATGAAAATCATAAAGCAGAAACACTAAAAGGCCCTCAGATACCTACAAAGTTATTTGAAATTTCGAGATAGCAACACGCTCAGAATTTATGGTGTTCATTTTGTGTCAGCTACATTTTACTTTTAAGCAGTTGTTCAATCAGAACAGCAAATGGAAGTAAACATTTAAGAAAACGGTAAACCAAACAAAAGTGCTTTTGTAAAGAAAGTCAATCGGATGAGTTCAATTCTGTTTTTCAAACAGAAATTATAGATAAAATAATTGGCTTTTAAAAAAGCAGTTATTGTTTTTTCAGTGCTCTTCGTCGAGTGTATGCATTGAGGCATTCACATGCCCAGCAGACAAGATGATCACCAATGCACACGCCTGTGTCATTGCACATGCCCACACGTGGGTCATGATGCATGGCAAATTTGCTGTTCTGACACAGACAATGGTGAGCCCAGCTCTGGGGATTCCTGATGTGCAGCATCTGTATTTCTTCAGACATAGCTAAGGACATGTGACAGGTTATGGACCACTTTCTGTGAGCTAAACCATTCTTCCCTCCACCGGCAATGGTCATGGTGGTGATAAGTTTCACAGCCCTTGGTTGGAACGGACATCTGGATGTATTGGAGATCAGATGTCTGTGATCCCCTGCAGAGCATAAAGCTCTCATCAGTCTACTCAAGCTTTGTGCTGTCCGCCTGGTTCAAAAGGTGTTTATGCTTTCCATCTGACGCTGGTCTGTTTGGGTTCTGATGCCAACTGACAGGATGAAGTTAGCTTGTGTCTCCTAAGCCTAAATTTTGAGCTCAGTCTGACTGTCTGGCCTTTCCTAACCCTTCTCATGAGCTCAATGAGCATGACCCAGTGGTCTCAGTTGGCTTAATTTTGCTGACTACAATTGCCATCTTCATCATGAGGTTTTTCAGTCCATCTTCACCCTGTGGGGCAGCTCTATGTTACAGTACTTTGCCACTCACAGGTACACACAGTGTCTGCAGTTCTGTGGCCTACAGTTCCCACTGCAGGAAGCCCAGGGAGAATGTTTCTATCTTTGGTGGGATTTTCATCTTCACTGTGTGTTTCTCCTCATCCCTGTGTTCCCTCGGGTTCTCAGTAACCTGTGTAATAACTAATTACAGATTATATTAATTGCACTGGACTTAGTGCAGATGGTGTGGTTCATGGACCTGCTTCACTTGTGTCAGTATCCTCCTTTTACACTTCCACTTAGGGCAGACCTTCCCACACAATATGAGGGACTGGTTCTCTAGAGCCCCCAGCCACATGCCTGGAGAGTGAGTGGGAAGTTTGAGCTTCTATGACCTCCCTGCCAAGTTAGTGACGTAATCTTGTCAGACTTTAGCCACGCTATCAAATCTGTTTATTATGGGCTTTTGTCCCCGTCCCTTCTGGGCACACCATGGGGAATGTTGACCCTCTATATGGTGCACCCATTTTATGATTTGAGCTTAGCTTTTTTCTTAAACTAGCAAGGCTTTGCTGTGGGCACTCTTAGGGGTTATTTTTTGTCCTTTATTCCTTTTGTTTGTTGGCCCAATCAACCCTTGATGTTGAAGTCTCCTATCATTATGTGTTTCTTTGACATGCCTCAATGTGACATAGAGTAAAAACCTTCTTCTTGGTTGTTAGGTGCACTATTTCTAGTTCTGGATTCTTTTGTGATAGTCGACCAAAGTGTGGGAGTGGTAGTCTTGTTTGGGTTTGTTACTATTGAACTAACTAAATTGATCGACCTGAAAATAATGATTTGTAAATGAAAAGGTCAGAAATATAGACAGTGTTTCTAATGCCATGGAGGGAGGTGGTCAGTCTAGTGGCACCATAACTTGGCACTCGTGTTTCTGACGAGTTAGCAGTTCAAGCCAAGGCATAATTGTCCTGTGAGGCTACTTATCTTGAAGGTTATGTTCTTGATTGCCATTACCCCAGCTTGGCACCTTAGCAAGCTGCAGGCTTTCTCTATTAGTCCTCCCTTTACATTGTTTTTAGGCTAAGGTTTGCTTCCTGTTGAAGATGGTTACTCCATTTCACTTGGGTTGGTGCATCACTCTGCTGAATTTATACTCCATCAAATGGGAGGAGTGACTCCTCTGACTGGGTCCCCACAGGTCCATTAGTTTCCACATTGACGAAAACCATGAGTACTGGACTGATGATCACTTTTGCTTGGCTATGCTGTTTCTAAATAGGGCAAAGGGGTTCAGAGGCAGAGGCTTTACTTCTGGATCATGTTTTGCACTAAATTCCTCTTCCTTATTTCCTCATCAGTCATTTCTGTATCGACTCTGAATTCTGCAGAGAGGACCATTATATCAGTTCTGTTTTGTAGGACTTCCTGTTTTGACCATCTTCTTAGACCCATCCCTTGATAGGTACTGCTTGGTTATTGATTCGGGAGCGGAGAAACCTGTAGATGAGAGTGTCCATCAGAAGAAAAAGTTACTTACCTTCCGTAATGATCTTTCTGGTTGGAACTCTAAATGCAGATTACTCACCAATTCTTTATGAATCCCCATTCTCAGGAGTGGCTATATGACTTTTGATAAGGTCTCAAGTTAACTTTGTTAGGCTGTCATTTTTGTGAATCTTGTCTGCCTTGCCCTGACAGAGTGTTAGAAAGGCGAGCAACTGACAGACGCATGCTAGAGTACTGTTTTATATGTCTCCATGGTGTCATGTCTGAGGTTTATTCCAGAGCTGAGATGGAGCTATGGCACTAATTATTGGTACAGGAGAGCTATTTCATCTTTCCAAATCCAGTTTAGCACCTGAAGGAGATTCAGGGGGAGAGATTTCTGCAGGGAAGATAAGAGTATTCAGCAGAAGATTGTTACCAACTTGTTTGATTAGGTGACTTGGCAGCTCAGAATAGGACTCACCAGCTTACTCATACCGTGACAGAACTATACCTCCTGAAGTCAGAACTCTGTTGGAGAGTCCCAAGTGAAGAAAAATTCATCATAGTGTTCTCATGGGGAAGAGAGTTTTTCATTACTTGTTTTAATCGAAAGTTGGATGGAAAGTTGAAGTTCATATTAACATCCAGGTTTTTGCCTATCTACAGCTGTTCGATGTAGGCCTAGTTTCAGTATAACAATTAGAAGGCCATATTTTTGCTTCATAAGTGAAAATCTTAATTTTTAAGGCATTCAGTTTCAAGTAGTTCTGTAACATTTGAGTTGTCTCCTACATGGAGGTATTGGCTTCGAACGATCTGGTTGTTGTTGGTTCAGTTGTGGCCGTAGGGCTTAAAGTAATTGACGAGCTCTGAGAAAGGGGACAGACATATACCGAAAAGCATGGGGCACTTTTTGAGTTTTGAGGGACACCTATCTAATGTGTAAATGATCCTGAGCAGTATGGAAGAGTATGATAATTTAGACTCTGTCTAGGTCGGACTTAATCTAATTAATGATGGTGCCCTGAATTCTTGTCACTTAGTCTTTGTAGATGATTATCAATGTTGTCAAAGGTTGGTGACAGGTCAAGCGAAGGAGGGACCAATCTGTTTTTGTGGTCATTCCAGACTGTAATTAGCTCTGATTTAGCATCTCGTCTGGTATGGAAAACTGTCTGTCTGCAAAGAGGCTTTTTGTTGATGGAAATCAGCACCTTGAATTAAATCTGCTCTCCCAGGAATGCTGTTTGATATTAGCCTATATCGTCCTCTGGCACTGGGTGCTTTAATCCTTGCTTACATAGTATTGGCTTAGCAAATGTTCGTTATATTGCTCTGCCCAACCCTCTAGTTCAGAGGGATACTTAATGAGAATTCAGTCCATTTTAGAAGCAGCGGATGCAATTACAATGTTGTGCTAAATACTTTGGCCACTGGCCAGTTGGTCATATGGTGATGGCGATAGTCTTTGTTAGATCAGCAATTGATTTTATGGTAAGTTTTGAGGGTGCAGAGTTAAAGACTGAATAGTTTTGATGCTTAAGGGGCCAACGTATGTATTTGTTGCTTGCTTTCATTTGAAAGTAAGTCTTTATGTTTTTCGATGAACTAATGATTGCGAATTTCTGAATTTCTGGGAGTAGTTCACTAATCTGTCAGGCTCACAGAATGCATAGTTGATTTGGAGGAGTTCATTGATTTGACATGATGTAGCCAAAATGCCTTGTAATTATTGATATGTCTTGACTTCCTTGATAGTTGCTCTATAGATTCTTAAGTATTGGTGAAGTTGTTTGTTTCACAGTCTGGTTGAATGTTTTTGCCACTGTCTTTTGGCGGGTCTAGTCTTGATTTTTTTATAACTATTCAACTAGTTAGAGCCTGCCTGATGTCAAATTGTGTTTTTGGTTTCGTATGGCTGTGTATAGAACCCCTTTGTTGAAAGTTGCGGAGAGTGAGTAGGCTCATTGACTAGTTGGTGGAAGTCAAGAGTTTCAATTCGATAATTAATGCAGTATGAAGACTGCAAATCTTTTTAAACATATCAATAATGATATTTATTCACAAAGCTATTTTATGACAAATTGCTTAAAATACAAGATATTACAGCCCAGTCTACACCCTCACAGACAAATGTAAAAGAATGCTGGATGACCTTTGTTACAAGTAGCACAGTGATGCACATTGGGGGAAAAGAAATAGTACCACCCATGAACAAGCTACAGGCTGGGCTAGAAAATGTTCTGTTTGGTGGGGAGTTGAAAAATGTGCTAAACTTAGCACGGTAGTTAGCACAGTTTCTCTTCATGTGCCAAACTGATACTTTTTCCAGAACGTGGATGTAGTCCTGTTAATGGACTCGTTTTCTGGGGACTTATCAGGAGGCAGGTGTCAGTGTGTGACAGTTTTATCCATTTTGCTATCCCTTGCTGCCATATATATATGGGAAGGATACTGGGTTTAGTTTAGGGAAGGTTCTTCTTTTTCACATATAGCTGAAGCATGGGATGTGCAGTGAATTCTTAGGCGGATACATATTTTCTGGGTCTTTTCCTTAAATGCATACTTGTTTTCTGATAATACAAGCCTTATTTCAGAAAAGAAGATCATGACAGGTCTGAAGAGACATTGAACTGCAATATAATGGAGACTGCACATGATGCAGAGCTACCAGTCATTAGGTCCAGATTGACTGCACAGCTTTCTGCTGACTTATTGTTAGCTATTCTTTTTCATATACGTAGTGGGATTTGGGTCCCCCTTCTTTCTCAAACACTCCTGCCCCTGGGAGTATCACCCTTTCACCACATGCGATTGGCTGATTGGTTTGGCATTCCACCTTCTATGTCGGGATTGCATTTCAATTCTTCAGGGACTATTTTACTCTCAGCTTTATCTCATGGATGCAAGATATATAGAAATCAATGTATTTTTCTCATTGAAGGGGGCTTTTTAAACGAAAAATGTAGTCAGGGCTCAAACTACACACCAGACCATGGACTTGGCTAATATTTTGTTCAATATTGGCATTTCTCCTCCATTTACATTGGTTCGGCCATCAAACACAGAAACTGCAGTGTCAGCCTATCCCATTCTGAGAGTTGAGGCAACGAAGGAGAAAGTGCCAGAGAAAGGTAGACAAATATCAAAAAGTGCTCCACTGCGGGGCTAATTTATGTTCTAGTTAAAGGTTGTTGTTTTCAGCAATTAAGCCCTAACAATTAGTAATAAAAGCCGTAATACATTAAATGGATAATTTTGAAAACGGCTACTAAAACACATAGCATGCAGTAAAACCATTTGATTAAAATCCATTAGTTTTTTATAGAGGGTGTGGGATGAAATTCGTCAATTTTCCACTGCATGAAATTGTGGCATAGGGTCGCATGTGAGAGGTAAGTACAGCAGGGTAACAGGAGGCAGACCGATTTGCTCTCTAGTTGTCAGGTCAGCAACCTACCAAGAGCATTCATTGAAGGGGTGTGTGTAGAATCTTGACCTTTTAAAGTTTGTGTATTTTCAGCTCGAGTAGCTGCTATCTTTGTTTTCTCTTCTAATTCCTTCTTCATGAAGTTTATTTATGAAGCAGTCGGGATTATCCCTTCTGTATAAAAATGCTATCAAAATAGTGAAATGACACGTGTCTGCTGCTAATGTCACCAGTTCCCATTCTTGCCCATTTAGTATACGTACACGTAGTCGATAGCACCGCTGTCTGGCGCTTGTGCCCATATGGATTTCTACCAGTGCTTAATTTGTAAATACAAAGGTGCTGGTGCCCAAAGCCCTCCTCTTAAACACGCGGCTGCTGCAATTAAATGTGGGAACAGGGAATACTGAGGCGGCGTAATCCTGAAGCCATCTCGGGCCTCTTCAATACATTTAAAGATGCTCCCTGCTCCTTCTGCTTTCTCTAACAGCTTTCTGCTTTCTTCCTTTGTGACGCTTTTTCGTTTTTCTCTTACTCCGTCTTTCCCATATATGTCATTTGCTCTCCGCAAATGCTTGAGGCAGAAGAATAAGCCCCGGCCCTCAAAAATAAGTGCCGGTGCTCTGCACCGGAAACAACAAGCACAAATTAAGCACTGATTACTACTCTAGTTACCTCCCTTTGTGGTGAACAGGCACACATCTGTGGCTAAAGTGGAAAATTTTGATTATAATGGCAATTTGCTTGTCTGTCTCTCAACCATCACGTGCCTTGCTATCCATGTAGGTTTATATCTTCACTATAAGCGAATAGTCCGTGAGGTCAAAGTATTTTAGGCTTTTCTTCTAATAATATCCGACGTTTTCATGTCTTAATTGGCTCTTTTCATTGGTTATCTATATATGTATTTTGCTTGCCATGAAAAGAGTGGTAATTTGTTTTCTATCATTTTAGGCTCGAAGGAATAGAGAAATTGCTATTTTGCATCGAAAGATTGATGAGGTCCCTAGCAGAGCTGAACTGACGCAGTATCAGAAGAGATTTATTGAACTCTATGGTCAGGGTATGTATGTTTCATTTTAAAGCGAAATTACGTCGTATTTCCTACCTATACGTGACATATAGAGACTAAATAAGTCATGCAGCAAACAGTGGTGATTTGTTGGACTAGAATTGGTGTCATTTGAATTTTATGGCACATACAGTCAATTAGTTTCGAGTTTTACCCTTTGAATTACGTTCGTTTCTCTCTCTTTTTACTATGATATGCTGACATGAGCAGAGGTCTTCTGTGCGCAAGCTTGTACACGAGGGAAACCAGTGTTTTCCTATTTATTGGGAAAAATCGATTTTCTATTAATTTCAGACTCCAAGCAACCGCCCCAACCAACTTTCCCCTTCCATTTTCAAAAGGGTTACTTCAGCCAGTTTTGTGAATGAATAGATTATTTCTGTATCACGATGTTAACCTCAGTAAGCTATCCATGTGTTTTTATACCCTTTGCTTGACTAGAAGGAGCATATAAAGAGGGGAACGGGCGACTAGTTTGCTATTACAGACCCTAGATCAAATAAGAAGTTCTTCATTTCTTTACATAAAGTTAGAAAACTGCATTGGGATTTTATCTATAGAGGCATTGCATTCCAGCTTTTAGAAATGTTAACTGAGATTGATCTTTCTCCTGTTCAGGGTTTTTTATACTTAGAAATAGAGAGTAAATGTTGAGAAGCTGATCTCCAAGTTCAGGCTTGTCTTTGGTCATAATGAGCTTTACGGCATAGACAAATAGCCTTAAAAATGCTCCTGTTGGTGACTGGCAGCCAGTGAAAGTGGCAAAGATGTTTCGAAATTGAGGATTTATGGTTCAGTCCAAGGACCAACTGTACCGTCACATTCTGATTAACCTGTACTTTGAGTTAGATATATTGGAAGACCAAACGTATTCAGTTTAAAACACAGGTTTTGGCACGCAGAGTATATTATGATACTGGACTAAAATATCTAAGAGAAAGATTTCAGCATTACAATCAGATTAGGGATCTTAGATGCAGTAGGACCAGGTTTTTTAAGCTTCCTGCCTATAGATTAAAAAGAGTGGGAGGTAAATCTTACTGTTATTTGTGGCGGCTAAATCATGGAGTGATCTTCCTCTATCGCTTCGCATGACCAATGATGAATTTAAGTTGAGCAAATTGTTAAAAACGGGCAATTTACTTCTTTGTAGTGGCTTTAGATTAATTTATTATCCTTGCTCACTGTTTATAGCGCCGGGATGCTATTTGGGCAGCTGTTTGTGCTGTGCAGATCCGTTAATTCTTACATTCCTTCATTCATTAGGAAGTTACAGTAGTCCAATGAGTATAATATCTGGGCTCAAACCAGTGAAACTAATGAAGATGCTGGTGTTGAAGTAAGCCTCAGCAAGGCCTACTAGTGCAAGGGTTCACCCTTCTCTGCACAAAGTCCTCAGACCATATAAGAAGAAGTTGGCACAGAAACTGAAATAAAAGACAAAGTTTATTAAACCTCATGATTGGTACTACAGTTCAAACAGCACCCTTCGGTAATGTTTAAAGGAGCACACTGAACTGAGAGAGCATGGTCCTTTTATACCCACGCAGGGGCTAAAAGGAGGTGGTACAATTATAGAAGCAAGGCTTGCATACATGTACGTTCATGTGGAAATGCACAGTCGACAGGTAGGAGGGGCTAACAGTTTTCAGGGACTAACAGCTGCAGACCTTACTGGGCATGTGCCAAAGTGGGAGATGCTAAATATAACTTGTCACTGGGCAGATTTTCAAGAGTAGTTAACAGAAAGGTAGGACAGAGCACATGGCAGCATGTGGCAGAGAAAATGGCTTCCATGAATACAAAATGGATTCCACAAAATGTTCACAAAAGTTACTAAATACAAGATGTCTTCTGCTAATGCTTAATCTAATCGCTGCTAAACTACAACAGACGACCCTTTCAGCATTAGCTGAAGACATTCGTCTTTCTGGGATAATCTAAATATTCATCTTGTATATTTATGCTCATCATTTTAGCTATTTCCTTATCTAACATGTGTTGTGCTTTCATTTCTGTAATATTTCTTTTGGTAGGCATACAAGCTGTAATACACATGGAGCAGAACATTGCACCACACTGAATACAGATACAGCATGTGAAAAATATTGCAATCATTACACACAGGATAGTCAGTAGTTTCCAGCCGCAGGCGGAAACAAGAGCCCAAAACCATCCAGAAAAAGTCCAAGTACCAGTCTCTGTGTGGATTTCTGCAGCAATTTTATGCAATTTAGATATTGCATCATATACTGAAGGTGAGTGATCTGGAATAAAAACACAGCAACTACTACCGATGATGCGACATGCACCACCTCGGTCAGCTAATATCACATCTAGTACCATACGATTTTGGAGCACTACAATCCTCGCAATTTGGAGCTCCTCAGTAATATTCCCAAGTGCCAGAGCTGCCTGATTGGTAACAGCTTCCACAACCCTAGCAATCGTCTCACTTTCCTACTGTTTAACGCAGCACCCACAAAGGAGAACAACCCTAAATTAAAATCAACATATTGTTGCAGGCTATTATCCGTTTGGTCTACCTCATTTGTACTTATTGCCCTTTTATATCTATTTTGAATGATGTCATTGAACAGTTTAAAATCTCGGTGATATGATGCAGGGGCCAAAAACACAGGGGGTAATAGAAAAGATACATAACACACACCTGACCACCCAACAGGTAGTTGGTAATATCCATAGTTACCACAAACAAAATATGTATTATGTGAAGCTGTAAAACTACTATTATTTACACCCTCAATAGTTAAAATCAAGGTACAATCGCTTATCCCTACTGGAATTCGCCCAATGCTACGTATACATAAATCTGCTTTAGGTTTTGTAACAGAAATCACAAATTGTTCTTTCTTGTCAGAGTCTCTTATATTTGTGAAGGCATATGGTATTGAAACATTGTCCGGTTGATACTCTTCCCATTCCCATTTAGTTCCTTTGGCTTGGGAATACCCATCTTTGTCTTGGTAGCATACTTTATTAAGGCGAAAAAGAAGTCCGCCCTCTGTACGTTTTCCAGATGCAAACAAAAGCGTATACCAAGCTTGACAAGAACCATTGTGTGAAAAAGGAAGAGGAATGAAAGGTGTTCCTCCTTTCTTTTGATGCGCAGGTATCATTCCACATACCCAACAGTTAGTAGTATTTGTAGCATTATGAGTATGATGCAACATCTGAATGAAAGTATTATTGAAGTACGATTGACGGTGCTTCTGCTCCTGATAGGGAAGCGTAAAGTAATGGTGACCTTATCATCTGGTACTGGAGTAGTGGCAAAAAAAAACTCACGAGCAGGAGCCTTCTTTTCAGCAAACCAAGTGATTATTGCTATAATCACCAAAACAACAACAAACCCCATAGTACTAATGATCAGTTTGTTATTCATTTTAGCAACAGTGATAAAACCCTTCCAGAAATGAATTAAAAACAATCGTTGGAGCTCTTATCCCTGGGCAGCCGCTGATTTCTTCACCACGGGCCAAGACGGGTGTCACTACTCTAATGCATGGGTGATCCCCCCCCCTTGCCACATTGGCTCTCCGTTTCACTAACCCAGGGCGGTAGCTCAACCAGTTTAAAAAAAAAAAAAAACAGATTCTTTCCTCGGTCTCAAATTATATCGCGACACTCCAGAAGTCGTATGGTCCAGGAAGACCTCTGCAGATTCGTCAGGTGATATAGCACGGCCTTTCTCTGTAGTCAAAATCTCTCGATGATCGGTCAGCACAGCAGGTTCCACCAAGGTAGGTAGCACTCTCTTGCAGTGAGTACTATGGACCCAATTCTTTCGGTTCGTCACTCGAACTGCTGTCCTTGTCGCAAGGAGCACCTGTTCTGGGCCTCGCCACCTTGGTTCCAAGCTGCTTGATCTTGATCTTTCAAAGGACTTAATCATCACCTGGTCACCAGGTCGGAGTTCATGGCCTTCACCTGTAGATCTGTCAGGAAGTGCTTCTCAAACCTGTTGATGAATAGAAACCAAATTGTCGGTTAACTGTGCCAAATAATCATTAATCAGGACACAAGGTACATCATATACAGAATTTGGCTTAGGAACTCCCCAAATGTTCATTGGCCTCCCAAAAACCACTTCATAAGGACTAAGGCCGATTCGAGAGTGTGGCACTGACCTAATAGACAATAATGCCAACGGTAATGCAGCCGCCCAAGTTAAGGATGTGGAAGCCTGTATCTTCGCTAACTTCAGCTTCAAAGTAGCATTATACCTTTCCACCAACCCTGCTGATTGTGGGTGGAAAACCGCATGGAACTTCTGTTTGATCCTTAATCCTTTCAGGACATACTTAATAACTTCCCCAACAAAATGAGGTCCGTTATCATTCCATAAAAGTCTGCAAACACCAAACCTAGGGAAACATTCTTTCAAAAGCACCTTCGCTGTGGTAATGGCAGTATTATCCTTTGTGGGGTATGCCTCTATCCATTTACTGAAGGCACATATCACCACCAAGACATACTTTAAATTGTTGCAGCGTTCAAGCTGAATATAATCCATTTGTAGAACTTCAAAAGGTGCAGTTGGTGTAGCAAACCCTCCTGCAGGAGTACGTGTCCCTTTTCCAGGATTGTATTGTAAACAGATCAAACAAGACTGTACTACTCTCTTAGCTGTACTGGAAATTTCTGGATGCTCCCAAACTTGCGTAAGCAACTTTGTTATTGTTGAAGCTCCAACATGTGCCAGCCCATGTGCCATCTGAACCATAGGTTGTACAAAAGCTATAGGCAATTTCCATTTATCCATCTGCTTATTCCGCCAACAGCCCTCATCATCCAATTCTCCTTCTTCAGACCATTGCTCACGTTCTTTCACAGAAGCAGATTTCTGTATATCTAATACGTCTTGTCTAGCATTATGCCAACGTTCAGCTTGTGACTTCACTACATACATAGAAGTAGTACTTCGCTGCATCGCAGTCTCGCGTGCTACGCGGTCCGCAAGAGCATTACCTTGCCCTATCTTATCGGTCACTTTCTTGTGTGCACTACATTTCACAATAGCTAGTTTCTTTGGATATTGCAATGCCGTCAAGAGGTTATGCACTAATTCTCCGTGCATTATCTGTATCCCGTGGGATGTGAAAAAGCCTCTCTCCTTCCAAAGCAAACCAAAATCATGAGCCACTCAAAAAGCATAGCGGCTGTCTGTATAAATGTTCACACATAAGTCAGTACTAAGCTCACATGCTCGTGTCAAAGCTATTAGTTCAGCTGCTTGAGCTGACTTCTGTGGTATACGAGCTGTCTCCACTACCCTGTGTATTGTGGCGATTGCATACGCAGCTGAGGTCGTACCGTCTGGCAACTTCAAACAAGACCCATCAACCCACAGTTCCCCGTCTACATCTGGAAGGGGCGTATCTTGTAAATCAATACGACCCTTTGTCTGTTCTTCTGTAAGGAATATACAATCATGTGTTTCTTGTGACTGAGGCTGAGTCACCGGATATGGCAACAAAGTGGCTGGATTTAGTGTTACACATCTCTTCAGTGTAATGTGAGGAGCCAGCAATGTCAATTCATATCCTGTCATGCGAGCGCTAGTTAAATGTTGTGTCTTTGTTTGATTTAAAATAGTATCAACCGCATGGGGTACTAACACCAACAGCTTATGTGACAAAACTATCCCTTCACTCTGACGTATTGACACAGCTGTTGCGGCAACTGAACGAAAACACCCAGGCAACGCTCGAGCGACAGGGTCAAGTACTGCTGAAAAATATGCACAGGGACGCTGCTTATCGCCATGTGTCTGTACTAAAACTGACAATGCACATCCATCTTTCTCATGTATGTAAAGTGCAAAAGGCTTCATGTAATCTGGAGTACCTAAAACTGGTGCTGAACAAAGGGCTTGTCGTAGCTGCCGGAAAGCAGTCTCACATTCATCTGTCCATGGGAGGGGCATTGGAGTATCTTTAGTCAAAAGTGCTAGCAAAGGTTTGACAATGTGTGAAAACCCTAATATCCATTGCCTACAAAAAGAAGTAAGACCAAGGAATGCACGAACATCTTTCTGAGTAGAGGGTACTGGTGTGTCTAAAATTGCTTGAATACGATCTGATGTAAGTGCACGGCCCTCCTTAGACAAAAGGTGACCTAAATAGGTTACCTTTGGTCTACAATATTGCAATTTCTTTTGTGACACTTTATGATGGTGTGAAGCAAGAAAAGAAAGTAAGGACAAAGTGCACTTTTCACATTGCTCAGGGGTATCAGCCGCCAACAAAATATCATCAACATATTGTATGAGAGCCACACCTTCAGGCAAAACAAAAGAATCAAGTTGTCGTTTTAACGCTTGACTATAAATACTTGGACTCTAAGTATAGCCTTGAGGAACTCTGCAAAATCTAAATGATCGTTTTTTCAAAGTAAAACCAAACAAATATCGGCTGTCAGGATGAATAGGGATCGAAAAGAAAGCATTCTTCAAGTCTATCACAGAGAACGTAGTTGCTGTCGGGGGAACCAAAGTAAGAAGTGTTGTGATGTCAGATACCACAGGATATTGTGGTATCACAATCTTATTGACTTCTCGTAAATCAATAATGAATCGGTAAATCCTGGTATCAGTATCCTTTTTCAGAATAGGAAGGATCGGACTGTTACAAACATTATACAGAACTTCCTCAACAACTCCAACTGCAATAAGATCATGCACAATTCGTGTGAGTGCTTCTTCGCCCTCCTGTGAAATTTTGTATTGAGGCAAACGTGGCAATACAGCTCCCTCCTTGACACTAATATGTA
This sequence comes from Pleurodeles waltl, assembly GCF_031143425.1. Classification (NCBI taxonomy): domain Eukaryota; kingdom Metazoa; phylum Chordata; class Amphibia; order Caudata; family Salamandridae; genus Pleurodeles; species Pleurodeles waltl. The sequence goes on from NC_090440.1 coordinate 1,051,978,235, forward strand.
CAGGTGGAATAATCATTTGTCCCACATCAGTATCTGAAGTAGCCCACAAAGTACTAGGGAGTGAAGCTAATGCAATATCCTCTTTAACAAGACAAACTCTTTCCTTCACAGGATGATTATCATTTAAAATAACACGCACCCCTTCAGGAGAGCATCGTATTGTAGCCCTGAAATACTTGAGCATATCAAGACCCACAATATTGTCTGGTGTATTTGGAGAAAGCAAAAATGGACATGGAGCAGTAAATTTATCAACATGGAATGCAAGGGGTTGTGACAATGGGCTAGGGGAAGGTGTTCCATCGAAACCGATCGATGTAATGGTTAAGCCAGACAGGGGAGCCCTTGGAATCAATTGTTTAGACAAGGCGCTACGAGTAGCTCCTGTATCAACCAAAAACTGATCAGTAGAACCCAAAACATGCGCTGTAACATATGGACCCCTCTGATCTACTGGAACTTCAACTGATTCCTTACTCCATCCTAGGCAATCCTATGCATAAGCAGAATCTTGGAAATCAGGCTGCACATGGTTAGACATCTGGTATTGGTTCCGTCTATCAAAAGTGTTAAACCCATCCTGCCCTCGTACATTAGCATCAACCCTAGCATGATCATTCGTGCTTCTTCTAGGTCCTGAATATCCTGAGCGATTTCTCATTTGTCCCGGACCACGTGAACACTGCTGAACACGTAGTGCTGGACAATCGGCAGCCCAATGGCCAAATTTCTTACAATACGCACACTGATCAACAGACAAATTCGAACGAGTGTAAGAAGAACCATAAGATCCACGTCCACCTCTATCGCTACCTCTAAAAGGCGGACCTTAAGCTTGAGCCAACATAACCTTCGTCTTTAATTCTTTAATCTTTTTATCCTCGCTACCTTTTGCTTCTAATTCCTGACGTTCATAATACTGAGCCATAGTCAAAAGAGAAACCGGAGTAGAGGTAGTCCATGAACTTTCACTAGCTTTTAGACGACTAGCTATTCCTGGTAACAGATTTGCAACATATTTATCGACAAACAAATGTCTGCCCGTATCATCTGAAAATAACTGGCCGCTAAAATCATGAAATGCTTCTTCAAAGTGTGTAAAGAAATCAGAGACCGATTCATCTGCCTTTTGCTTACAAGACGCTAAAACAGTCCAATCTATCTTTTTAGGGGGAATAATCGTTTTTAACTTAACTAATATGGCTGCAGGAAGATCTAGAATCAACTGATATGGCTTTTTCGCAGGTTCCCTATCCCCGTCCATCTGTTCTAATTCTTTCCATGACGCCCCAAAACTACACGATCATCAATTTTATGAACAGTTCTCCACATATCTGGCGGTAATATCAATCCGAAAAATAAATCAATGTCAGCCAAAGTCATAGTACAAGAACTAATTGCTCCCTCAACCTCCTCATAAAAGGCAGCTGGATTTTTCCGCGGGTCAGGTAATGCTGTTTTAAGTGCCATTACATCTGCCCTATTCCAAGGAGTATACACCCAATTATAAATAAAATAACCCTTAGCATCAACAGAAGTTTTATCATCACTTGTACCCAATCCTTTCGGAGGAACATACAAAGGCGCGGCCTCCCGCATTGGTTTCGCGTGAACTATCATAGTCTTATCTGTTCCAAAGATGGAAGCTTGCACCCCGCCGGTCTGAGATGTCCGTACAACTACGTCCACAGCCCTTTTCTCCTCTTGCAAACGGACTGCCACAACACATAATTTCATCTAACGCCTGATTGCATCAGCCACCTGGGAGAAAACAAAAAGACCATCACGCATTTGCTTATGATCAGCTGCTACATCATCGGGCTCTAACTCATCAGAATATTTCCGATATAGTTCAATAACTTCTGAGCTAAATGCCTCAGTAAAATATAGCTGCTCCTTTTCCGTCCACCCTTTCCTGTTGTCTAAAAGTTCAGAAGCAGAGACAACGCTCCAAATTGTTTTACGAGCAATAGATCTAAGCTCAGACGCACGGTCAGCAGGCAACATAGAGCAACTGTCTCGCATCTTCTGTTGCTCCGAAATGGAGACCTTAGCTAACTCATGAGGGGCAGAAGGAACGACATACGGAGGTGGAGGGCGATCTAGTAACAAAAAATCATCATGTGATTTATTAAGGATAGGATAGAGAGGTTGCCTAATGGTGTATTGGCCAGTTACCTGTAATTTACGTTCTTTCTCTTCTAGCTCCTTTAAGTCATTTATTTCTTTCTTTCTCATTTCCAATGCTTTCACATATACATTCTTCCGCTGCTCTTTCTCAAGCAAGGCTTGCTCACGCTTCACTCGTCCACGCACTTCTTTCTCCCACATTCGTACACAGTCAAACATATCTAGCCTAGACTTTCGCTTACACATACATTGTTCCACATACTCAATCTTTCGCAAATCAAATGACCCATGCATAGGCCAACGTAACTCAGGATCCGCACGAGTGTATTTATTCCATAATGTGCTGTACATTATAGAAGAAAGACCATGTTTAACATACATATCTCTATTGGGCGTCCCCTCTGGGGGTGCCGGTTGCGATTCTTCCAGTCTCAAATTGGTACCATTACAAAAGCAACACATCCTACGAAGTGCGCTAAAAACAGGCATGCCAAAAATAGTGCAGAATATGCAATATTATAATCAAAGTAGCACTTAAGGTGCCGTTCAAATCAAAATAAAATTGGAGAAAATTCTCCTCATTACCTGCCTATATAAATTGCAATTTATATATCAATTCAAAGGACACAAATTGACTAGTCACCCAAAACATGAGAGCCACAGTAAGTAGTGCTAAACTTCATTACCAAACAAAGGCATCAAAACCCACAGCAAGTGCCGTAAAACGGCTCTTACCAATCACAGGGTGTCCAGGTTCCAACTGCCAAGTTCTAAAATCGACCAAATGGTCACTGCATGACGAATGAACAAAAAGGATCTCAGTCGAGGACTGGCGCCACCTGGATGGTCAAATCAGAAAGAAGGGAAAAACGCTGTGGTTGCCAAGACTCGGGTCTCCTCAGGCATTGATCGTCCGCAGCGAGATCCCAATCCTTCATCGTGACCAATCCGTTGGGCGTCCGAGTCGCCGATGAGTCCCTGTTCGGGCGCCAATTTGTTGAAGTAAGCCTCAGCAAGGCCTACTAGTGCAAGGGGTTCACCCTTCTCTGCACAAAGTCCTCAGACCATATAGGAAGAAGTTGGCACAGAAACTGAAATAAAAGACAAAGTTTATTAAACCTCATGAGGTGGTACTACAGTTCAAACAGCACCCTTCAGTAATGTTTGAAGTAGCACACTGAACTGAGAGAGCATGGTTCTTTTATACCCACGCAGGGGCTAAAAGGAGGTGGTACAATTATAGACTTGCATACATGTAAGGTCATGTGGAAATGCACAGTCGACAGGTAGGAGGGGCTAACAGTTTTCAAGGACTAACAGCTGCAGACCTTACTGGGCATGTGCGAAAGTGGGAGATGCTAAATATAACTTGTCACTAGGCAGATTTTCAAGAGTAGTTAACAGAAAGGTAGGACAGAGCACATGGTGAGCACATGGCAGCATGTGGCAGAGAAAATGGCTGCCATGAATACAAAATGGATTCCACGAAATGTTCACAATAGTTACTAAATACAAGATGTCTTCTGCTAATGCTTAATCTAATCGCTGCTAAACTACAACACTGGGAGAGAGGGAGGACCTCTCGAATGACGCCTTCAAGAAAGCATTAATTTATGTGGTTTACAAGTCAGGCTGGAATTTAAAATCACTCCAAGGTTTCTAGCCTGTTTTACTGGAATAGGTGGTGGTCCCAGTTTTGATGACCACCATGTATGAGGACATGAAAAGGGTTTCTGAAGACCACTACTTCAGTTTCTATCCCATTCGGGGAGAGGGAGCTGCTCCTCATCCAGTCAGTGACTTCAGACTAACAGGTTGAGAACTGCTGAGGATCTCCATCCAGTCTTAACATGAATTGCATATCATCATCGTTGACAAAGCAGTTTTGGCCGAAATTCTTAGTTAGTCTTGCCAGGCGAGCTTACATATAGGTTGAACTTCTCTGGGCTCAAGGCTTAATCTTGCTGTACCCCTAACCAGGGTGCATTTGGCTGGGGAATGGAAGTTACCTAAACTGACTATTTTCCGGCCCTGGATGAGAAAGGATGTCAATCATTTTAATAGGTCATTCATTCCTTTTATCTCTGACTCTATCAGCCTCTCAAGAAGTTAAGATGGGAGTGGGTATCAAATTCGGGCAACAGATCGAGCAGTACCAGAGCTGCTGAACACTCATCATCCATTTGCACGAAATGTCGTTGGTGGCTTTAGCCCCTGTGTTAAAGCCCTTTCTGAAACCAGATTGAGCAATGAGGAGATGTTGCAGGAAGCAAAGAAACTGCATAATATTTGGATATTATCAAAGGGTCCAACAAAGGTTTTTTCAGAAGAGGAGTGACCAAACCTTCTTAATTGAAAAGTGGGTCCATCCCCGATTGAAGGGAGGACTTGCATAAAACAGCAAGCACAAGGACTACGTTGCAGAACCATACATTTTGTATACGGTTTCTGAACTATTGCTCCCGGTCTTCAAAATTAGTTGTTTTATCTATCACTTTAATTTGCAGTACATCATTATCAAAAGTCACAGCTATTTATTAGCTAAATTGCCTGTCCCACTTTGTCACATCACAGCAAGCCCGAGATACTGCAAAACTGTGATGCATGGCTGATTGAAAAAACTTATACGAGCTATTCTATAGCTCTCATACGTGTATCTATTGTGCATCGGTCAAAAAGTGTATCATGTTTTTCGCTAGTAGGTGTTGTGGCCTAATACTCTAATTTCTTTCCCTGGCCCTATTTTGTTTCCTAACAGTCACTGTTGTACACTAGTGGGACTCATGTTTTTATGTGCACTTTTAGTCATTTTTAATTTGTCGGGCAAATGTATTTTCTCTTTCCACATGGTGTCTGCGCTCCGTTTTTACAATGTCTTCACTTTTTGCAACTGCTATCCTTTATTCTTGCCAATTTTTCTGCTTCAGCACAATTATCCATGAATATAATTTAACTGGAATCAATCACGATAGAGAGAAGGGAATCCCAAATTAGAAAATGCCCTTCAAAAATGTAAAGATATTGAAGACTTGAGGGAGAGGAGAGCTTGAAGGCAAGGCAAAACAAGCCTGAAAGTTGTTGTTTGGCTGTGGATTTGTTACCCTAATCAATCAATCAATCAATCATTGTATTTATAAAGCGCTCTACTTACCCGTAAGGGTCTCAAGACGCTTGGGGGTGCTGCTATTGCTCGAAGAGCCAGGTCTTGAGGCGTCTTCTGAAGGTGAGCAGGTCTTGGGTTTGACGTAGGCTGGTCGGGAGGGTGTTCCAGGTCTTGGCGGCGAGGTAGGAGAAGGATATGCCACTGGAGGTCTTACGTTGGATGCGGGGAACGAGGGCGAGGTTTGCGGAGCGGAGCTGTCGGATGGGGTTGTAGAAGCTAAGTCTGTTGTTCAGGTAGGCTGGTCCGGCGTGGAGTGCTTTGTGTGCGTGGGTGAGGGGCTTGAAGGTGATCCTCTTGTCGACGGGGAGCCAGTGAAGGTCTCTCAGGTGGGGGGTGATGTGGCTGCAGAGGGGCACGTTGAGGATTAGTCGAGCGGAGGCATTTTGGATGCGTTGTAGGCGTTGCAGGTGCTTGGCTGGGATGCCTGCGTAGACGGCGTTGCCGTAGTCTAGCCTGCTGCTAACGAGGGCCTGTGTCACTGTTCTTCTTGTTTTGGTAGGGATCCACTTGTAGATCCTGCAGAGCATGCGGAGGGTGTTGTAGCAGGAGGAGGAGATGGCGTTGACCTGCTCAGACATGGAAAGGGAGGAGTCGAGGACGAATCCAAGGTTGCGTGTGTGGTTGGTAGGTGTCGGTGGTGTTCCCAGTGAGGTTGGCCACCATGAGTCATCCCAGGCGGAGGGAATGGGCCCGAGGATGAGGACCTCCGTCTTTTCTGAGTTCAGTTTCAGACGGCTGCTTCTCATCCAGTCGGCGACGGCCTTCATTCCCTCGTGGAGGTTGGTTTTGGCGGTGTGCGGGTCCTTGGTTAGGGAGAGGATGAGTTGGGTGTTGTCGGCGTAGGAGATGATGTTGAGGTTGTGTTGGCGGGCCACTTGTGCAAGGGGGGCCATGTAGATATTGAACAGCGTTGGGCTGAGGGAAGAGCCCTGGGGGATTCCGCAGGTGATGTTGGTGGCTTTGGATCGGTAGGGGGGAGACGGATTTTCTGGGTTCTGCCGGAGAGGAAGGATGTGGTCCAGTCGAGGGTCTTTTCTTGGATACCGGCTTCATGGAAGCGTTTTTTCAGAGTGCAGTGGCAGACCGTGTCGAAGGCCGCTGACAGGTCCAGAAGGATGAGGGCAGATGTTTTGCCGATGTCGAGTTGGTTTCTGATGTCGTCTGTGGTGGCGAGGAGGGCGGTTTCAGTGCTGTGGTTTCGTCTGAATCCGGACTGGGAGGGGTCCAGGATGTTGTTGGCTTCGAGCTGGCGGGTCAGTTGCGTGTTGATGATTTTCTCGATGACCTTCTCCGGGAACGGGAGTAGGGAGCTGGGCCGGAAGTTCTTGAGGTCCCTGGGGTCGGCCTTGGGCTTCTTGAGGAGGGCGTTGATTTCGGTGTGCTTCCAGCTTTCCGGGAAAGTTGCTGTTTCGAAGAAGATGTTGATGACCTTCCGTAGATGGGGTGCGATGGTTGCATCGGCTTTGTTGTATACGTGGTGCGGGCATGGGTCTGACGGTGATCCTGAGTGGATGGAGTTAATGATCTTGCATGTTTCGTCGTCGTTGACGTTGGTCCATGAGGTCAGCCGGTTGGTATGGGTGGTGTTCCCGGAGGTGGGGTCTGGCGTGGTCGGGGTGGACATGGTGTTGAAGCTGTTGTGGATGTCGGTGATCTTCCGGTGGAAGAAAGTGGCCAGTGAGTCACACAGTCCTTGAGGGTGGGATGTCTTTGATGTTGGCGCTGGGGTTGGAGAGTTTCTTCACGATGCTGAAGAGCTCTTTGCTGTCGTGTGCGTTATTATCCAGGTGGTCTTTGAAGGAGGATCTCTTGGCTTGTCTGATGAGTTGGGGATGCCTGCGGGTGGGGTCCTTTTGAGTTGCGTGGTTGTCAGGTGTGCGTTCGTGGAGCCATATCTTCTTTAGTTTCTGGCAGTTGCGCTTGGAGTTTTGGAGCTCGTCGGTGAACCAGGTTGCTTTCTTGCTGGCTTGGTTGTTGGTGGGCTTCTTGAGTGGTGCGAGGAGGTTGGCGCAGTCGTTGATCCACTGTCTGAGGTTGTGAGCGGCGTTGTCTGGGTGGGTGGGGTTGGTTGGCGGGTTCTGGGCAAGGGTGATGGTCAGCTGATCTTCGGTGACTTTGCTCCAGCAGCGACGGGGTGGTTGTTTGGTGCGGTGGTGCTTGGTTTGTTTCTTGAAGGTGAAGTGGATGCAGTGGTGGTCGGTCCAGTGGAGTTCGGTGGTGTGGTTGAAGGCGACGTGGGTGCTTGTGGAGAAGATGGGGTCAAGCGTGTGGCCGGCAGCGTGGGTGGGTGCGGTGACGAGTTGTCTGAGGCCGAGGTTTGGCAATCAGAGTGGTGGAGTTGGTGTCGTTGTTGTTCTCAAGGTGGAAGTTTAGGTCCCCGAGGAGGATGTAGTCTGTGGAGGTGAGTGCGTGGGTGCTGGCGAGGTCGGCGATGAAGTCGCTGAATGGTGCCTGAGGTCCGGGGGGTTCTGTAGACGAGCGTTCCTCTGAGGGTGGTGTTGGGGTCGGTGTGGATTCGGAAGTGCAGGTGCTCGGCGGTCTTGAGGGTGTCGTCCGTGTGGGTGTAGACTTTGAGGGTGGACTTGTGGACAATGGCTATTTCTACTCCGATTCCGTTGTCGCGATCTCTGCGGGTGATCTTGTAGCCGACCAGAATGGCTATGGCGCAGAAGAGTCGTTCCACCAGGTTTCGGTCAGGAAGGGTACGTCCGGGGCAGCGGTGTCGAGCAGGTCCCAGAGTTCGATGGCATGCTTGCGTGCAGAGCGTGTGTTGAGGAGTGTGCAGTTGATGTGATTGGTTCCGGTCCTTGGAAGTTTGGTGGCTCTGTCGCAGGTGAAGCTGCAGGTGCGGCAGGAGAAGCGTCCGTGGTTGCGCTTCGGGGTGGCCTGGAAGCAGGTGGTGTTCCGGCCGGTGTTGAGTGCGAGGAGGGCGCTGGCGTCGTAGCGGAGTCTGGCGATGTGGGGATCGCGGGGGCCAGGGGTCCTGGCGCTGGGCACGGTCCAGGCGCGGACGGGTGCTTATGAGATTGCCTCTGGCGCGCCAGTGGCTCGACTGCCATTAAGAAGGGGAGGTGGGAGGGAGGAGCAGCTGGGAGGGGGGGGGCGAATGGGGGCGCGAGGGGGGCGGGGCTGCAGGGACGCAGCAGCGGGAAAGGGGAGACGGCTCGGGGAGCCGAGGCGCTGGGGACGAGGGGGCACAGAGAGCGGCACAAATCCAGGAGAAAAAAACAGGTGTAAACAGGAAATAGGCAAAATACAAATAAACAGTGAATACAATATTAAACAGACACTACGACACTAACGCTTACCACTAGACGCCAGGGATGATCAGGTCCAGGAGGGCCTCAATCACTTGGCAGCAGCGAGGGCGTGGTGGGGAGACACGGGCACGGCTAGGTGGTGCTGTGCACGCGGGGAGTGCTCACCTGGCCAAAACTGGTCAGGGGTCACTCACCTCAGCGCACAGCGAACGCCATTAAGAAGGGGAGGTGGGAGGGAGGAGCAGTTGGGAGGCGGGGGCGAACAGGGGTGCGATGGGGGCGGGGCCGCAGGGACGCAGCGGCGGGAAAGGGGAGACGGCTCGGGGAGCCGAGGCGCTGGTGGCGAGGGGGCACAGAGAGCGGCACAAATACAGGAGAAAAAAACAGGCGCAAACAGGAAATAGGCAAAATACAAATAAACAGTGAATACAATGAATACAATATTAAACAGGCACTACAACACTAACGCTTACCACTAGACGCCAGGGATGATCAGGTCCAGGAGGGCCTCGATCACTTGGCAGCAGCGAGGGCGGGGTGGGGAGACAAGGGCACAGCTAGGTGGTGCTGTGCGCGCGGGGAGTGCTCACCTGGCCAAAACAGGAGCAATGAGTTGTTTTATAATTTTCTTGATTAGCCCATCACGTTTTCTTGATTAGCGCATCATGATCGTCAGTTACCATTTGATTCATACTTGGTTTCTGATTTTGCATTGATTTATATATATCCCTTGTTGTGCCAAGTACACAGGAACTTAAAAGACGACTCCCATAGCTATCATTATTACATCCTTCTGTCTGCTGAAAACTTTTTAGGTTTGACGTTAGCCAAATATTTTAATTTCACTAAAACTCTATGTATAATGTAGGGGCTTTCAGTCTGCCTTCTTGTTATATTGGTCTGTTATTGTGCCACTGACATTTTCATTCGGCCAAAGCAGCATACGTCATGGGGCAGTGGGTCAGCCCACTTCAGTCATTAGTTAATTTCACTATGAGTGATCACATTAGGCCTTACACATCCATACACTAAGTAGTTCCGTTAGGTCCCAATGGCTACTATGCCAATGTGTTTTTTTCTTAATCTGTAAATATTTTGCTTTTAGTGTTAATTTTTTTAGATTGACGAGGACACAGCAGCTTCCCCAACATTAATGTTTTGTGAAAAGCACGACAAAACAAGCATTGACAAAGCCAAAAAGCTGGCAGCCAACTTCCAATCTGTTAGCTTTGTCAGCGCTTGTTTTCTGTGTTGTCATTTTTGTATTCTGGACACAGACAGATTTAGCTGTTTGTCATAGAAGCTTTGTAACCAATATTTTAGCATCTGCTTAGAGTGGTCTTTTTATGGGTACCCTGCTCATTAATAGGTGACCTTGTCTACTTCAATTCCCATAGCCCGATTCAATTGCATTTCTCTTTGTACTTGCATTTGCCTCATTAAAGGAACATTTAGGCTTCACCCTGATTTTTCAATAATTGAGTATATCCTCCTGTGGCTGGTGACATCTGGGAACTGTTTTCTTTCTCCAGTATTGGATCTTTCATAGATTCACATGCGTGAATCATTCCCTGCCATTGAAGTGGGAGTCCCATAGTACCTTCCAAAGCAGTGCAATAAAGTACAAAGAACTTATAATGGCTTGTTAGAAATGGGGTCTCTGGTTGGCAGTCATTTTGCTCTTTGTCTAAGGAGTGACCCTCACTCTAGTCAGGGTTAGGGAGATACACAGCTCAGATCACCCCTATTCACCCCTTGGTAGCTTGAAAATGCCCACTTTTCTAAAAGTGGCATTTTCAAACCGACAATCTAAAAAACACCTCTGCCAAAAGATGTACTTTTAAATTGTGAGTTCAGAGACTCCACACCACATATCTCTCTCTGCTCCCAATGGGACACTGCACTTAAAAGATATTTACAGGCAGTCTCCTTGTTAATCTATGAAAGAGATAGGCTTTGCCACAGTGAAAAACGAATTTGGCGATATTTCACTATCAGGATATGTAAAACACATTGGTACATGTCCTACCCTTTAATTACATTGCACCCTGCCCATGGGTCTACCTAGGGCCTACCTTAGGGGTGACTTACATGTAGTAAAAGGGAAGGGTTGGGCTAGGCCCTGGGCTCCTGTAGTGTACTTTACTAGGGACGTACTATTAAATCAAATTGCCAATCATGGATAACCAATACAATTCAGCCAGAGAGCCTTGCACTTTAGCACTGGTCAGCAGTGGTAAAGTGCCCAGAGTATCAAAACCAGCCAAAATGAATTACAGCACAGGATCCAAAAAAAGTGGTTCAGAAGCAAAAAGTACAGGGAAACCACGCCAAGAGATGCCAGGTCTAACATGGCTAAAAGACATTCAGTTGATTATCTTACTCACATCATTTAGAAGGAACCAAGCTCCATTCAACCTTCCATTTAAAAGGGTCCTGGCTATAATAATGTCAGGACCATTGAAAAAAGGACTTTTCAGACACTGTGGGACCTTCATTTTGAAGACAAACACAAGGAGTATATCTACTGCCTTCGCCAGCCACAAGGTAAAGGATTGTAAAATCTGTCACACCTTTTCTTCCAAGACTCTAAAAGATAGAGAGGTGAGGCTTTTATTATGGCTTCAGAAATTAACATCAAGAAAGTCTGTCCTATCTGAGGAGGAGGATAGTGAGGACTCTACTCTCTCACAAGAAAGGTTAATGAAAAGGCAGAGGTTCCGTGACAAAGGGTCATCAGAGGTGCCTAGGAAAACCTTTTAAAAAATCACCATGAGTCTTCAAGGGAAAGTTTTCACAGGGAGAAAAAAGGAGAAATCTATTCAAAAGCCTCAAGGTCAGAGCCTACTACTCCTTCTTCAAAGCTGACTATCCCCTTTGAAAAATCCACCTCAGAGCTGTCAACAGTAAAATGCAGACTGGATGAAAAGATGACAACAACATCATCGCCGTCAAAATTACCAGCGACAATGATGACCATGTTGACATCCACATTGACGATGATACCGTTGGCGCCAAGATTAACGTTGATACTGTCGACAACACCGCCAAACACTTGAGTGGACAAGACTGTTGACACTTACACCATCGGTGATAGGACCGTTAACAAAGACAGCATCATCTACGGTAAAACCACTGGATAATTAATTGCTTCTGTTGTTACACATAACCACTGACTTGAAGATGACATCATTGTCGATGGTGCTGTCGATGAGAGATATACCACTTGAAGAAATTTTGCACCCAGAACATACATCATCTAGTAAAGTCTCTCCTATGCCGCTAGGACACCTCCTTGATTAGGAGGACTCAGATGATGAAGACCCATTTGGAGCGGCCAACAGCCCCTCCGCACTCAATGTCAAATATCAGGAGAATAAAGAGGACTATTATAAACGTTACTATGAGTCTAGACAGCAATACATAGAAAAACCTAAGCAGTATGTGGAGCATTTTCCACATTTCACTCATCCTCCGTCTCAAGAGAGTATGTTCAAGTTCCTATAGCCCTGGTTCAAGACCTACAGAGCATGTTTAAGGACTATTATAAATGATTCCTGGAACCTGCAAAATCAGCATGTCCAAACCGTACACCTCAAGCTACAACGCTGAGAACTCCTAGTTCTATACCATCACCTGTAACTCCTAGAATGTCTCTGACCTCCTGCATTGCAGTGCCTCCTGTAGACAATCCATCCTTCTTGGATGACAGAGAAGATGGGGAAATCCCTGATCATCAATATACTCACAACAAATGGTATGACTAATGAATTCCGACACCATCTCCTCCTGCACCACAACTGATGGACTCTCTACCGGATGCCATGGAGGCTTCAATGGTCTCATGGAGAGAGCTGCAAAAGAGTTCAATGACCTTTGACAATTTAGCAATTGGATTGCTTCTTGCATGATTTCAAAGAACCTAAAAAATCTGTTACAGCAATCCCTATAGTAGACTATGTTTGGAAGGAAGGCACAAAAACCATGAAAAATCTATTGTCTTGCTGAGAATCGATTAAAAAATACAAGGCACCTGAGGTTTCGCCTTCATGTCTTCCCCACCCAAATCCAGAATCTGTAGTGACAAGGAGGCCCAGCGCTGTTCCAAGAATCCTTCAACGCCAATGTCAACTCTGCTTGAGAGGAAGGCAGATGCCTTGATAGTATTGGCGAAAGGTTTTCCTCAGTGTCAGCGACGACGGATGGAGTGGCCAATTCACTAGCAGTAATGGGTAGGTACATCAGACAAATGTGGTCCGACATTGCCGCATATATAAACCTTTTACTTGAAGATAAAAAAGGGGAAGGAAAGAAAATCTTGCTGGAAGAAGAGAGAACCTCATCAGAAATCATAGATTGTGCTATGGACATAGGATTCAGACAGTAGGCAAGTTCTCTGGTTCTAAGACATCAAGGATGGCTGAAGGCCATGTCATTCAGGTCTGAAGTGCAGAGCAAAACTTTAGACATGCCATACGACAGAGAGGGATTGTTTAGGAAACATGTTGATGACGCCTTGAAGAAATAAATGCGGACACATATACTGCAATATCCTTGGGCTCCTTCCAAATAGGAAAGACTCCCTTTTGAGGGGTTTGAAGAAGAGGCTTGTTTGTACACAGAGAAGGATACCAGAAGTATCAATGTTATCAACTCTTTCAGCAGCAGTATAGATCCTCTGCTTGTGAATTTGGTGCTCACTTTTTGTCTGGGGTAAATCTTGTTCATAACGCCAGAAAGTGTTCGCTCAATTCAGCTGTTTGTTCTGCGTGTTTGAAAATGTGATACTTCATCACACTTTAGTTCCAAATAATGGCATGCTTAGACTGTATTAACAGGCCAGTCCCTTGTTGGCTGTGTGTCCAAAATTAATTGATATAAAGTTTTCTGATGGTTTTGAGAGCACAGGTTTGTGGCACATGTAGCTGTAGATAAACATGCTGTGAATACTTCTGCCATCTAGTGTTGGGCTCGGACTTGTACAATTTGTTTTTCTTCAAATAAAGTCTATTTGGCTCACAAAGTGTACTGACTTCAACTATTAGTGGTTTTGCGCATGGGCATTAGCTTCATTGTTAGATTGTTTTTTCTCTACCATCGGGCCCAGACGTGTCGTCCACAGTTCCGGTTTGATGCCGCGTGGTGTTCTCACTGAACCCTCGGATCTATCCTCTCATCGTTATCTACAAACAATCCAGTGTTCTTGCCGATTTTCCACCGTTCCGTACTTTTGACTCTCACACCACTGACTCCCAACTGATCAGGCCGAGAATGTGCTAGTGATGGAAAGAACTCCATTTCGATGCTGTCCTAGTTGTCGGGCCAAGTATCCAAGACCTCCTGTTCGGCCTGCCTTTCATTCCGTAACAAGAAAACTCTCCGGAACCGACACACGTCTGATTTCCTCTGCTGCCATGATGCAAAGACAAGAGATAGAGGAGAATAGGAGTCAGATGTCAAAGATGTGGATGCTCCAGGCGTCGTAATCAAGGCATTTTTTTCTCCTGGACACATTGATTCCGAAGCTGATGTTAAGTCAGAAGAGTCTCTGCCAGCCCAGCACCCTAAAAAGGTGGTAGTGAGTATGGATGTTCACATAACTCATCACTCAAAGGTGCAAGCCTCTAGCTCCTAGGTTGCTTATAAAGCCTCCAATGCACCACTGCCATCTAGCCACTGTCAACACTTGCAGACGGAGGCAGACCCAGTCCCCGTTACACATTCAGCACTGAAGTCCCACTTCAAGCCTTGAGCGCAACTTCGGCTCCGAACCTGAAGGTGCACCCCCGACCACCCTTAGACTTGAAAGGGCTGGAGCCGAAATCTTAGTACCCAAAACATGCTTCCCTAAGACATTCAGAGCCAAAAAAGGGTACAACGTTGAGAGCCTCTGACTCAAAGCATTCAGAGCCAATATCAAGCTCAGCACCCTCCAGTGAGTGAACTTCTGCAATCCCATCAAGACCTCCTTCAATTGTGGCATCCTCTGGTGCTTCAGAGGATTTTAATCAGTCAATTCTCAAGCAGCTGCAGGAACACTTGAATTCTGAACAACAGCGCATTCATACTGTAGGAAAGTACCCTCTTTCTTGGCATGGATACTCCCATTTTCTACCTTTTGTCACTGTGTTTGACTGTGTTCACTGGGATCCTGCTAATGAAGACCCCAGTGATTATCTTCTTTCCCTTCTAACTTGGTAACTTGTACCATTTTCACCCCACATTTGACATACTGGTGCCCCCATGTATAGTCCTTAGTATATGGTACCCAGGGCATTGGGGTGGGGGATCCCCATGGGCTGCAGCATGTGTTATGCCACCCATGGGGAACTCATGCAAAGTGTTATGCAGGCCTGCCATTGCAGCCTGCGTGAAAGGGTGCATGCACCCTTTTTAACCATAGATCACTGCACCAGGTCACTATTAGTCACCCCAATGGCAGGCCCTCCTAGCCCAAAGGGCAGGGTGAAAGTACCTGTGTGTGAGGGCACCCCTGCACTAGCAGAGGTGCCCCCATGAACTCCAGTGCCATTTTCATGGACTTCATGAGTGCGGGAAGGTCATTTTTTGCATGTACAGGGTATAGGTCAGTACCTATGTCC
Organism: Pleurodeles waltl; assembly: GCF_031143425.1. NCBI lineage: Eukaryota > Metazoa > Chordata > Amphibia > Caudata > Salamandridae > Pleurodeles > Pleurodeles waltl. Next base: position 1,051,993,390 of record NC_090440.1, read on the forward strand.
AGTTACATAATGGTGACTCCGAACCTAGGCATGTTTTGTATCAAATATGTCAGAATCATACCCGAATACTGTTGCCAGTATTGGAAGTATGATTCCCTGCACTCTGGGGGCTCCTTAGAGGAGCCCCAGCATTGCTTCTACCAGTCTTCCAGGGTTTTCTGCCACCCCTCAGACAAGGTTCTGCCCTCCTGCTGCTTGAACAGCTCAAGCCTAAGAAGGCAGAGCAAATGATTTCCTTTGTCGAGGGGGTAACACCCTCTCCCTTTGGAAATAGGTGTTACATGGCTTAGGAGGGTAGCCTCCCCAAGCCACTGGTATACTCTGAAGGGCACATTTGGTGCCGTCTGTGCATAAAACAGTCTACACTGGTTCAGGGACCTCCAGTCCCTGCTCTGGGGCGAAACTGGACAATGGAAAGGGGATTGACCACTCCCCTGTCCATCACCACCCCAAGGGTGGTGCCCAGAGCTCCCGCAGACGGTCCCTCGGTTCTGCCATCTTGAATCCAAGGTTGGCAGAGACCTTCGGGAGTATCTGAGTAGCCAGGCAAGGCAGGTGATCCAGAGCCCCCTCCTGATAGGTGCTCACCTGGCTAGGTGACCAATCCCCCTTTCAGGGCTAACTAGGGTCTCTCTCTTGGGTGGGTCCTCAGATTTAGCTTGCAAGAGTCCAGCAGGACTCCCTTGCAACCTTACTTCGACTTCTAGCCACTGTAACCGTGACTGGACCCTCCAGGAACTGACAACCGCATCCACGAAGAATACTGCAACATTGTTTCTATGGCTCTTCCCAGCTTCTGCAACATTTCCCCGGCTGTGCATCCTCTGAGAATGGCAAGTCTTCAGTCTGCACGAGAAGGCAGAAGAAATCTCCCTTGGAGTGAAGGAGGCACTCCCCTGCATCTGCTGGCACCTGCTGCATCGACGACCGGCTTCATGGATCTCCTCTCATCTTGAGCTGCTCGGGTCCTGTATCACCGGTGGTGGTCTGGAGTAGTTCTCTTGGTCCTCTCTGCCAGCTGTCCAACTTTGGCAGAGGTAAGCCCTTGCCTTCCCATGCGGCACAGTACCCTGTGCACTGCGTTCCTTACAGCCGCCAAGGCTTGCTTGCATCTCCTCCAAGGGATCTTCAGGCTACGTGTAGCTCCATCCCCCAGCACTCCTTCCTGCGACTCACAGACCTCTGCGTGGTTCTCCTGCGGCGTGGGACCCTTCTATAGTCATGCTGCGTGGGTTCTTCTATGACTCCTGTGTCCCCATCCTGTGGGACTCCTGTGGGTGCTGCCTCTGCTTCTGTGGGCTCTGTATGTCCCTGAAGGTCCCCTGTGACTCCCCCCTCCTGGGTTGGGTCCTCCGGGGCCTTGCTGGTCCCTGGCAGCTCCACCTTCCGTCAACTGCAAAATTTGCCTTTGCCAAGACTTGTTGGTGGAATCTTTGCACCAGAACCTGACTGCAATTCTTCTTCCAGTGTGGGATGTCATCTGCATCCATCAGGAACTCTTCACTGACTCCAGGGCTACAGTGCTGACCTTCTTCACATCACCCTCGACCAACTCCTGCATCCACAGGGGTGGGTAGTAGCTCCTACTCCTCCTGGATTCCTCTGTGACTTCTGGACTTGTTCCCCTTCTTCCACAGGTCTTCCTCCTCAGGAATCCACTGCTGGTTTCTTGTAGTCTTGTCAGGGTGTTGCATTTTCTTCTTTCTTTTTGGGTGGTTTGGGGAAAATCCACTAACTTTTTTCTTCCTGGTCGCTAGGGGGCACTGTGGTACTTACCTATGGGATTTCCTAGTACCCCCAGGTCCTCTCTACACATTCCACTTACCTAGGTTGGGGTCCTGTGTTCGCATTCCAATTTTGTTAGTATATGGTTTGGGCTTCCCCAAGGGTCACAAAGGTCTAATTTCATTTGCACTGTTCTCTATCACTTTCTATGCCTATTGCTGATAACTAGGGTATATATTTATTGTGTTATTTACCTCCTATTGGAGGGTTGCCTCTCTAGTACTTTTTGGTATTGTGTCACTAAAATAAAGTACCTTTATTTTTGTAACACTGGGTGTTTTCTTTCACATGTGTAAATGCTCTATGGCTACAGTGGTATTGCATGAGCTTTGCATGTCTCTGAGATAAGCCTTGGCTGCTCATCCACAGCTACCTCTAGAGAGCCTGGCTTCTAGGCAATGTCTATACAACACTAATAGGGGATACCTGGACCTGGTATATGGTGTAAGTACCTTAGGTACCCACCACACACCAGGTCAGCTTCCTACAAAATCCAACCAGGAACAGGTCAGATTCTGGCAAAGCCTCCACATGTGAAAAAGGACTCTGCATCTCACAAAAGGAAGCTCACTTTTGAGCAGGCCATCAACCCACCGTAACTTCTCCTGAAAGCAAAGAGACATGACAGGTCAACCTTTCCCCTCCTTCTCTGCTTGGCCCCTCCCTCCCTCCCTCCCTCCTCCTTCACCTCCACCTGTGTCTCTTTCCTCCAGGGTCGCCACATCATTCACCTATAGGCTGTTCACATTTGGAGCATGGACACAGTCCTAGAACCCCTTGCGACCGATATGACGCCCCTCATGACTCACAGGGTCTAGAATCACAGGATGACTATGATGCTGAACCCCAGCTGATACAGAGCCAAATCTGTACCCTTCAACACCTTCACCTCTTGATGATGTCACTTCACACCATGAGTTGTTGCACAGAGGTGCCATTTACCACAATATAGAACTCCATGTGCTGCAAGTGGGGGTTGATTTTCTTGTGGAAACCCTCTCCTCCACTCAACACTTTCTGCAATATTCACACATAGTTAAGGGTGCCCTCAAGCCTGCCACCAAAATTTTTAAGAACCCCGTCAAGGCAAGAGGGATCACACCTAGGATAGATAGGAAGCATAAAGCCTCCCCTAAAGACATTTCTGGGCAAATATCCCCTGATTCTTTGGTTGATTATACTGCCAGAAGGCGTAGCCACACTCAGGGAACAGGTGATGCTCCTCCTTCCCACCGTGAGACCAAGAAAATTAATGCAGCGGGAAAGAGGGTGGCAGCGCAGTCCGTGTCCCATTGGCGAAATTCCAATTCAGTTGGCTTGCTCCCCGGTACGACTGTGCTCACTGTGACCAAATGGCAGACCTGGTAGAGCATCTCCCAAAGCAGTACCGTAAGAAGGGCTGCAGTTAGTGGCAGAAGGGAAGATCATTCATAACATTAACATCTGCTGTGCTCTGGATGTCGCGAGCTCATCCGCTCATGGCATTAACACTAGAATTATGTTGCAATGCTAAGCCTGGCTGCTTGTTAAGTTAAGGCTTTAAGCCTGAAGTGCAGCAGCACTTACCCAGTCTCCCTTTTGATGGTCATCATCTCTTTGGCCCTCAGATAGATGAGATGCTTGAGAAGATCAAAAAGGACACCGAGTTGACTAAGGCCATGGGTGCCATACAAACACAGATCTCCATGTTTCATTCCAGTACACACAGTTTCGTGGTGCATCCAATACCCCCACTTCAGAAATCTCTTGTAGTTTCACAAAACCAACACAGCAGTCCCCCTTGCAGCATTACTATAGAGGCAGATATAGGGGAAATAATGGAAGAGGTTGAGGGAAGGGCACCGCCTCTAAAGGGGCCATCCCCCAAAACAATGATATCTGACAGATTTCCCCCGTTCAGACAACATCTGTTGGGGGGAAGATTTACAGTTTCACTGGGCAAAATCACCACAGACAGTTGGGTTCTAGATATCATACAGGAGGATTATTGCCTAGAGCAGACAGACACTACAAAAATCCCCCTCGTCAACACAGATTATCTGAAGAACATCTGCACCTCCTTCATGAAGAGGTACAATCCCTCCTGGACAAGGGGGCCATAGAGCCTGTTCCGCAACAACACTGCGGAAAGATTGTATACTCCCTTTACTTTCTTACCCCAAAGAAGGATGTTTCTCTCAAGCACATCCTCAATCTCAGGCCTCTCAACAAATGCATTCTGTCAAATTACTTCCATATGGTGACTTTACAAGATGATATACCACTTTTACAGAAAGGCATATTTATGACTGCCCTGGATCTGAAGGACACCTACTTTCACATACCCATCATCCCAGCACATCTGAGATATCTGAGGTTTGCAGTAACTGGACACCATTATCTATTCAAAGTGCTCGCCTTCGTGGTTACCACTGCATTAAGTGTCTTCACCAGAAGTCTGGCAGTGGTGTTTGCTCCTTTCTGGAGGAGCAGCATCTATGTGTTGCCTTACCTAGGCAACTGGCTGCTCAAGAGACCACGTAGCATCTCTGTCTAGAGCACATCCAGACCACAGTTCCAACCCTGCACAAACTGGGTTTCACCATCAGTCTGACCTAATCCCACATTCAACCCCTTCATGTACAGTCTTTCCATGGTTCAGTCCTGGATGCACGGATAGGAAAAGGTTATCCCGGCCCAGGAAGGGGACAAGCCTTCCAAAATGTGCTGCCTCTTTTTCAGCCAGATTGGCAGGTAACAGTCAGAAATGTGATGCACCTACTAAGCATGATGGGGTCCTGCATAGCTATAGTCCCTCATGCCAGGCTCCACATGTGTCCATTACAGACATGCTTAGTGGCATAGTGGGCTCAAACAGAAGGTAATCTAGAAGATCGTGTGCTGTTTTAGGGCAACACACATTGCTCTCTGCAGTGATAGAGCACAAACAACTTGTTATAGCGGTGGCCGTTTCTCAATTGAGTTCCTCAAGAGACCATCACAACGGACGCCTCACTCACAGGTTGGGGAGCTCATCTCAAACATCTTACTGTGCAGGGGCATTGGTCCTATCCCCAGCAACCTCTTCAAATCAATCACCTGGAGCTGCTGGCGATGCAGCTTGCTTTCAACACTTTTCTCCCTATTATTCTGAATAAGACAGTTATATCTGATGCAGATTTCTAGCCGCAGATTCTTTACCTTAGAATTCCCTGGTATCAGCTTTCGAATCAGGCTGAGCAGTACCCGGCGTGTGCCGTCGGGTGGCTTCGTTCGGATCCGCGTGCGTCGTCCGGCTCCGTGTGGCATCGTCAGCAGCGTTGGAGCCGTTTGTGAAGTCACAGCTCTCTATACAGGCACCACCCAGGCACGTCTACATCAGTTCTTTTCCACAACTTCCCATGCCAGAAGCGCAGAGTCATGGAAGAACCAACTTTTTTCTGATTGTCTGAGCAAAATGACATGCCCTGGAGAAAGGGTAAAAATCGGAAAAGACATAGTATATATCCGCAGAGCAGGGGGGCCTGGGTGGGTGTAAGGAATCTGCAGCAAGATAGAGTCTCTACCAGATAATTTGTTACTGAAAGTAAGTAACTTGTTCATCTGATCGAGACTTCTAGCTGCAGATTCCTTACCTTAGAATAGATACCCAAGCCATGACCTCCTGGCGGTAGGCAGCGAACATATATATTACACAAGGAAGTCAAGGAGGACCGAGCGAGCAAAATGCCCCTCTCTTTTCACCTGGCTATACAGGCAGTAATGTCTTGCGAACGCGTGCAAGGAAGCCCACGTTGCCGCCTGGAAGATGTCTAGAACCGGCACGCCTCAAGCTAACACCGTGGTAGCAGCTTTCCCCCTTGTAGAGTGAGTTCTCAAGCCCTCAGGAGACTGCTTCTTAGCCAATGTGTAGCAGATTTTAATACAGAGAATGAGCCAGCGCGAAATTTTTTGTTTCTGGACTGCCTGACCCTTCTTTGCTCCAACGTACCCCACAAAGAGTTGGTCATCCACCCGGGACTCTTTTGTGTGGTCAAGGTAGAACAACAATGCCTTTTTTGGGTCCAGACGGTGGAGACGCTCCTCTTCTTTAGAGAGATGCGGTGGAGCAAAGAAGGTAGGCAGGGAGGTGTTCTGACCCAGATGGAAAGGGGTACCCACCTTGGGGAGGAAAGAGGTACGAGTTCTGAGGACTACCTTATCAGGATACATCATGAGATACAGCGGTTTTGTTGATAAAACCTGCATCTCACTTACTCTCCTGGCAGATGTGGTCGCCGCTAAGAAGGCTGTTTTGATAGTGAGCAGCTGGAGAGGACAATTATGTTAAGGCTCAAAAGGAGCACACATAAGAAAAGTGAGCACCAGATTAAGGTCCCACTGGGGCATAACAAAAGGCGTAGATGGAAACAAATATACAAGCCCTTTTAAGAATCTCTGTACAATAGGAGACTTAAACAAAGACTGTTGATCAGTGTAGGATGTTGACTCTGTATATACTATCTCAAAGTAAGAGATAGTGTACACAGAGTCCAACGGTTCCCCTTAGATGTAAGATAGTGGCAAAATTAGATAATTCTAATGCTCTATTTTGTGGTAGTGTGGTCGAGCAGTAGGCTTATCAGAGGGTAGTGTTAAGCATTTGTTGTACACACACAGGCAATAAATGAGGAACACACACTTAAATACTTAACTCCAGGCTAATAGTTTTTATATAGAAAAATATATTTTCTTAATTTATTTTAGAACCACAAGATTCAATATTTGAAGTAAAAAAATGCAAGGTACTCCACACATGTAAATGAGGAACTTTGAATTAGAGCAGTAACATACACAGTTTTAGTTAAAATGGCAAAAAGCTATTTTAAAAGAGGACACAGTGCAAAAATCAACAGTTCTGGGGGAGGTAAGTAAGGTTAAGTTTCTGAGGTAAGTAAAGCACACACAAGTTCAGTTTCCTGGGCATAGGCAGCCCACCGTTGGGGGTTCAAGGCAACCTCAAAGCCACCACACCAGCAACACAGGGCCGTTCAGGTGCACAGGTCAAAGGAGGGCCCAAAACACATAGGTGCCTATGGAGAACAGGAGTACTCCTGTTCCAGTCTGCCAACAGGTAATTAATTACCTGCATCTTCGGAGCACTGTGAGGGGGGGGGCACAAGTAGGCAAACAAAACACACCCTCAGCGGCACAGGGTCGGCCGGGTGCAGTGTGCTTAGCAGGCGTTGGGTTTTCAATAGGAATCAATGGAGGGACCCGGGGGTCACTCTAGCGGTGCAGGCAGGGCACTGGGGGGCTTCTCGGGCAAGCCACCATCTGGTCTATGCAGAGGGTCGCCTGATGGTCACTCCGGCACTGGAGTTCGGTTCCTTCTGGTCCTGGGGGCTGCGGGTGCAGTGCTTCGTCCAGGCGTCGGGTTCTTTGTTTCAGACAGTCGCGGTCAGCGGGAGCCTCTGGGTCCTCTTTGCATGCGTTGCTGTGGCAGTCCAGGGGGGTCGACTTAGGTTACTCACGAGGTTGCAGTTGCCTGGGAGTCCTCCCTGCAGTGTTGGCTCTCTGAAGATCGAGCCGGGGGCGTCTGGTGCAGAGTGTGAAGTCTCACGCTTCTGGTGGGAAGAGTGAAGTCTTTGAAAGTTGCAAAGTTGTTGCTGTTTTTGAACAGTACTGCTGTTCTCTGGAGTTTCTTGGTCCTTCGGGGTTCAGGGCAGTCATCTGAGGCTTCAGAGGTCACTGGTCCCTGTCGGATGCGTCGCTGTGCAGGTTCTTTGAGTCTCGAGACAGGCCGGTAGGGCTGGGGCCAAAGCAGTTGTCGTCTCCGTCATCTCTGCAGGGCTTTCAGGTCAGCAGTCCTTCTTGTTGTAGGTTGTAGGAATCTGATTTCCTGGGTTCTGGGTCGCCCCTAAATACTAGATTTAGGGGTGTGTGCAGGTCAGGAGGACAGTAGCCAATGTCTACTGTCCTGGAGGGTGGCCACACCCTCTTTGTGCCCCCTCCATGAGGGGCGGGGGGCACATCCCTAATCCTATTGGGGGAATCCTCCAATCTCAAGATGGAGGATTTCTAAAGGCAGGGGTCACCTCAGCTCATGACACCTTAGGGGCTGTCCTGACTGGTGGGTGACTCCTCCTTGTTTTTCTAATGATCTCCTCCAGCCTTGCCACCAAAAGTGGGGGCAGTGGCCAGAGGGGCGCATCTCCACTAGCTGGGATGCCCTGGGGTGCAGTAACACCTGGCATGAGCCTTTGAGGCTCACCGCCAGGTATTACAGTTCCTGCAGGGGGAGGTGAGAAGCACCTCCACCCAGTACAGAGTTTGTTCCTGGCCACAGAGTGACAAAGGCACTCTCCCCATGTGGCCAGAAACTCATCTGGTTGTGGCAGGCTGGCAGAAACTGATCAGCCTAGCACTAGGAGTCGGACTGGTATTCAGGGGGCATCTTTAAGATGCCCTCTGGGTGCATTTTGCAATAAATTACACACTGGCATCAGTGTGCATTTATTGGGCTGAGAAGTTTGATATCAAACTTCCCAGATTTCAGTGTAGCCATTATGGTACTGTGGAGTTCGTGTTTGACAAACTCCCAGACCATATACTCTTATGGCTACCCTGCACTTACAATGTCTAAGGTTTTGCTTAGACACTGTAGGGGCATAGTGCTCATGCACATATGCCCTCACCTGTGGTATAGTGCACCCTGCCTTAGGGCGGTAAGGCCTGCCAGAGGGGTGACTTACCTATGCCACAGGCAGTGTGAGGTGGGCATGGCACTCTGAGGGGAGTGCAATGTCGACTTTGTCTTTTTATCCCCACCAACACACATAAGCTGCAATGGCAGTGTGCATGTGCTTGGTGAGGGGTCCCTCAGGGTGGCATAATACATGCTGCAGCCCTTGGGGACCTTCCCTAGCCACAGGGCTTTTGGTACCATGGGTACAAGGGACTTAACTGTGTGCCAGGGGTGTACCAATTGTGGAAGCAATTGTACATTTCTGGGGAAAGAACACTGGTGCTGGGGCCTGGTTAGGAGGATCCCAGCACACTCTCAGTCAAGTCAGCGCGAATATCAGGCAAAAAGTATGGGGGCAGGGTAAGCATGCCGAAAGGGGCACTTTCCCACAGGATGCATTTTTTACACTACAGCTTTCCAAAACAGATTAATCCCCTCACAGCACTGGTACAGGATATTGGGCCAGGTGTATCATCACGGCCCTTCGCGATTCGGAAATAGCGATTTTTAAGAAATCGCTATTTCCGACTCGTAAAGTGCCATGTATCACATTTGCGATTCGGTAATAGCGATTTCTTAAAAATCGCAAATGCTATTACTGAATCGCAAATTGCGATACCAGCCCCATTCGCAGCTATGGGCCTGTTGGCCCATATCTGTGATTTTTTTTGCATTTCCAAAATTGCGATTTCTGAACCAGAAATCGAAATTTTGGAAATGCAAAACCCGAGGGTGCTGGGGGCCTAAGGCCCCCTCTGCTGCACACCAAAATTTATTTTGGGGACATGTAAGGTGCACACATGCCAAAAGGGCATGTGTGCTTTACATGTACAATTTAAAAATGCATTTTAAATGCATTTTTTAATTTTGCACATGGTTACCACCAAGTTCAAGTTGGTGGTAATTAGCGATTCCTAAATGCCAAAATCGCATTTAGGAATTGCTTCATACATGTGCTAAGAAATCGCAAATAAGGAATCCTTATTTGCGATTTCTAATTTAGAGAATCGCATTTTGCGACTCTCTAAACAGGGTCGCAATTTTAAGGAATCGCTATTTTAGCGATTCCTTAAAATTGCGTTCAGAATGTATTAAATACATTCTGAACTGGCATTTTGCATTCGCAAACGGGCATTCGCAACGTTTGCGAATGCAAAATGCTTTCATACATCTGGCCCATTGTTTGTTACCTTCTGCACTTGCAGAAGTCAGGCCTAGTCCATTCCTTGATCAGATTACACATGGCTGCTGTTGGTTCTTCAGAAAAGTGAACTAATTTCCTTATTCACAATACCTGTTAATAAAGCGTTCACGGAAATTTGTAAAAGTGTTATTCCATCCAGGACCCAGGACACCCCTTGCTTTGGTTTGGAACTTAAACACTGTCTTCACTAGGCTCTTTGGCCCTCCCTTTGAACCCCTTCACTCTTGCCCACTGGAATTCCTGTCTTGGAAAATGAGCTTCCTTGTGGCCATCAGTTCCTTAAGACAATAAAGTGAGAAACATGCTTTTACTTTGAAATAGTCCCTTCTCCAGGTACTTCAAGATAGAATGGTCCTTAGAACCAATCCAAAATTCCTTTCTAAGGTGGTCTCTAGTTTCCACCTTAAACAAATGCTTGAACTGCCAGTCTTCTTTCTGCAACCAGAATCTGTAGAAGACCGTGTTCTGCATACTCCTGATGTCAAAAAAGCACTCATGTACTATATTAATAGAACAAAACCATTTCATGAGACCCAACAACTTTTAGTCATACTCCAAGCCTCACAAGAGACATGCTCATTCCAAAGGAGGTGTAGCACGTTCATTAGTCAAATGCATACAAACGTGTTATGCCAAAGCTTAAAAAAAAAAAAAGCCTTCCTGCCACTCCTAGACCTCATTCCATTCATAAATAAGGGGCTTACATGGCTTTCTTGAGTAATATACCATTAGTTAATGTCTGCAAAGCAGCTACCGGGTCTACCCCCCCCATACTTAAACTAAACATTATTGTGTGGACGTTTTGGCCAGACAGCAAGCTAGAGTTAACCCGGCTGTTCTACGTATACTTTTCCAGTCTTCTGCAACATCCTCTGACTAAGCCATCGCTTTTAGGAGGACTACTTTACAGTTGATGCACAACATTTGTATCTGCAGCTACATATGCCAGAAACAGAAAATGTTACTTACCCTAAAAGCAACTGTTTGTGGCATATAGTGCTGTAGATACACATATGCCAACCCTCCTCCCCAGTCGCATAGGATTGTTACAGATTCTGTTATTTTCCTGTGATTCTTATTTTCTTTCATTGGCATGGTCATCTTTATTGTGTTCTCAGTGCATCTTCAGTCTCACCATCTGTGCGGGGAAAAACAAATATCTAGCAATGGAGCCAATGACCATGCACAATACCACTAATAGGTGGAGTCTTTAGACTTTCTGACCTGAAAAGGCTTTTTTTTAAGAAAAATAAGTTGTACAAGTCTGAGCTGAACACTAGATGGTAGCCGTATGCAAAGCATGTCAGCGTACAGCACTGTATGCCACAAACAGATGCTTACAGGGTAAGTAACATTGCCCTTACTATGCTTTCAGTTCCAGCATCTGCTTACCGCTGGCAAATGCAGGATGTTTTACAAATAATCAGTTACAAATAGCAGTGGCTCTAAGAATTGTATGAGAGAGCAGCCTGGGAAATTTACATTATATTGTTTTAAATGTTTCAGGGGTAACTGTGTGTAAAAACACACACACACACACACACACACACACACACACACACACACACACACACACACACACACACACACACACACACACACACACACACACACACACACACACACACACACACACACACACACACACACACACACACACACACACACACACACACACACACACACACACACACACACACACACACACACACACACACACACACACACACACACACACACACCCCCCCCCCCCCCCCCCCCCTTGCTAAATGTGGGTTTTAATGAGTTAGGTTCTCCTGACGTGTTTCGGCCATAGCCTTGGTCCCATGACCATTCCCATAGGGCTCATCACAATTTTTATCAGGAGAGGGTAGAATTGATAAGGGGGTGCAAAGATAAAAGGTGTGGGGTCCACAGCACGTTTTTCCATAGACTATTGTATGTGATGTAGCGCAAAACCAGCTGAAGGGATTTACCTGAAATTTGGCAGGATTATACATTTTAGAGTGCAGATAATCCTTTTTGTATACTGCAGGTAAGTATTTTTGAAGTCATAAAGCATTTAAACTTTAGTACTTTGTCAAAATTTCATGAAACTACTGCGGTACATGGGGATGACAAGTCATCTGATTGGATAATGGCTGTTGTTACAAACATTTAAGGCAGATATTATATTTTAAGGCTACTTTGCCAGGGTTCTGGCTTAGGGCCTTAGATATGGGTAAGTATTAGATTTTATATTTTTACCTTTCCCATTACCAATTTAGTACAGTGGTAATAGGTAGGGAAGAACAATTAGAAGTTGAGATAATTGCCTACCTAGGAAGGAAAATATATTAAAGAATTGGAAACACACTATAATACAGTGTATTTCCCAAGTACAGTGTATTAACAAGTTCTGTCTGATAGAGGCTTCTAGTTGCAGAATCCGTACCTTAGAATTTTCTCCCAGGTGTCAGACTGGGTCCAGAGATTTTTTCTTTGGGCAATACCCTTGTGCAACGTTAGGTGGCGCCCGTCAACTCCACGGGCGTCGTTGGCCTCTTAATTGCCTTGATGACGTCGAGAGCAGTACATAGATGCTGCCTCAGCACAGTGACGTCAGTTCTTTTCTTTCTGCACCATGCGCTGATCCGGAGAAAGCTACCTTAGGTAAATTTTTGACTGCCCTTGACACTTTTGTCGAGTTTTTTGGTGAAAGTTTTTAGTGCGTCGAGAATGTTCCTAAAGACCGGCTTCAAACCTTGCAAGGACTGTCACCGCATTATGTCGGTGACTGACCAGCATCGGTTCTTTTTGGGGTGCCTGAAGCGTGACCACAACCCGAATTCGTACTCCAAGTGCCGGGCCATGCACCCGAATGCCTTGAGGGAGCGATCCCTCAAGCAAATGGCAGCCCGGCACTCGACTCCGCATCGGTCCCGGTCTCGCTTGAGAGGAAGGTCTTGAGACAGTTCACGGAGCCACCACCACTCATCCTCCTCAAAGTCTTTGGGTCAAGGTAAGAAGAAATCGTCCGTCATCTTTCGACTTCACCCCGTGGCTCGGCTGATGCGACATGTAGGAGCATCGACTGTCTAGGCCTCCATCCTCGGAGCCTGATTTTGGGTCCGCTCCGTGCCTCCCTGTTTTTCCGGGAGCCTGGGCAACAACTTCCCAATTAAAGGAATTCTATGAGGCCATGTGTCTCGTATTTGGGCAGTCAAACCCCGCTACGGTGGCTTCAGGCCCAGGGGATTCAGTTGGAGGGCCTTTGGGTTCCGTGCTAGCGGCTTCGGCCACCAAAGTCCCCTCCTGATCCGTCCCGATGCCACTTGTACCATTGAGACCTTCCCCGGTGCCGGTTCGAATGCCGATGCTCCCGATGCCAGTGGTGCCTGCCATCGACATCAACCCGATCCTGATCCCGTATGACTTGGAGTAGGAACAGCATTGCCCGACAACGCCTCCTGCTTCGATGGGGCCTATTCACCCAGAATGGATTCTGATCCTTTTTCTTATGGCTTTGAATTTGGTGAAGGGATGGAGGGGTCCCTGGACCCTTATGAATAGCAGGATATTCATAACATGGTCTGGGCACAGGAGTTGGGCAAGGCCAGTGGTCTGGATATCTCTCCAAATGCTGGCACGCTGTCTCCTCCTACCGTGGGTACGGCAGAGGGAGCTACTTATTCCATGGTGGTCAGTAGGGCGGCTGAGGTCCTCGGCCTTGAGCTGCCTACTGTTCAGGCCAGGTCAATCTCCTGACGGAGATGCTTTAACCAGGGGATTCCACCTCTGAGCTGCTTCTTCTATTCAATGAAGCCCTCACCAATGTCCTTTTAGGCATTTGGTCCAGACCCCACACAGGGGCTCCTGTGAACAGGACAAACGCACGCCCAATCAGCCCACCCTGAACAACGTTAAATTCCTGTCCTAACACCCCACACCTCAGAGCCTTGTTATCGAGGCATCCTCATCCTCTGGCGCATTCCCTTCTGCACTTCCGGATAGGGAATCAAAAAGGCTGGAGCAATCTGGGAAGAAGATGTTTTCCTCCTGCAGTCTAGCCCTGCGGTCAGTGAACACCGCATGCTTTTCGGGAAATTATACTCTGTGGGATACGGTCTTGCCGAAGATACCGGAAGAGGCCCATGTTGTTGTCTCCCAAGCTTTTACCAATGGGAGAGTCGCGACAAAGTTCACAATCCCATGTGGGCTAGACACGACCAACTCTCTGGGTAAATCAGTTGCGACAACGATGGCCTTGAGGTGCTACGCCTGGTTACTAACATCTGGTTTCTCAGGGGATTTCCAACAGACCCTTATGGACATGCCCTTTGATGGCTCCTGTCTCTTTGGAGACAAGGCGGACTCTGCGCTGGAGAGGTTCAAGGACTCCCGGGCTTCGGCTCGGTCCCTCAGCCTTTCCACTGCCCCTCGTCCCCAACAGTCCGCTTTTCACCTCTTTCGTGGCCACGGAAAGGGCTCCCTGTCACGTCCCTTTCCCAGCCACTGAGCCACCCATGCTGTTCACCCGCTGCGTGGCCATGGACGCGGAATCCCACATGGTTGTCGGACAGAGAACCAGAGGTCTGCCCAGTCCACACCTGCCCCTGCTGCAGCCTCCAAACCCTGCTAGTCCAGCCCCTTACTCTGATCCAGTTGGCGGCAGGATTCGCCATCACTTGCTCCACTGGGAATTCAGCACTACCGACAGGTGGGTTTTGCAGATCTTTCGGAGGGGCTATTCCCTCCCCGTCGAGTCTGCCCCATCAGCCATGCCTCCATCATTCAGCTGTATGCCGGAGAATCAGTTGGCACTTTTCGCTAGGAAGTCACAGCTCTCTTGGCCAAGGGAGCCATAGAGAGGGTCGCTGTACCAGAAGTAGGTTGTGGTTGTTATTCCCTCTAATTTCTGGCACCCAAAAAAGACAAGGGCTTACATCCTATCCTCGACCTCAGGTCCCTCAGTCTCTTCCTCAAGAAGGAGAATTTCAAAATGCTTCTATTAGCTCAGGTCCTGTCTGCCTTTGACCCAGAAGATTGGATGGTAGCGTTGGACTTGTAGGACGCTTATTTCCATATTTCCATCCTGCGTGCCCACGACGTTACCTACGATTCATTGTAGGTCACAAGCACTTTCAATTTACCATGCTCCCCTTCGGCCTTACCAGAGCCCCTCGGGTGTTGATGAAAGTGATGGCGGTAGTTGCAGCTCATTTGCGCAGGTTGGGAGTTTCAGTCTTCCCCTACCTCGACGACTGGCTGTTGAAGGTGGACTTGCCCCAGAAAGTTGTCTCGCACCCTCAGACTACGGCGAACCTCCTGCACATGCTGGGGTTCACTATAAACCTGCCGAAGTCACACCTGACTCCCTCTCAGACGTTCCCTTTCATCAGAGCTGTTCTGGACACAGTGCAGTTTCGGGCCTGTCCTCCTGAAAATCGAGTCCAGTATATTCAGGTTATGATTCCGATCTTTCAGCCTCTATCTTGAAATTCAGTGAGACTGACTATGAGGCTGCTGGGCCTCATGGCCTCCTGCATCCTACTAGTGACACATGCCAGATGGCATATGCGGGCTCTGCAGTGGGACTTGAAGTTGCAGTGGGCACAGCAGCAGGGAAATCTCTCCAAAATGGTCCAGATCTCAGAGGGGACTGTGAAAGACCTGCTGTGGAGTTTTTGAATCCGCATTGGGTCAATGGCAGATCCCTCTCCCTTCCCCAACCAGATCTATCCATAGTGACGGACGCGTCACTTCTGGGATGGGGCTGCCACATGGGAGAGGCGGAAATCAGAGGCCCCTGGTGGAATCTGGGCTCCATATCAATCTTCTGGCGCTCCGGGCGATGAGGCTTGCTTTGAAAGCATTTCTTCCCTCTCTCAAAGGGAAAGTGGTGTAGGTGTTCATGGACAACACTACTGCCATGTGGTACTGCAACAAACAGGGCAGAGTAGGGTCCTGGACCCTTTGTCAAGAAGCGCTGCCCATCAGGACATCGCCCTGGTGTTTCAACATCTGGTGGGCTTTCTGAATGGCAGAGCAGACGAACTCAGCCGGTGATGCATAGCCGATCACAAATGGCGTCTCCATCCGGAGGTGGTGCCAGGTCTCTTTCAGCAGTGAGGAGAGCCTTGGTTAGATCTGTTTGCCTCTGCAGAGAACGCGCAATGTCAGCTGTTTTGCGCGTTGGAGTTTCCAAGGCCGAACGCCCTCTGAAACGTTTTTTGTCTCGAGTAGAACTCCGGCCTCCTTTCCGCCCGTACCACTTCTGTCCAGAGCTCTCAAGAAGATGAAAAACGGCCAGGCCTAAGTAATCTTGGTGGCTCCGTACTGGGCACAGAGAGTATGGTATCCAGAGCTACTGAGCATGGCCATCAATCCAGCAGCAGGGTACGGTTCTCCACCCGAACCTGTCTGATCCCCGCCTTCCTGCGTGGCGATTGAGCAGCGGCAGTTGATGGCTTTTGACCTTCCACCCAAAGTCTGTGATGTAGTCTTGGCAGCCAGGTGCCCCGCCACCAAAACTGTGTAAGCCTGTCGTTGACATACATTTGTGGCATGGTGATCCAACAAATCTGTTGATCCCCTCTCTGCTCCTCTTTCTGAAGTTCTTTTGTCCATTCTTTCTTTGGCACAGCAGGGCTCTGCTTTGGGCACCCTTAAAGGCTATTTATCGGCTATCTCTGCCTTTCTTAGGTTGCCTTATCAGCCTTCATTCTTTAAGTCTCCTTTTGCTAGTAGATTGCTTACGGGCCTCACCCATTTGTTTCCTCCCACTCTGTTTATGATGCCTCAGTGGGACCTCAGTCTTCTCCTTACTTACTTAATGTGTGCTCCCTTTGAGCCCATGCACAATTGTCCATTGCGGCTCCTTACTTTCAAAACAGTTTTTCTTGTTGCCATCACTTCTGCTCGCTGAGTGCGTGAGCTTCATGCTTTATCTTCTAAGCCCCCATTTTTGTCTGTGCACCCTGACAAAGTAGTGTTACGCACTAAGGCTTCTTTCTTTACCAAAGTCGGTACACCTTTTTATGTAGGCCAGTTCATCACTTTCTCTACTTTTTACACACCTCCACATCCTCCGCAAGAGGAGGGGAGATCCACCGCCTGCATCCAAAAAGAGCTTTGGCGTTCTATCTCAATCGTACTAAAGATTTCCGGGTGGACGATCAACTCTTTTTTGGATATGTGGGTGCGAAGAAAGGGAAGGCTGTGCAAAAACGTACCATCTCGCGATGGGTCCTTCTTTACATCAAGTTGTGCTACGCTTTGGCAAAGAAGCAACCCCCTGAGGGCTTGCACGCTCATTCCACCAGAGCAACTGCTGCTTCCACAGCGTTAGCATGCGGAGTACCTGTCCTGGATATCTGGCAAGCAGCAACGTGGGCCCCCCTGCACAAGTTTACTAAACATTACTGCCTGGACAGTCAGGTCCGTAGGGAGGGCTACTTTGGTTGTTCGGTCCTGCAGGACTTTCTTGTTTGATCTTGGTTCTCAGCCCACCTCCGAGGATTTCATTGCTTGGCTATCTATTCTAAGGTAAGGAATCTGCAACTAGAAGTCTCTATCAGATGTACTAGTTACTTACTTTCGGTAACAATATATCTGGTAGAGACATATTCTAGTTGCAGATTTTTTACCACCCACCTTCCCCCACTTGCGAACTGATTTCTCGGGCCAGGGCTTCCCTATTCAGGGTCTTAGCTCTGGCGCACCAATTTCAGTGTTCTTCGCAGCTCTGCGCTTTGGCATGGAAAGTCTTGAAAAGAAACTGACGTCGCTGAGGCGGCATCTATGTACCACTCCCGATGTCATCATGGCAACTACGACGCCAGCGACGCTGGCGGAGTCGACTGACGCCACCTAACAATGTGTAAGGGTATTGCTTGAAGAAAAAATCTCTGGATCCAGTCTGATGCCTGGGGGGAAATTCTAATGTAAGGAATCTGTAACTAGAATATGTCTCTACTATATATATATCGTTACTGAAGATAAGTAGCTTGTACAACATGTTTAATTCTGTACACAAATGTGTACAAAGTTCAGAGGAAATACCTAAAAAACACTGTCCAAATACCACGCAACTTACAAAATGTAAAACAATAAAAAATCCTAAAAATATGGTTTTTACTAGGTTCCAGGGCAGTACTCCGTAAGCAAATTTGAATAAATGTAAAATACATTGCTCTACCTATTACCACTTTAATAAAGGGATAATAGGTAGGGAACTACAATAAAGCCTACTACTGATCTATATCGGAGGCCCTAACACAGAACACTGTCAAAACGTAGAAAAAACAATATAGCTGCATTTTCATTTTCTTAAAACAGCAGTTGCCCAATTCTATATCAATGTGTTATTGCCATGTACCACAGTATACTGCAAAGTTACCACAGTATACCGTGGCCCAAAATATAGTTAGGGCCCAGCTGTATTATTGTATTGCTGTACTCTTGTGTCATGTGTGGTGTCATCTGGGCAATGCAATACTTAAGTTAGATTTACAAAAGCAACGCAAGGCATCCATGCATTACACTGTACCCTACTACACTCTACACTCTACCCTCTTAATCTCTACACCACTCCACTCTATGCCACTCCACTGTACACTACTCCACAATATGCTATTCAACTATACGCTATTCCAGTGTACTTCACTCTACACTATTCCACTGTATGCAACTCTGCACTACAACACTCTACAGTACGCTACTCCAGGTTATGGCACTCCACTCTATGCCACTACACGATATTCTACTATATGCTATAGTACTCTACGCCATTCCACTGTACATCACTCCACTCAATGCTATTCCACTGTAAGCCACTCCAATGTACAAAACTCCACTGTATACTATTTCACTGTATGCTGCTACATGGTATGCTATTCCACTCTGTGGCACTCCAGTGTATGACACTCCATTGTACGCCACTCCATTCTACGTCACTCCATTCTACGTCACTCCATTCCACACTATTCCAGTGGATACCTCTCCACTGTTCGTCACTCCACTGCATGTTATTACACTCAACCCCACTCAAATGAATGCAATTCCAGGCTACACCACTCCACTGTACATCACTGCACTGAATGCTGCTCCAGTATACCTCGGTTCCACTTTAAGCCACTACACTCTACACTATTCCACTGCATGCCACTGTATACCTCCCTGCTCCACTCTCCGATCCTTGACTCGCTATATGAGCGCCATGCCACAACACTATGTAACACTTTACTACCATGCACAATACGTCACTCCACTCCACTTTACAATACTCCACTCTATAACAGTAGAGTTTACAGTACTCTCCTCCACTGTACTGCACGACACTCCACATACTGGCACTCCAGTCGATGACACTAGATGACACTCTATGATTTGAAATACATTTTTATTAGAAATTATTTTTAAAAACATTGAAATTCAATGGAAAGAAACAACGGTTAAAGCTTAGTTATAGTTAGGAAAACTTTTTTCCTTACATAAACTAAACTTAAACTACAGAAATTTTAGGAATTCTAAAGTTATAGTTATGACTTTTATTTACAATTTATCTGCCACTTTCAAAGTATTATTTGTAGCGCACCTCCATGCACACTCCTTTCAGTTCGCTAACCAGACAACACTAATTATAACTCGTCCAAGGCCTCTAACTCCAGTTTGGGTTGGTAAATTGCTGTTTCCCGGTAGTGGGCTCCCCGGAGCACAGCACGTGAGATGGTCCCAGGGATGGGGGTCCCCTGGGGCAGAAAAAAAGGTCAGGCAGAAGGGCTCTGTGGCCCCCTTCCTTTTTTTTAATGTTAACAACACTTCGGGGAGGGGGGAATGGGGTCCCCAGGGCTTTTTCAGGGCTCAGGGAAGGGTACTATATGGTCCCCCTTCCCCTTTTTGGGTGGGCTTCCCAGTGCCTATAATAGCTCGGGGAGTAGGGTGTGCAGCCCTCTCCTCCTATGGAATGCAGCCCAAGGGTGGGTTCCCCAGGACCTCTAATGGCTTAGGGAGGGGGACGTGCAGCTTTTAATGGGATTTATTTGGTGAATTTCAGCTGAGGTGGTGGCCTCCCCTCCCCGGACCAATTCAGCTGATCTTATCCCCCAGGGCCCACCGCAAATTTTATGGGGAGAGGTACATGTGGCGCGTCTCCCTGGGAAAATTCTGGACCGGGGACACCATTCCCTGAGGCCCTGCGATGTTTGTGGGGCAAGGGGGCGACACAGCCCCCCACTCTGGGCCAATTTTGACCCTGGCGCATCAGTGCAGGCCAGGAAACAGATGGCAAACAGATGACAAGTCTGCTCCCAGTTTGTGGGAGTATTTTTTAATCTTGCCCCAGGTGGGATCGAACTTGGTGTTTACTCCCACTTGCCGGAAGATTTAAAAATGCTCCCACTAAGCGACAGCAAACACAGGTTTCTCTGCTTGTTAAGCTGCAGGCAGGGGAACTACTGTGTCCCAGTTGAGGGCACCCCAGGTGATAGCTGCTGAGCTGGCCTGGGGCCTTTAGAGGCTTGGGGAGGGGGGGTCCATGCAGCCCCCCTCCTTAGAAAAGTTAAAGGCAGCCCCCCGTGGGTGGACTCTATGAGACCTCTTGGGGCACGGGGAGGGGGACTGTGTGGCCCCCTTCCCCTTATACATTATGATCGGTCTGGAGATTGGGTAGCCCGGGGCCTCACAGTGAGGGGAGCTGCACAGCCCTCCTCAATAAGAAATGTGGTGCTTCCCTGGGCTTTTTGAGGCATATGCATAAATATATATATATATATATATATATATATATATATATATATATATATATATAGTTACAAGGTTGAAATGATATTAGCAATGATGTCACAAAAGATGTCATAACTGATGTAATATGTAGGGTAATTAGCAGTGTATGGCAAGGGTGTGAGTTATTGTTACCTTAGGGCACGAGTTATAGTTACTGGAGATAATTATAACTGCTGAATTTATATGATTTTATGTGTGTAAAATCTGAACCTAATTATAACATCTCTATAACCTTTGGGGTTTTCTTGAATTTTTACCCTTTTTTAATGCTTTGTCCTAACGAAAACATCCCCTTAACCTTTGTTTTTTCAGTGAATTTGTTGGGTTATTTTTTATTGTGAAGTGATATTTAATTACCATATGCGCCCTTGGGTGTTGGCTGCAGGAAAGGGGCATATTTCATACTCTTGCCCACTGGGAGCGGACTTAGTGAATGATCTATCTTGATGGGAGCTTTGAAATTGCTCCCACCAAAGTGAGAGCAAACACAGGTTTCCCTACCCGCATCAGTACCGGCAGGGAAACTGCTATGTCCCGGGGGTGGGCACCCTGGGACATAGCTGGAGCCAGCCCGTTTCACCCTCTCATTTCTTTGTTTGGTCAGGCCCAAGGGGTTGGGGTCCCTAGACCAAAAAGGGACCGAGGAGGGAGGAGGGCACGACACCCCCTCCTTCTTTTTTTTTTTTTTCAATCATTGCCGGGATCTGGAGGGTGGCAGTCCCTGAGGCCGAAATCAGGCCAGGAGGGGGGCTGCGTGCCACCTCCCAATATTAAAACTAAGCTAAGCCCCGGGAAATATGGGGTCCCTGGACCTGAAATCGGCCCGGGAGGGGGCCATGTACTCCCCTTCCAATATTGAAACTGGCTGGGCCTCAGGGGTGGTGGTCCCTGGGGCAGAAATTAGCCTGGAGACGAGTCCCGCATGCGCACCCCTCCCCATTATAAATTGATGTTTATTTTAATTTTCCTGGAGATATGTGGGAACATTAAAAAACAATTTTTTGCACCTGATACGGTCCCGTGCAACCCACCACCAGGCCTAAGGAGTCAGCTTATTCCTGCCCTCTTATGTTTTTTTTGTTGCATTTTTTCTTTTGACTGCCGAATTCGAGTTCCAAGATGGCTGCCGCCACTTCCTGGTTGAAGGGGTGACAGCCAAACACATCTCATTTTTAGATGAGTTGGATTCGCAGACCCTCCTCATACTTAGATATACATAAACCTTTTTTCTTTAAAAACTCCAAAACTACTGAATGGATTTACACTAAATCACAAAAAAAGCTATTTCTGGACCTAGATTAAGCTTTCTCACAAATTTGAAGTAATTCCCTTAGCGGTTCAGGCTGTAGTCGTGTCTAATATCCCTATGGGAAATTGCATGGGGACTACGAGTTTTGGAACCCCCCTTTTTCTCGCCACCTACTTGATGAATCTCCCCATGACAGTAGCTGAAGTGAGTGGCAAACGAGTTTTGAAAATCTGGTGAAGATTCTTTAAACGGTGCCAAAGTTATTAGGAAAACAAAATTGTTCAAAAAGTCCTAACTATAACTACCTACTGACAACTGCCAGTAGATAGTGTGTGTATATATATATTCAGTTATGTATCAGTTAAAGGCTAGTTATTGTTCAGTGCATACAAACCCGTAAAACCCCTGCGCAGCTGATTTGGCTACCCACAAAAGATTGGGCACAGGGCTTGGCAAGAGGCAGTACCAGATGTATAAAAGTCAGGTGAATGAAGTGCTCACTATTAAAAACATATATACTCACAAAAATAAACATAGCTAAATATTCACCCTGGTAGCTTGCTTTTTGGTAGTCAGCCTTATTTTTATCTGTGCTTGGCAAAGTGAGTTATGGAGTGTGTTGCATACTATTCAAGATATACCTCCAGTGGTCACGATGCCTTAGCTACACACCAAAAAAACAAAACTTAAGCCTAAGATTTTGCTAGAGGGAACACAGTCCGATATAGTCCTAGGTATTAAGAGGAAGCAAATAGAAAGAATCACCATCTCATCGAGAGTCCAAAAAAAGATTATCTGTTGGGAGATCGCAAGGAACTAGTACACCATTCAGAAAGCCCAGAAATGTCGGACTTGGCAATAGGACACTGAACATACCGGTATAAAAAAAGAGAACATTTCAGATTTAAATGTTCCCTTCATGAAGAAAGAAAATGTCGGGATTAATCAATAAAAGAAAGAGCATACCACAGAAAGAGAGAGTCCTTCTCCAGAACCGGCCGCTGGTAACAATGCTTCTAGACAGCACCGATCGAGACTGCAACTGTTCGGTAGACTCTCCTGTAAAGGACAGATATGTAAATGCCCTAGACTAACTATATAAAGTAGAAATTCAAATAGAGGGTGATACATTGTGCACTGTAAAGGCGGTTTTCTTGTCAGACTTATCAGAGGCATATGACATCTTAGCTGAGGTCGTTTGTCTCCTCCCTTTGTTAGAGGCGCATTCCGTTGGGAAGAGATGATAGTGGAAGCAGTTTCTCTCATGGAACCAGAGGATCTCATAGAAAATGCACATGGGAATGGACTCCAAAACAAGCCCCCTGCATTGTATAAGGATCAAAAGAGGTGGCATAAGGACTCAAACCCACATGTGATTCCTCTTCCGATTGGGCGGTAGGATCAGGCCCATTATCAATTGAAGCCAGAAGCGAAGTGCAGTAAAAACAAACCCTAACAAAACTCGCTCTTCTTGTGGCTGAACCTTAGCCCTACCTAGTGAAGTCAAGTGATTGGCACCATCTTTTTTGCATAATATAAGTGCCACCTTGAAACCTCCCAATACTTTATGAAAACTACAGGCCATTATAGAATTTTTGAAGGGTATATCTGCTCGAGTATTCAGAATGGGCAAAACTATAGTAAGTATTGGTAACATCCACATTTTCAGAGAAGAATTTGACTGATGCCCATACCAAGGTTTTGTGCGGGTTAGGTACAGACTACACATACACGTTGCACAGTGAGGGACAAACCATCCCCTTACCCTGTAAACTTACACCAATGCTCATCTGTCAACAACTGATTCAGTGAAAAAAGTCTCTCAGCAGGGCAGACCGCTGCCTTGAAAGAGTTATTCATTGCACAGAATAAAAAGACACTAGTGTTTTCTTCAATACTTGCATTTGAAGCAACCAATAAAGTGAGCATGCCTAATGCCAGTGCACCGCACCTTTTTTGTGGCCAATGGGCCTCGACTTAGATGTCGACTCACATACAGTGTTTGCAATAACAGAATGCACTCCAGCAAACTCCTGATCCACCAATAGAGGAGCGTGTTCTGTATGGATGGCTGGGCGCAGCCTGCGTTGTGCACCAGACAGAAATCTTCTGCATCTTGTGCTGCAGTAGCTGAAAACCAGCCTTCAGTTGCCCCTTTCGAATCTGATCCTTTGATATGCACACATATTTTTGGAGTGTGCTGTCTGTATCTAAGGTTACTATGCAGACTTACCTCATTGGCATCCAAATGGATTTAGAGTTTCAAAGTGAAAATCGGTAAAAGCCAAACAGCTTTGTGATAACGTCACCTCCCACAGGATAATCTACCACTGGTCCAGCAACAGCATAAGATGGCTAATTAAAATAAAGGGATTCACCTAATGCGAACTGTGCAGCTCACATATTTACAAGAACAGCTGTCCAGACCTGTAAGAATTTTGTTGTGACTCAGAGTCTGTGATGGTGATGATATGGGCAGTGTTAAAAGGGGAGACACCCTCTGAAGGATTCCCCTTTCACTATTCCCGTAGTGTTACTGAGCATATAGTCGCAATGGTTTTTATTCCAGTGACAGGCATTTCTCAAATAAGTCTGTAGACTAGATCTAATAAAGCCAACTCATGAGCGAATTGCATCCTCTCTCTCCAGCATTAGTGCTGCATTGACAATGCTGCAGTAGCGATGTTGGTGCAGCGTCTACCCAAATCAACTAGAAGATATAACAGCAGAGTACTTTCTGTCAACAAATGAAGCCATCTTCTACGGTGAAGCCCGCACCTATATCTCTCACTGTATCAGACTGTCCACTCAATCACATCAGACCTTGGCTCTTTGTCAATCACTACAACTACATACTGGTTGAATTTGATGTTCTGAAGTCCATAGGTACTGCTACGAAAGACAGCCACTGGTCAAGTGCTAAAAGATTTGTAGTGCCTAGTAGTGATGTAGAATAGTGCAGATCTTCAGTTAAAACAATGGACTGCATTCTAACCAAGAGTATTTGATAATGCTATGTGCGCCCTGGGAATGCACTTGCTATTCTCTCATCCTTCCAATCCATAAACAAACTGAATCCCCAAGCAAGGCATTAGTAAGCTTAAACAAATCTTAGTTACTTGGGTGCTGCACTCAGGAATGTTCTGTATCATACCCAGACAACACTCAATAACTTACAGAGGACTGTATTGATTAATTACACACTGTATGAGATGTTGTTTGGTGTTCTTTTGATCATACTAGATTTTATGCTCCCTGTAGTGGTGAAGTCAATGCTTATGTCGTTTAGGTACCATCTAAAACAATTAGACTAAAGCACTTAACAATGGAGGGCTTACCGGACTCCACCTCTGAAACAAAAGCTGCTTGACTGTGGCTCCCAGAACCAGGAGAATTGGTCCAATAGAAGATTCCAGAAAAGACTTCATTTGAACTATTTTACCAACTACCCATATCGGTTCTTGAGTAGAAGGCACTTTCACAGACATTGTCTCCTTTGGACTGTGCTAAACAGAAGAGAAATGTATTGAATGATCACATACAAAAACATTAGGTGTTGATCCTGTTTGTTTATCTACTTATCTGCCACCTGCATTTAGGGGGCTCTTATATTCCCTTTGGCAAAATGTCACTTTTCTCCAAATTGCACTTTACAAAGAATAAACTAGTTTTAATTCTTACCCGATAATAAGTTCCTTTCACTCCAATAGATCACATTTTTAACCTTTATAAAGTGTACACTGCAACAGAGATACAACTTCTTACATCTCAAAACTGAATCAATTAAACTGATTTTCTTGGGGCTACGTTTAATGTCTCCAAGATCAATGGTGTTGAAAATAGACTTTAGATTGCTTACCGCGACTAAGATTGTTTTAGTGTAATTCCATCAATTTTATCTTTTCACTCACATTGAACCTGTTAAGAAGATTGCACCTGAGTCAAATCAGTACAGGTGTCGCCATCCTCATCTTTCTTCTTCAGTAATGACTTCAGTTTATCCATCTGAACAGCACTGTTGCTATGATACAGCCCTTTTCCTGGGAGTAAGTCTGCTGTCCAGTCTGCACAGACCCTGGTCTCTAAGCTTTTACCACTCATGGCCCCTGGTTAAATGCCACTCCTGCTATCCCACGCTTGTGTTTAAAGTTCCACAGGAATACCCACCATTGCTCTCCATGGATCATTGTCCTCCATTGAAGTCATGCAGAGCCCTCTGTTGTTGCTTCATTTGCCGCCAACTCAATCTGAAACACAACCTGCACCTTTGATGTCACCATAGTCTACAATTTCAACCTTCCCTACTGTGACCCCTATAGTTTCTGTGACTACACCTACAGTGTTGGCTTATGCGCTACACACCACAGTTCACTCTATGGCACTATCATTGGTTTCAGTGGGGTACGTCTTGGCATTGCTAATTAAGCCAACATTTGAGTTTACCATATTAGCAACACTTTAAGATGAGCACAGAGCTGCTGCTGTTTTCCTTCATTCCTCGCTTTGAAGCTAACTTTTTGCAAAATCCTGCTAAGTCATATTGAGCATTTGGATTTTACCTTGATTGGTCTTTTATCATTTAACATAACATTGTATAGCATTGTAGGGGGATGGGTGTGTGTGTGTGTGTGTGTGTGTGTATATAATTTCAGGGGTTTTGTGTGTTTACACATTGTTGGCCTTGGTGCCCACCATACCACATCCTGGTCCTCATAGCATTTGTTTTTGGCATACAATCTCAGATTACTTCTCACAAATGCTATTTCTTTTCATTGCCCCAGCCGTCAGACTGGATCAGGAGATTTTTATTCGAGCAGTACTCTTGCATGCCCTCAGGTGGTGTCAGTCGACTCCGTGTCCGTCGTTGGCATAGTGGTCAATGTGATGATGTCGTATGTATGCACCACCCTGGCGCCTTGACGTCAGTTCTTTTCTTTCCACACCAGACTACGTGCAGGTCTGGAGAAGAGCTACCCTTCAGTCGCTTTGTGACTGACTTCTCGACTTTTGTGGAAGTTTTGTGTCGACATACTTGGTGCGATGAGATGTCTTCTGCAAGACCAGATTCAAGCCGTGTGACTCCTGTCACCTCATGATGTCAGTATGGGATCTGCACCTAGTGTGCTTGTGGTGTCGGCAGCCCAACCACGACCCAAGTCTTACACCGAGTCCATGAACCTGAAGACTTTGAGGGAGCGGTCCCGAAAGCTCATGGCGGCCCAGCTCTCAGCCCTGCGTTGCTCCTGGTCTCGTTTGAGAGGAAAGTCACGAGACTACTTGCAGAGCCATCACCACTCGTCCTTGTTCCACTCCAAATAGTCCGGACACAAGAAGAAGAAGTCAAAGAAGAACAAATTTTCTTTGACTTCACTCTGTTGCTCAGACGATGCGACACAGGAGGAGCGTCAACATTCTAGGCCTCTGTCCTCAGAGCATACTTCTCTTTCAGCTCTGCACCTCCCTGAGTTTCCGGGAGCCTGAGCCACCCCTGCCCAGTAGAAGGAGTTTTACGAGGCCATACGCCTCATTTTTAGGCCGTCTGACCCTCCTGTGATGTCTTCAAGCCTAGTAGGGTTGGCGGGGGCACATTTGTGTTCCATGCCGGCGGCTTCAGCCTCGTCTCCTGAGGGTGCCCCAGGATCCGTTACCAGATCTCTGCTGATGCCGGCCATGCCATCGCGACCTTCCCCAACGCCGGTAAAGACGTTGACGCCTCCGACGCCAGTCAGGCCCATAATCAACATCGATCCCATGCTGATTCCTGACTCCGACCCGGAGGCGAAACAACGTCGCTCAACGACAATTCCATCTTTGACGGGGACTTTGCTCCCCAGGTTGGATCCTAACCCTGATGCTTATGGGTTTGGGTATGGTAAGATTATAAAGGGGGTCACTGAACCCTTTAGAATTCCAGCTAGAAGATCCTGAAATGGACTGGGCTCAGGAATTGGGTGAAACCAGTGGTCTTGATACCTTCCGGATGCTGGCATGCTTTCTCCCCCTACTGTGACTACGGAGGAGGGAGCCTCTTATTCAGTGGTGCCGAGAAGCGCACTGCTGAGGTCCTAGGCCTCGAGCTGTCTTCGGTGGCGGTCAGGAATAACCTCCTGACTGGGGTGCGTTAGCCCAGGGCTTCTTCGTCTAAACCCCTTTTGCCCTTCAGTGAAGCCCTCACTGATGCCCTGCTTGGTGACGTGGTCTAAACCCAGCACATGGGCTCCTGTTAACAGGACAATCTCCATAGGCCTGCACCTAACAACCCTAAATTCCTGACCCAACATCCCATGCCTGAGAGTTTAGTCACCAGACTTCTTCCTCTTCTGGTGCATTGCCATTGGTACCCTCAGATGGGGAATTAAAATGACTGGAACAAATTGGGAAGAAGTTATTCTCTTCCTCCAGTCTGGCTTTGAGGTCCATGAACACCATATGCCTTTTGGGGCACTATTCCCATACTTTATGGGATACGGTTGAGCAGGTGCTGCCACAGATCCTGGAGGAGGCCTGGGTCATTCTCTCCCAAGCTGTTTCTGACGGGAGAGATGCAGCCAAGTTCACAATTCATTGTGGGCTGCACATGACCGTCTCACTTGGTAGATTGGTTGCGTCGACGGTGGCCTTGAGGCCCCACTCTTGGATGAGGACGTCTGGCTTTTCAGGGGATGGCCAGCAATCGCTTATGGACATGCCCTTCGATGGCATCCGTCTCTTCGGAGATAGAGCAGACTCTGCGCTCGAACGCTTTAAGGAGCCCCTGGCTACGGCTAGGTCCCTTGGCCTCGCAGCTGCTCCTCTCCTCCCTCAGTCCTCTTTTTTTCCCCTTTTGTGGTTATGGAAGGGGCCGCCAACTGCGTCCATTTCCTCCAGCAACTTACCTCGCATGCTGCCCAGCCTCCTCATGGCCATGGACGTGGGATCCAAGGTCCCCGTGGATCAGGGAGCCATCGGTCGGCCCAGTACTCCCCCCTCTGAGCCCCCTTTCTAGTACATCGCTCCATCAGAGGCAAGAGTCACATCAGCTACCACACTGGGAATCCATCACGACAGACAGGTGGGTTTTGCAAATTGTCCGAAGGGGCTGCTCCCTCCTTTTCAAGACGACCCCTCCGCCCGTGCCACCATCTCATGATTGGATGATGGAGAATCACTTGACAATTCTCCATGAGGAGGTTATGTCTCTTTTGGATAAGGTAACCATTGAGAGGGTCCCTGTGCCAGAAGTAGGTTGTGGATGTTATTTCTGCTACCTTCTGGTGCCCAAGAAGGGCAAGGGTCTGTGCCCTATCCTAGATCTCAGTCCCTCAATCTCTTCCTCGGAAAGGAAAAGTTCAAAATGCTCACTCTGGCTCAGGTCCTATCTGGCCTGGAGACTAGATGGTAGCGTTGGACTTGCAGGACACCTACTTTCACATTCCCGTCCTGCCTGCCCACAGACATTACCTGCAGTTCATAGTAGGTTACGAGCACTTTCAGTTTACCGTGCTCCCCTTTGGCTTTACCAGCATTCATCGGGTGTTCACGAAAGGGATGGTGGTGGTCGCAGCTCATCTGCGCCACCTAGGGGTTTCAGTCTTCCCCTACCTCAGCGACTGGCTGTTGAAGGCAGGCTTGCCTCAGGCTGTTGTCTCCCACCTCCAGACTACGGCGGACCACCTGCATTCATTGGGGTTCACTATAAAAGTGCCAAAGTCACACCTTACTCACTCTCAGATGCTCCCTTTCATCTGAGCAGTTCTGAACACAGTGCATTTTCAGGCATATCCTCCTGAGTAGCGAGTCCAGGATATTCAGGCTATGATACCAATGTTTCAGCCTGTGTCCTGGGTTTCGGTGAGAATAACTCTGAGGCTGCTGGGCCTCATGGCCTTCAGCATCCTGCTGGTCACGCATGCCAAATGGCAGATGAGGGCTGTGCAGTGGGACCTGAAGTTCCAGTAGGAACAGCATCAGGGAACTCTCTCCGACATGGTCCATATCTCAAAAGGAATTTGGTCAAAGGCAGATCACTCTCCCTTCCCCAACCAGATCTAACAGTAGTGACAGGTGCATCACTCCTGGGATGGGGTGGCCACATGGAGGAGGCGGAGATCAGAAGCGTCTGGTCTCTGGCGTAGTCTGGGCTCCACATAAATCTTCTAGAGCTCCAACTAGCATTGAAAGCATTCTTTCCCTCTCTCATAGGGAAGGTGGTGCAGGTGTTCACGGACAACACCACTGCCATGTGGTTGCAACAAGCATGGTGGGGAGGGCTCATAGACCCTTTTTCAAGAGGCCCTGTGTCTCTTGACATGGATGGAACGTCAGGGCATATCCCTAGTGGTTCAAAATCTGGCGGGGTCTCTGAATGCCAGAGCAGACAAACTCAGCCTTAAATGCATGGCCGATCACGAATGGTGTCTCCATCTGGAGATTGCACAAGGTCTCTTTTAGCAATGGGAAGAGCCATGGTTAGATCTGTTCGCCTCCTCAGAGAACATGCAATTTCAGCTGTTTTGTGCATTGGAGTTTCCAAGGCAGTACTCGCTTTTCATCTCGAGTGGAACTCAGGTCTCCTGTGCCCCTTTCCACCAATCCCACTTCTGCCCAGTGTTCCGAAGAAGATCAAGAACGACCGGTCCTAGGTAATTCTCGTAGTTCCGGACTGGGCACAAAGAGTACAGTATCTCATGCTTCTGAGCATGGCCATCGATCCTCCACTCAGACTGCCTCTTTGGGAGGGTCTTCTGTCGCAGCAGAAGGGGACGTTCTCCACCCAAACCTGTCCAGTCTTTTCCTTCTTGCGTGGAGATTGAGCGGCGGTAGTTGACAGCTTTTGACTTTCCTCCAGAAGTCTGTAACATTATCTTACCAGCCAAGCATCCCTCCACCAAAATGGTATACGCCTGTCGTTGGAATAAATTTGTGGCATGGTGTACCAACAAGTCTGTTGATCCTCTTTTTGCACCTCTGTCTGAGGTTCTTTTGTTTATACTCTCTCTTGCCCAGCAGGGATCTGCTCTGGACCCCCTTAAGGGTTACCTATCTGCCATCTCTGTTTTCCTCAGACTACCTGATCAACCCTCCTTGTTTAAATTTCCCACTGTTGGGAGATTTCTCAAGGGTCTTACCCACATGTTCCCACCTGCCCTGTTCATAATTACCCAGTGGGATTCTTACTTTAAAATCAGCCTTCCTTGTAGCCATCACCACTGCATGCAGAGTGATTAAGCTCTTTCTTCGAAACCACCCTTCATCTCTGTCCATCCTGACAATGTGGTGCTTCCTACCAGGGCCTTTTTCCCTACCTAAAGTGGTCACGCCCTTTCCTGTAGACCAATCCATCACCTTGCTTACTTTTTAGGCACCCCCACAGCCTTCTCGTGAAGAGGAGAGACTCCACTGTCTGGATCCAAAAAGAGCATTGGCTTTCTACCTTAATTGTACCAAAGACTTCCGGGTGAACGATCAACTCTTTGTTGGTTATGTGGGTGCGAAGAAAGGACGGGCGATGCAGAAAAGGACCTTCTCTAGATGGGTTGTTCTCTACATCAAAATGTGCTGCGCTTTGGCTAAGAAGCAGCACCATGAGGGTTTGCATGCTCACTGTTCCAGAGCAACTGCTGCAACCACTGTATTAGCACGCGAGGTTCCAGTCCTGGACATCTGCCAGGCAGCAACTTGGGCGTCCCTGCAACCATTCACTAAACACTACTGCACGAACAGTCAGGTCTGCAGGGATGGCTACTTTGGCCATTCGGTCCTGCAGGACTTCTTAGGATGATCTTGGTTCGCAGACCTGCCTCTGGGTATCATATTGCTTGGGTATCTATTCTAAGGTAAGGAATCAGTAATTAGAAGTCTCTATCAGATGAACAAGTTACTTACCTTTGGTGACGAATTATCTGGTAGAGACATATTCTAGTTTCATATTCCTTACCGACCCACCTATCCTCCCCGCTGTACAAACTGATTTCTAGGGACAGGGACTTGCTTTTCAGGGCCCTAGTTCTGGTGCACCAGTCTTAGTGTTCTTCATGACTCCCGGCTTCTGGAGTGGAAAGTTGTGGAAAAAAAGTGCCTGGGTGGCGCTTATATACAACTGTGATGTCATCACGGCGACCACAACGCCAATGACGGATGCGGAGTCGACTGACGCCACCTGACAGCGTGCAAAGGTACTGCTTGAAGAAAAATCTCCAGATCCAGTCTGACGCCTGGGGGAAATTCTAAGGTAAGGAATCTGGACCTAGAATATGTCTCTACCAGATAATTTGTCACTGAAGGTAAGTAACTTATTCATTCTGCATTAGCTTAACTAATAAAAATACTGGTCCAGATTTCATGTTTATGCTCCCTTAGGTAAACAGAATTCTTATCCAGAACAAGGCCCAAGAGCTGGTTCACTGGACCATCTTCCATTAACAGCTTAGTCAGTGTACCAACATGAGACAGAGAACCAGGTGGACTGCAATCTGCCACAAACCACTGAGCATTACATGGGTAAGGTGGGTAAAGGTCAGTCCTGTGATAGACAGAAGATTTGTTAGTGGAACCCAACCCCACTTTCCTGAGTAGACACACTCAAGAATACTAGTAAACTAGGAATATATTTTCACGATTTATTAAAATGAAAATTCTTTCCTAGTGGACTCAATATGAACAGTAGTTATAAAAATAAACAAGCTTGTGGTAATTATATTTGTTAGTAGGCAGAACAATAAGGCATACTGTAACATTTTAAAATTATTTTAGGGTTCTCTACAACGATAACAATTCTGACTGCCCTTAGCTAACTTAACTGATCTTAGTACCAAAATGTGCCTATGTGAGTTTCATAGATGACCTGCATTGAAATGTACTGCTAAAGCCACAGAAGCAGTGTTCAATAAATAGACAGCTGCTGTTGTTGTCTCTGAACCTCAGCGACTATCTTGACCTCAAGCTGGCACATCAGCCTGTTAGAGGACTTAATGTGCCTTTTCAATTTCCTTTATCAAGGAAAGGTGTTTACAGTGACTGCACAACTCTTAGCCTGGAGTCACTGAATTGAAGTTCCTCTCCATCTAATAATGCTTTGTTCTAGTTTATGTACCCTATTTGAACATTGTTGAATATTTTTTAAATAAACACTTCTCGTCTTTCACCTACTTGAATTAATTGAAATAGACTTTAAATTTTAAAAACAATAACTGAAAAATCAGATATCATCTTTTCTCAAACCAAGCTGATTGCTTAGGAATAACAACAAGGAAATCAAAATATCAAGCCACACTGAAAATAATGGGCTTTTCCACCAATAAGCCCAAACCTCACCCTTGGCCTTCCCAACAACTCCAGTTCATAGGGTCGGTACTGGACACCACCTTTCTCAGCATCTTCCCTCTTCCTCAGAGGATCACCAACATACAGGAAGGGGGCCCATCTTTTCAGCAAGGCACACATTTCCAAGTCCTGTGAGTCGTAAAATTCTTACTTCTGCTGGCTTGCTGCATTCTCACACGTATGTTGGTACATGAGGGCCCTGTAGTGGTACCGCTGCAGGCTATGACTATAAAACTGTTGGACTCAATTGTGATCTCCCCTAGCACTGTGGTGGAAGTGACTTTGTGAGGTAATTAGGTGAGCCTGAGCTGCAGAATGACTTTAACTCCTTCTCCGACCTTGGCTACAGTAATGAAGGATTCATCCAGGTTTGAATGGAGATCAGAGATCTCTGGTCTCCAGAAGTGCATGTTCTTCACATCATCCTACTGAAAATGTGGGCGATAAAGGCTGGTACTCCAGGTGTTCCGCCCAACCATCTAAGTTTGGTCTGTCCAGATCTCAACGGACCACAAAATAGAAGTGTGGTACCTCAAGAAGCAAGGGGGAGCATGGAATCTGTAGTCCTGGACACACCGCAAGCTGTCTATCCAGGGCTGGTGGTGAGCAATATGTCTGAATGTCAGAGCCTGAGTTGGCGTTAACTTGCTGATCACATGTGGCGTCTTCTAACAGTGGTAGTCCAGGACATCTTTACCCATTTGTGAACTCCTCGGGTGGACTTGTTTGCCTCCTCTGAAAATGCTCATTGGTGGCAGTTCTGCACCCTCCAGTACATGTTGAGAGGTGTCCAGGGAATGTGTTTCAGTTGAGGTGTAACTTTCAGCTGTATTACAGTTTCCACCGGCACCTTTGCTGACTCCACTGCCAACAGCAGTTTCTGGAATGTCAATGCTGGTGCTGTCTTTGTAGACACCGGAGGATGTAATGCATCCTTTTGTTCTCTTCAAATCCAATGGCCCCACCTCAAATTCGAACGAGGCCATGCCTAGTGTCCATTGAACCGCAGCTTTTGCCCGCTCCATCTGAGCTACTTAAAGTCTCAGTTACACAGGCCAGGTTTCATGCAATGCAGTATTTGTTTCGGAAGGAATCTGATAATGAGTATGATGCAGGGATGAAGGTATGCAGCCCTACCATGATAAACACTGATATGAGGGCCTCCAGGATGCCAGTGGCCTTGACACCTCTCCTGACAGGACTAATCTCACCACAGGCCCTGCAACTGAGGAAAGTGCCTCCTTCATGATGGTAATATGGAGGGTGGCATAAGTTCTCGATCTCCAGCTGCTCACTTTAGAGGTTAAAACCAATGTGCTAACTTAAGTTGTCCAGCCAGAGCAAACCAATACTGAGCCCTTGTTGCCTTTTATTGAGGTCCTTACTGGCCTTCTCTTAGGGGCCTGGGTCAAATCCTCTGCAGGTCCCCCTATAAATTGCTGCACCATCACCCCACGCCTGACAACCCCACTTTTTAAAATCAAAACTTTACCCCTGCAAGCTTGGTGGTGTCAGCCTCTGCCAGTCGGATAAACATGAATGTCTTCCCGACTACTCCCCCAGATAGGGAATCCAAAAGAGTGAACACTTTTGGGAAGAGGTTATTTTCTCCCACACATTTCTTTCTCCAGTCGGTCAGTGCCAGTTGCCTTTTTGGCTGATATTCTCACAAAGTCTGGAATTCTTTTGCTCTAGTTCTCCCAGGTATCCAGAAATACCTTTGTCTTGGACTTACGCAGACAATACAAGATGGCTATAATGTTGCTAAATTTACAATCCGTGTGGCCTGGATACCGCAGGTTCCTTAGGATGAGCCATTGGCACTAACGTTGCTATCCATTGCCATGCTTGTCTGAAATTGACAGGCTTTTCGGGCGATGTCCAGTCATCCCTTATGGACATGCCTTTTAATGGGACTCGCCTTTTTGGGGATATAGCAGACTCCGTTCTGAAGCGCTTCTAGGAAAGCTGGGCCACAGCGCATCCCTTGCGCTTTGTCTGCTCTACCACGCCAACTTTCAATCCTTTCTGGAGCTCTGTCAGGGTTGCCCCATATGGACAGCCACTTCAGCCTCAGCAGGGTTCCCAGCTGTTGCGTGGCTGAGGCCATGGCACACAGACCCCGCAGACAGGGAAGTCATTCAACCACTCCCTTTGCAGCCCCAGCTGCCAAACCCCCTTATTATGCCCTTAGATGAGCACAGTCATTTATTTGGAGGCAGGATCCAATTAATTCCAACAGATTGGGAGGACATAACAGCGGAAAGGTGAGTCCTGCAAAACGGCAGGAAGTGCAAGCTCTTTTGGTAAAAGGGGCAACAGAGAGGGTACCTGCATCATAATTTGGTCTTTGGCTTTACTCCTGTTATTCCCTGGTGCCAAAAAAGAACAGAGGACGTCGTCATATTTGTCACCTGAGCCCTCTTAACGCCTTCCTCTAGAAGATGCTCACCCTGCCCCATGTCTTTTCTTGCACTCGACCCTGGAGACTGAATGGTAGCATTGGACCCGATGGATGCTTTTTGTCCCATCCCCTTCCTGGAGGGCCACAGGAGCTATTTGTGAATCAGGAGCATTTTCAGTTCACTGTGCTCTCCTTTAGTCCCACTGGCACCCTTCAGGTCTTCACAAAAGTGCTGTTGGTGGTGGCAGCACAACCTCAGAGGTCAAGAGGCCCAGTCTTCCCCTTCGTTGAAACCAGCTGCTGAAGGCGGTCTTGCCCAGGCAGTTGTCACCAACCTCCAGACTAATGCAAACCTCCTGTTATAATTGGGGTTCCCTCTCAACATGCCAGGGTCACACCTGAGTGCTTTTCACACACTCCCTTTCATCAGAGCCATTCTGAAAAAGGTTTGCCTTTGTGCCTTTACCCTGGAAAGGAGAGAACAGTAATCCTGATGTTTCAGTCCTGGTCCTACATTTTAGTAAGGTCGACTCCGAGGCTGCTGGGACTGATGACATCCAGCACCCTGCTAGTGAAGAAAACCAGGTGGCATATTCGGGTTCTGCATTAGGATCTGAAGTCTCTTTGGGCCCAGCATGAGGGGAACCTCTCTGATCATGCCCCGATCTCAGAGGAGTCTGCAAAATACCTGCAGTTGTGGTCGCTTGATCATAGCAGCAGGCATTTTCCCTACCCCACTCAGAACAGTGGTGATTGATGCATTGCTTCTAGCGTCTACCTAGGGGAGATGACGATTAGAAGCCTCTGGTCTCCTGTGGAGGCCCACCTCCACTTAAAGAACTATCTGCTTGGAGTTGAAAGCTTTTTTTTTACTGTCCATCAAGGGAAAGCTGGTGCAGGTGCTCATGGATAATTCCACTGCAATGTGGTACTGTCAAAAACATGGTGAGGTGGTGTTGTGGACCCAGTGACAGCAGGTGTTACATCTCTGGAATTGAGTGGACCATCAAAGAATCTTCCTGGCGGTGAACCACCCCATGGGATCTTTAAACGTCTGAGCAGACAAACTCAGCCATCAGCACCCAGCGGCTCACAAATGGCAGCTGGCACCTAGAGGTATAGCAGTGTATCTTCCACTCATGGGACTTGCCTTGATCTCTTCGCAACTGCAGTGAACGTGCAATATCAACAGTTATGCACATTGGGGTTCCCTGTGTGTGTCTCTCTCTTTCTCTCTCAGACGTGTTTCAACTTTGGTGGTAGTCTGGACTTCTGTATGCGTACTGCTGATACATGTCCCGCCTCAAGTTGTGAAGAAGATCAGGAATGACTGGGCCCAAATCATCCTAGTTGCCCTGGATTGGGCAGGGCCACTAGGGCTCCTGGACATGAGCATCTGTCCTCCAATCAGGATGCCATGCCGGAAGGACCTGCTGTCACAGCAATGGGATAGGGACCCGGGCCTCCGTAATCTCCACTTTCATGCTGGAGATTGAGTGGCGACAGTTGAACATCTTAGACCTCCCTCCAGGAGTGGCAGATGTCATATTAGCAGCCAGGCATTCCGCAACAAAAACTGGATAGGTCAGTGGGACAAATTTGTTGTTTGGTACAGATCATGACAGGTTGACCCCTTCCAGGCCATTTTATCTTATATTCTGTTGTTCGTTTTCTTCCTCGCCCCACAAAGCAAGGCTTAGCGTTGGGCATGGGTAAAGGGTATCTTTTGGTCTTCTTACGATTGCTAGACTAGCCGTCATTACCTAAATCACCTGTTGTGGTGTGTTTCTTGAAAGGACCTCAGCATTTGTTTTCTCTTTCTCCCTTCATTATGCCACAGTGGGACCTTAAACTGATCCCCACATGTGCACTGTCTTTGAGCCACCTCACATCTTTCCTTTGCAGCTTCTCACTCTCAAGACAGAGTTCCTAGTTTCTATAGAATTGTCATGGTGGGTGTACTTACTCAAGGCCCTGTTTCAACCCACTGTACATTATCTTCTTCCCAGTCAAACTATTTCTGCGGACTCTGGCAGATCCTCCAAAAGAAGTGGCACTGTTTCAAAGCGTTCAAACCATCACCTTCCCTGCATTCTGTGCTCTGTCTCACCTCTCCAAGGAGAAAGAGAGGCTCCATCGCCTAGACCCCAAAAGAGCACTGACCTTTTACATCAGTCGTACCAGAGAACGCCCAGTGGATGATCAGTTCTTTGGAGTTTGCAGGAAAGAACAAGCATTTGCAATGCAACGGGTCTCGCGTTTGCTCATGTTAGAGCTGATAGCGTTGTAAACTGCTAACCCGACTTTTCACCTATCGGCAAAAGTGCATTTATGTACCTAACCCGAAAAAGTGCAATTAACTGTGTAAAGCGCTTGACTTCTGCCGAGCAAAATCACGCTAGTAAAATAGAGAA
Organism: Pleurodeles waltl; assembly: GCF_031143425.1. NCBI lineage: Eukaryota > Metazoa > Chordata > Amphibia > Caudata > Salamandridae > Pleurodeles > Pleurodeles waltl. Next base: position 1,052,031,217 of record NC_090440.1, read on the forward strand.
AAAGTAGTCCATCAGCCGGACAGAAAACAGCGAGCCTCGCATGTTTTCTGTACTTGGTCGATGCGCTCGAGGAGGGCTAGCCACCGGAAAAGGCATGACGTATGCATGCCTTCGACTAATGAAAGCAAGCATATTTTAATAGGCAAGCCCACGAACCAATGAAAAACACTGACGTGACGTCGACAGGTCTCCGAGCCCTTTTCTAAACCCTAAAGCGTCTCACTGCGATACGCATGCAACGCAGGCTCGACCCTAAAAAGGGCAGAACCGTTTAGAAACAAAGCATCTTTTGTTGGATCATGCTCTGTATTAAGATCTGTTGAGCACTGGACACGAAGCTGCCTCCAGAATGATTAGGGGCTCATCCCACCAAAGCAAAAGCTGCTTCCACTGACTTAGCTCATGAGTTCCTATACTGAACATTTGTCAGATAGATAGTTGGGCATGTTCACAAAGCACAACTATCTGGACAGAGAAGTACATTTTGCCTTCTTGGTCCTACAGGACTTTTTAGTTTGAGCCAATTCACAGACCCACCTCCGATTAGGTATTGCTTTGGTATCTACACAGCAAATGAGGAATCTGCAGTTAGAAGTTTCTTTCAACTAACAAGTTACTTACCTTTAGTAATGTTTTTTTTTTCTGTAAGAGATTACCTAACTGCACATTCCTCACGGACCCTCCCATCTTACCCATTGTGTGATTTAGGGCCTCATTATGAACATGACGGTCTGGACCGCCATGCCGGTGGTGGCGATAATTACCACCACCGGCATGGAGGTCCAGACCGCCATATTCTGATGCAGCCCAAAACCCCACGGCGGAAACACCGCCACCGCCAGCCAGCAGTCTGGCGGTGTTTTCGTATCTGACAGGGCAGCGCTGCAAGTAGTGCTTCCTTCTAGATAATGACACCCATTCCACCAGCCTTTTCCTGGCGGTTCATACCGTCAGGGAAAGGCTAGTGGAATGGGTGTGTTGGGGTGATTTTGGGCCCCCGTGCAGTGCCCTGTCGCGCAGATCACTGCCTGATTTACAGGCAGTGATCTGTGCGATGGGTGCTGCTGCACCCGCCGCACAGCGGCATTGACGGCGGCTCCATGTGGAGCTGTCAACAATGTCCCGGCCCTGCATTCTGCTGGGCCAGCGGGCGGAAACACTGTTTCCGCCTGCCGGCCAAGCAGAATGTACATTATACGGCCGGCGGGGTCTCAAGGAGGCTGGCGCTCTATGAAAAGACCACCAGCATGAACACGCCGGGGTTTCCCACCATGTTCATAATGACCCCCAAAGTCTCTCTCCATTGAAAAGATCTGAATGCTAGTAATCTGCACACAGATTGACACCAAGATGTTGCTGGGGCTTCGGCTGGGAGCATGAAAAGCCTTGAAAACAACTGACATCAGCGTGCAGGAGTGGCACCTAAATAGGCTTCATTTTTGGAGCAGAGCAGCCTCACTGCTGAGCCACACGGCACCATGTAATGGAGCGCAAAGACACTGCTCAAAACGTTCCGATTTAAGTCGGACGCCTGGAAAAGTATTCAAAATGTGAATGCATCTGCAATTAGATAAGTTTGTTCCGAAGGTACGAAGGTAAGTAACTTGTTCATCTTTGTTTGGGGTTTTGTTATATATAATGAATTTTCTCTGACTAGTGCCTTCATATGGATTACTCTTGTCTGGTTTTAACAAAATGAATTTTTCAGAATTATCGTATGAAAACGTAATTTCTACGAACGAAGTTATCTACCTTTATATAGCCCAAACGAACCATCACAGAGCGAATTGAGTGGCTTTGTGTAATAAATATGTTAAAACTTTTAGAAATTTGTAACCCTCCTGTGGCTGTGCTTGCATTATTGGCTATCTTAAATCATCAGTCATAATCTCAGATATTGTCAGACACGAACGTGCAGTGTAGCTCTTAATGCGGACGATCAATAAAGCCAGAGAGCAAAAGCCATCTCAGTCAGATAAGGTGAGAGCTCAGTGGGGTTGTCTGTACTGAAGGTGGAGAAACTGACTGAGGATGATTTATTGAGACCAGTGCTCGGCCGTTTTCACTCCTGGGGTTCGGCTGATGGAATGCACAGTAAATGTCTGCTGGTTGAATCTCCACGAGGGATTAATCCACTTGCGTGGTCAGCATTCAGCCTTTGAGCTTTTGCAAGTGTATTTCATGCTAGGGCAAGCTTTGAATTAAAATGTATTCTCTTTGACACAGTCTAATTCTATTAGTTGAATATCAGAGCTTGCAGTCAGCACTTGCTGAACGTCATGTTAAGGCTTTCCAATAGCATTTGCTTTTCTGAACTCACCTGCAACATTCGTTATTTAAAAATGTGCATTGCTTGGATGATGCATCTTATTAAACAACTAATTGGGCATTTCCATTTCTAGCTGATGCGTAGCCGCTGATCTTTGCTGACAGCTGCAGCTTGAATTTTACTCAACAAAATAGAGTGTGATGAAATAGGAAAGATCTGTCTCTTTTCTGTACTAATTTAAGAAAAATAAGAATATCCGAGGTGGTAATTGCATTAACAGTGTTTTACTCTTTGCCTGGTTTGTTTCAATTTCGGCTACTCAGCTGTTCATCCTTCTGAAGAAGATGAAAGGAGAGATGGTTGTCCGAAATCTAGGCCTAGTGTAAATTAATATTCTCAGTAACCAAATCAAGTGTGGAGTACTCCGAAATGTCAAGAGGCAAACAACTGATATGCGCATGCTCCAACAGACACACCTGATGGGTATGATATGTAAATTCCTGGGCAGGTCATATTTCACCCAACTCACTCACAGGGTTCACGAGCAGCCTTAATGGACTGCCTCATTGATTAGGAAAAACTTCAATTTGCAGATTTAAAGAGCATGAGCTTTTCAGTGGGTAACTGATGCTATCGCATAAGCGGAGTGTGAAGATTTGGACCATTCTCAAATCATCGGTCCTTCCATGGCCAGTGTTTTTGCTGGAGAAAATTGATAGACGCTCCATATGAAATGATGATGATGTTGATTTCAATACAGTAACTGATAATGTGGCAAGTCATTGAAAGTCACAAGGAACAACAGTAATAGCATAAGCTGCAGAGCTTTTGTGCTGTTAGAGGCACTCATCAGAAATGGCGTAAGGGTGGTTTTCATTAGTGCACCTTTTCCCTTTCTTTACTACTTTCTTATCTCTCACCCTGATGCATGTAGAGTTACTAATACCAAAAGTGAGTGCGCTTCAGGCCCTTTCCTCAAAACCTCCATACTTGTCTGTACATCCTGACAATGTAGTGTTACGCACTAGAGCTTCCTTCCTTCCTAAGGTGTTTACACCATTTCATGTAGGCCAGTCCATCACTTTGCCTACCTTCCATGCACCCCAACATCCTTCCCATGAGGAAGAGAGACTCCACCGTCTGGATCCAAAAAGAGCGGTGGCGTTCTACCACAATCCTACTAAAGATTTCCGCGTAGACGATCAACTCTTCGTTGGCAATGTGGTTGCGAAAAAAGGGAAGGCAGTGCAAAAGTATACCAAACCTCCGATGGGTGCTTCTTTGCATCAAAATGTGCTACCCTTTGGCCAAGAAGCAACCTCCTGAAGGCTTGCATGCTCATTCCTCCAGAGCAACTGCTGCTTCCACTGCATTAGCACGTGGAGTTCCTGTCCTGGATATCTGCCAGGCAGCTACATGGGCATCCCTGCACACGTTTGCTAAGCACTACTGCCTTGACAGTCAGGTCCGTCGAGACGGCTATTTTGGTTGTTCGGTCCTACAGGACTTTCTAGTATGATCTTGGTTCGCAGCCCACCACCGAGGATGGCATTGCTTGGGTATCTTAGTCTAAGGTAAGGAATCTGCAACTAGCAGTCTCTATCAGATGTACAAGTTACTTATCTTCGGTAACGAAATGTCTGGTAGAGACATATTCTAGTTGCAGATCCCTTACCGCCCACCCATTGTCCCCGCTTGCGAACTGATTTCTAGGGACAGGGATTCCCCCTTTCAGGTCCTTAGCTCTGGCGCACCAATCTCAGTGTTCTTAGCGGCTCTGCGCTCTGGCGTGGAAAGTCATTAAAACAAACTGACGTCACTGTGCGAGGGCGGTGTCTATGTACTACTCCTGACGTCATCACAGCGACCATGACGCCTGATGATTCGACCAGCGCCACCTACCGATGCCCAAGGGTATTGCTCGAAGAAAAATCTCCGGATCCAGTCTGACGCCTGGGGGAAAATTCTAAGGTAAGGAATCTGCATCTAGAATATGTCTCTACCAGATATTTTGTTACCCAAAGTAAGTAACTTGTACTACGTAACTGCAAATAAGAATAATGAACAGCTTCCAGACATAAGACAAAGAAGGCACATCCAGATAGATTTCGCTAGTCTAAAATGACTGAGGTGTGGGGGAGGGGATCTTACAAGGAAATGGCCACGCGATAATTTAGGAATAAAATAATTGAACTGTATTTTGAGAGGAATATGTTCCTCGGTGGGAGAGAGTTAATCCAGTAGGATAAAATTAGTCAACCTCCTAGAACTGGTGCACAAACGGCTACTTGGGAGTATGATCAGACTGTGATGTGGGTGCGGGTGGGTGTTTGGGTGTGTGTGTACATACCGTTTAGGAAAGTGCCCCTTTTGACATAGCTACCCCCCACCTTTTGCCTGATATCTGATGCTAACTTGACTGAGTGTGTGCTGGGATCCTGCTAACCAGGCCCCAGCACCTGTGTTCTTTCCCCAAACTGTACCATTGCTTCCACAATTGGCACACTCCTGCTGCGCAGCTAAGTCCCTCGTAAAAGGTACCAGTGGTAACAAGAACCCTTTGGCCAGGGAGGCTTCCTAAGTACTGCAGCACCCTAAGGGACCCCTCACCAAACACATGCACACAGCCATTGCAGTTTGTGTGAGGGCATAGCTGCATGAGCAATATACCCCTACAATGTCTAGATCTATTCTTGGGCGTTGTAAGTGCAATGTGGCCATATTGAGTACATGAGCTGGAAGTTCGTCATTATGAACTACACAGCTTCATGATGGCTTCACTGAAGACTGGGAAGGTTGATATCAAACTTCTCAACTCAATAAACCCACACTGATGCCATTGTTGGATTTATTGAAAAATGCCTTTATGCTCTTTCGGGTCAGGAACAAAGCCTGCTTTGTACTTCACACCTCTCCCCTGAAGGAACTGCAACACTTGGCAGTGAGCCTCAAAGGCTCAGGCCTTCTGTTACACTGTCCCAGGGCACTCCAACTAGTGGAGATGCCCACCCCCCAGGACCAAGCCCCACTTTTGGTGGCAGGTCCGGCAGGAAAATTATAAAAAACAAGGCAGAGTGACGACTTCTGCTGGGACCACCCCTATGGTGTACAGTGCTGAAGTGCCCCCCCTTGCTTGCAGAATCCTCCATCTTGCTCTTGAGAAGTGTAGCCAATAGGGATAGGAATGTGCCCCCCCCCCCCAAAAAAAAGGGAGTGGCACAGGAAGGGTGTTGCCACCGTCAAGGACAGTAGCTATTGGCTACTGTCCTCTGACCCCTGTAATGCCCCTAAATCTAGTATTTAGGGGCACCCTTGAACCTTGTTCTTCAGATTCCTGGCAACCTCAAGAAGAAGAAGGACTGAAGAGCCGACCCCAGCAGTGAAGACTCCAGATGACAACTTACTTGGCCCCAGCCCTACCGGCCTGTCTGCAGCTTCAAGAATCCTTCAACAAAAATGTGATGCATCCTGCAGGACCAGCAACCTCTGCAAACCCCCAGAGGACTGTCTGCCTAGCAGAGGACCAAGAACTCCAGAGGACAGCTGCCCTGTCCACAAGAAACCTTCCAAAAGGACTCCAGAGGCTCCCTAGATCTGGGAGTCTGGCCAATTCTGCACCTGATGCCCAGTGACCTGTGTCCAGATGACCCACTGCACCAGAAGAGGTCCCCAGGCAATTCCAATCTCTAGTCCACCCTGGTTTGACCCCTCCTGACCAATACAATGCCTGCAGCTTAAATCCGGAGAACCCCGCAACCAGATCCGACGAAGATTCCCGACACCCAAAGGTACTCCGGCATCCGCAGCCCCCTGGCCTGGGGGAATCTGACCGATGGTCCAGCAACATCCAGCGGGCTGCTCTCCTACCTGTCTAGCCTGGACAGGTAGGCTCCCTGAACCTGAAACCAGCCAGTCTTTGTGACCCCCGGGGTTCCCCCATTGGAAAGCATTGGGCACCTGACACTGTGTTTGCATCCTGCACCCGGCCGCCCTGTACCACTGGGGGGGGGGGGGGGGGGCAGTTTGGTGCTGACCACACTTCCACAAAAGAGAGCATTAGTATTATCTACTTCAGCCTCTGGGGATCCACCGGACTCAGTGCACACTAGGCCTCATTTTGGTACAGTATATACAGATACCAAACCATAGAAATTCACCTTTTATAATTAGAGTTATCTCAAGTAACTATAACTCGTGCTCTAAGGTAACTATAACTTGCACCCCCACCATCACAGTTTTTTTCATCAAACATTTTACTGCAAATATTACATTGATATTATCAATGATGTTATTAAAGATGTCATAAGTGCCGTAATTTGTTCGAGTAATTAGCAGTGCATGGCGAGGGCACAAGTTATAGTTACCTTAGGGCTTTAAATAGCAGCATACTGCGTGTGGGAGCAATGTTTTCATCTGTTTCCTTGCTTTTCATCTGTTCCCCATGGTCAAAAAAACTGATTTTCTTAGCTTTTTCTTGATGGGGGCTGTCTCCTCTTACCAAGCAAAACCAAACAGCTGTGTCACGGAGACGGGCACCTCAGGACATAGCTGGAGCCAGCCGTGGGGGGTGGAGGTCCCCAGGGCCATCATTGGCTCCTCGAGGGGTCCGTGTGGTCCCCCTCCAATGACTGTTGCCCCGGGGGGTGTGGTGGTCCCAGGGGTTCGGGGGTCCGAAACCAACCTCCTTCTCTCTTTTGCGGTGGTGGTCCAGAGGGCGGTGGGGGGGGAGACTGTGTGCCCCCCCTGTCCAGTTTATATTTCACCCCGGGGAGGAGGCAGTCCCTGGGGCAGCAAGGGGAGGGCCCGCATAGCCCCCCCTGCATTATCACTTAGAATTCCTGGGGTGGTAGTGGTCCCTGGGGCTGTGGGGGGCCTTCCGCACACAAACTTTTTGTACCCCCGGGGAGATGGCAGTTCTCGGGGCAGCACAGGGGCCAGGCGCGCCCTCCTCCCCACCGTACTAAAATGTTAATGCCCCAGGACCTGGCTCACCTGGGGCCTGTTTATACATTTTTTTATTTTCGCCAGATCTGCCTACGAATCCACTCAGCTCGCTCTTGGGAGGTCTCTCTGGGACCCCAGCACCAGAGCTATGTGGTCAGGGTGTCCCTACCCTGGCCCCTTTTCTTTTTTTTAATGTTTTTTTTCTGGGACTTGGCTAAAACCAAGTCCTAAGATAGCTGCCATTCATTGATTGGCAGCCATTCAGATCTCAGCACGAAATGGGAGAGTTTGTGAAATCCTCGCATCTCTATATGTACACATTTGGATTTTCTTTTTTTTTCTCACACTTCTGAACGGATTTACACCAAAAAACAGAAAGGTCGCTTTCTGGACCAAAAGCTACCTTTCTGCTAAATATGGTATAATTCTGTCCAGAGGTTCGAGCGCTATCGCTGTTTAAAACCCCTATGGAAAAATTAATGGGTAAAAAACATTTTGGGACCCCCCTTGTTCTTGGACCCCACTTGACGGATCACCCCAAAACTTTCCAGACAGCATCTCACGTGAGCTATATATATATATATATCTAAAGGAGAGGAGCTGAACCAATTAGTGTTTTTGGTTGAATTTACCCGTAGGTCATATCAATCTGAGAAGCATTGAGACTATTAAACTCATATTTACCTACACCCTCGACCAGGCAATGAGCACTTGGTCAGAACCTTCTTTTTTCTCCTTCACTGTTACTTCTTTATGGAGTGCCTACTACACAGCTCTGAATGCTTTTCCATCTACCAAGATTCTGTTATGCTCTCCCCACTGCTTTCTACTTATACACTTATCTTGTCATGGAGTGACCTCCAACTCTTCTGACAGGTGTAGAAGAGAGGTGCTAATTGGATAGATATGAAAAGTGATTAGCCAAAATAGAAAAGCGTGGTAGGGTGAAATCGGTAACAGAGAAAGAGGTGAAGAGAGAGTGTAAAAGGATAAAAATTGATTTTGTGGTGGAGAGGAAGGGAGCTAGAAATTTTAGGTAGAAAAGCATGAGGTGGAGAGAGAGTAGAGCATTACTCAAGAAGAGATGTGAGGCGAAGAGGGAATGATAGGAGATGAGTCTGGGTGAGGTAGGTTAAGGTAGGTAGAGGAAATTAAAGAGAGTGGTCATGTATATATTGGTGTGGGTACCTAAAGGTAAAGAGATAGATGAGGAAGTTAGCATAAGTGAAGTAAGGTAGCCCTGAGTCCTGATGCAAGCAACACAAATTGGCATCCACTCTCAAAATGAACCGCATGAGTATATTTAACAAGCCAGTCAACATCCCCCAGGCTCTCGGAGGACTGTAGGAGTTATTTGTCTAGGAACCTATTGAAGAAAAGGAGGACAAACTGTACATTTTACTGCACAATGCTCGTAACATTCTGAAAAGTCATAGGTTATGTAGGTCAGAAAGAGCTCTGATTAAGTATTAAACTGATTTGTAATCTGTGTCAAGAGATCAATCAATCCCAAGGTTGTCTTTGGGGCAGGGGGAGGTGGTATTCTTTCCACAGTAATTGAAAAAACAATCTGTAACATAGTCGAGTCCTCTGATCCAGGAGGGATTACTTGTTTGCTTGCCTGCCATCATGTCTGCGTGCTGATGCTATATGTCAGTTTTTGTTCAAACCTTCGCACTTTTTCATAGGCCTGTCTCCTCTGGTCTGGAGTTTGTTCATGCAGTATATAAGCATGCAAGTAGGAAAGTTTCGAATCTGCTCTCTTTTTTTGCTGCATAGTCGTCCTAAAACTTCGAGGCCCTCATACTCAGTTCATACATCTCCAGTATTTATTCTACAGTCTTTCAAGTTTCAGTTCTCTAGCTCAAGTTCTGTGAGCTCATTTTTTAATCTAACTTTGCAATCGACAGTCCAGCACTCTAGTTTCATAACTCTAATTTTGAAGATCCAAATGCAGATATTGATCCTACAATTAGATTTTCTCACATGATGTTTAAGCTTTTTGTGCTTTTTAGGATTAACTGTATTTGTATTTGGAGTTCATAGTTAAAAATACAATCAAACAGTCGGTGAGAAATCAAACTAATGACTTCCTGGTGCACATATCACTTGTTCCCTAACCCCAGTGATCCCCAATGTCGCCTTTCGTAATAACATTCTGTTGCTCAGATTCACAGTCATGACTACCACAATATTGACTATTCTCAGATGTAGCAAAGCTGCATGAAAACACATTTAAGTTGCCCCCCCGGGATGAGCTGGGAGATCACTGTGGGAACCACATAGAACTGTGTAGGACAAACACCATTGGTATGCATCCCAAAAAAGGGAGAATAGACTGTGCCAAATGACTTCATCTGTGCTCTAGAGACAATATTTTTCCATTGCTAAGAATTCCCAGTTTTGAGTTATCAGCCTCTCTATACCCCAGAAAACTAAATAGACTAGATCACTGCCACTGCTCCCTGTTTGCCTTTTTGTGACTTTGAGGACCACTATTGAGTTAATGTAAAACATGGTAGAACAACTTTAAGGTCTCATAGAATTTTTATTTTCTGCAAAACAACCACTGTTCACGAGTCATCCCAATACCTGCCTTACATCTGGTTTCCTTATATATATGTAGAATAACTACATGTGATTTTTTTTTTCATAGACTTTTTGGAATTCGGGGAAGTACAGTCATCCTCACAATAGATAGTCCTTATCTGTTTTGTTAAGTCTTTCCTCGCCTCTCTCAGGAGTGAGAAGTAATTGAGGTTTGTGGCCTGTTTAGTAGAGGATGTAATTCGTATACCCAAGTAAGATACAACCTTAAGGGTCCAGTGAATATGAGAAAGCTTTGTCAATATTGCCTTTAAAGGCCATGTTTTGTGACAGCTGTCAAGCTTTCTCAGTAGGTAGGGCCAGTATGATACCACATTTCCATCTGCTAACATAGTGAACTTAAAACATTCATTACCAATTTGTGCCCATTAATATTTCCTTGGTGTCAAATTAAGTTTCCAACAGGTTCCAGAGTAAGGGTGAATAAAAGGGTGACTGGACAGCCCAGGCGTGTTCTCCTATTTATGACAAAGTTTTAGTAGACTATGCTGGTAACTTTCATATGCCCCCGGGGTTTGGTAGCTAGGCTGAAGCGATTTAACAAAGCTTGGCCCAAATATTAGCAAATATGCCATATTTGGTTGTGTCTTATTGATGATGTTGAATACATTTTCTGCATGCAACCAGAAAAGCTGAATGTCTTTATGGATCGTTCATGCATTTTTCACTATGTGCAATATTGTTTTAGCTTTGTCTCCATGTTGCAGCCCTAAAATAAAGTCAGACTGATTGTTTGCCTTTAATTCCAGCATCAGTGGTCCCAGGCGTTTTGCCAGAACCCCGTTAATATTTTGATGTGCCTGTTCAAGAGATATATCAGCCTGGATAAGCCACACTGTGTATAAACGTCGTCAGGTTTCAGAATGACCAAAACAGGCACATCCAACATTTTCACTCAAAATAATGTAAATGTAAAAATAAAGTGGGGTTAGTACTCTACAAAAGGATCCATAAAACAAGGCAGTTAGGCCAACTTGACCCTATGATTTACACAATTGTAACTTACTACTGCACACAATCACTTCTTCTGTCCTTTTCGCACAGGCAAAGGCTTGAATTTGAATAGCTGATATCGTTTGCTTATTGTCTATGGAGTAGCACATTGGGTTAAAAAACGATGTGTTGGAATGCGACCCAAAGTGTATCCCAATGGGTTACACTAGTTGCAAGCATTCCTGCTATTGTGTGTTCAGTGTGCTTACAGACATATGCTTCAGCTCCATTCCTAGTTATGGACTCCTCAAATCTTTAGCTATGTCCATTTCTTCTACCGTAGTATTACCATTTTGGTCCCTTCGTTACCACACCCTTACTTTGATACCTTTTGTTCTTATTTTGGAATCTAATAATCTGCCAGCCTTATTCCCAGACACATAGTACTGTTTGGTCCTAACCCAGGTATATTTGGCCTTATCTGGCTCTGAGGCGGGTACCTGCCACCTAAACATACAACATCAGATTTGCTGTTTCTGAAAGAGTAAATGAGAAAGAAGACTCTTCCATCTTCTGCCGTTGGTTGGTCATGGAGCTTAGGGAATGAGCTGCATTTTCACCGTCTATTTTGTCACAACGAAGAATGCGTAAGAAGGCATTCTGATGACCTGCAGGAATGATGTCACTATAGCGCAGTAAAGAGTCTTGTGGCCCATGTTATGTCATTGCCCTCTTTTATTTGTATTCATTTTTGGTCCCCGCTTTGAGCATTATTGAAATACTCTAGGTTAATCATTTAATTCGTCTAGTGTTTTTTATCATGTACCACATTACCTTGAATGTAAATAAGTCTTTTGGCCATTACCTTTGTATATAGTCAGTGAGCTGTAAACGCTTACATTTCTAGATTGTATATATTCGTTCAGAAGGACGATATGGGCTCCATTCCCATGAATCCAAGTCACAAGTCCATGTGGATCAGTCAAACGTTACCTTTGGCTTTCTCTTTTTGTGAGCCTGACATTTCTAGGGCTAAAGAAATAAAGATTTGTTTCAAATGGCCTACCTGTTAATTTGCTTGTTGAAGAGCCATGCACCTTGATACCATTGTCCCAAGCACATTGTAATGTTCCAGTATGATAGGTATACTGGCCTGTGGCCTATGTCCCCTGCACTAGAATATATAGCTTTGTTTTGTAAACTATATTATGATGAGGTGCTTATGTTTTATTGTGATCATGATCAGCAACATTAGCTCCACAGTCTTTATGTCTGTTTTACATATTTAAGTAGTGCTCACAACTGTTTTTTTGGTAGGGCCAAGGTAATAAGCCCTTAATACAAATGTGATAGTTATACATTATCTCATGTTAATGTATAAACCAAATATTGTTGTAAGAAGAATAATCTTGTTCACAAATCCCAGTTCAAACTCACACAAACACCATCTTATTCCATTTCCTGATAAGAGAAATGTTTATATCTGATAGAGACATGTGATAGAGACCTCTAGTTGCAGATTCCTTCCCTTAGAATTTCCCCCGGGCATCAGTCTGGATCTGGAGATTTTTCTTCGAGCAGTATCCTTGCATGCTATTAGGTGGCGTCGGCTGACTCCATGTCTATGGTTGTGGTCTCCACACATGACGTTGCGGGTCATATATAGGTGCCACCCCGGCGTGCTGACGTCCGTTCTTTTTCTTTAAGTGCCAGTCTACGTGCAGATCCGGAGAGAACTACCTTTACAGTTGCTTTTTGACTGGCCATTTGTAAGTTTTTTTACTTCTGGTGCTTCGAGATGTCATCAAGGAAGAAGACTGGTTTCAAGCCCTGCAGCTCCTGTCACCGCATGACGTTGGTGACAGATCCGCACCTGCTGTGTTTATGGCGCTTGGAGCACGACCCAAAGTCATGCTCCAACTGCTGTGCCATGACCGCAAAGGCTATGAGAGAGCAGTCGCTAAAGCTGCTTATGGCCCGGTGTCAAGCTCCACATTATTCCCGGTGTCAGTTCAGAGAAAAGTCCAGAGACTGCTCACGGAGCCATCACTACTCCTGCTCGTCTCATTCAAAACTGTCGGGTCATTCAGGTAAGCACAAGAAGAATTTGAATAAGCACAAGCATTCGTCAGCTTCACCCCGTTGGTTGGACACCGCAATGCAGGCGGAGGACCGTCCTCACTCTAGGCCTCTGTCTTCGGAGCCTATTCTGAGTTGACTCCGCACCTTCTCGAGTTTCCGGGAGCCGGAGCTACCCCTGCCCAATTAAAGGAATTTTAAGAGGTCATACGCCTCATGTTCAAGAAGTCTGGCCCTGCACGGGAGCCTTTGGGCCCCACAGGGTTGGAATGGGCCCCTTTTGTTTCTGTTTTCAGCTCCAAAGGACACCCAGGTATCCCCTTCCGGACCCAGACCAGCACCAGTCGTACCTTTGTGACCTTCCCCAATGATGGTTCTGGCATCAACGCACCTGACCTCGCCTGGGCCCAAGGGCAACATTGATCCTATACTCAATGCCGATTCTGACTTGGAGCCAGAGTGGTGTCGCTGATTCCGACTTTGGCAGGGACCTTGGTTCCTAGAGCAGATCCTGACCCTTATTCTTATGCGTAACAAAATCGGTGAGAGTATGGAGAGGTCCCGGGACCCTTTAGAATTCCAGCTTGAAGACCCTATGGACTAGGCTCAGGAAACTGTTGAAGCCAGCGGTCTGGATACCCACCTGATGCTGGTAAGCTTTCTTCCCTTTCTGTGGCTATGGAAGAGGGGGCTTCCTACCCCATAGTGATGCAGAGAGCGGCCGAGGTCTTGGGCCTTGAGCTGCTTTCAGTGTCTGTAAGGACCATTCTCCTGACTGAGGTGCTTCTGCCTAGGGCTACCACATCAGAACCCCTTTTGCCCTTCAATGAATCCCCACAGATGTCCTGATATAGACCTGGTCCAAACCTAGCACAGAGACTCCTGTTACTAGGACAATAGCCCGCCACCATAGGCCTGCACCTAACTACCCGGCTTTCTTGACCCAACACCCCACCCCGAGAGCTTGGTCATCCAAGCCTCAGCATCCCTTGGCGCATCCCTTCCGCTCCTCCAGATAGGGAATCAAAGAGGCTAGACCATCTTGGGAAAACGTTGTTTCCTTCCTCCAGACTGGCATTGCAGTCCGTGAACACCGCATGCCTTTTAGCTCTTACACCCATACTTTATGGGATACGGTCGCACAAGTGCTGTCACAGGTCCCGGGCTGTTGCTGACAGGAGAGACGCAGCCAAGTTCACAATTAAATGTGGGCTGTATACGACCGAGACTCTGGGCTGATCTGTTGCTTCTTTGATGGACATGCCCTTTGATGGCACCTGTCTCTTTGGGGACAAGGCAGGCTTGGAGCTCGAGCGCTTTGAGGAGTCCCAGGCTACGGGCCAGTCCCTTGGCCTTGCTGCTGCCATTCACCCTCCTCAGTCTGCTGTTCGCCACTTTTGTGGCTATGTAAGGGACACCCAACCCCATCCATTCCCCAATGTCCACAGCACATGCTGCTCAGTCTCTGTGTGGCCTGGGACATGGGATCCAGCATACGCGTGGGTCACGGATCCATCGGTCTAGCCAGCCCACCCTAACTGCCCCCCATCCCCAGCTGCAGCCTCCAAACCTTCCTAATCTGCCATTTTACCACAAGGGACCAGTCAGCGGCAGGATTCACCATTACCTACCCAGCTGGAACACCATTACATCAGGCAGGTGTGTTTTGCAAATACTCCGAAGGGGCTACTCCCTCCACTTCAAGACTACTGCCCCAAACATGCCACCATCTTACAATTGGATGACTGAGGATCACCTGGCACTACTCCACAAGGAGGTTATGGCTCTCTTGGCCAAGTCAGCCATAGAGAGGGTCCCTGTGCCAGAAGTAGGTTGTGGTTCTTATTCTTTCTACTTTCTGTCATCCAAAAAGGACAAGGCCTCTGCCCTATCCCAGACTTCCAGTCCCTCAATCTCTTCCACAGGAAGGAGAACTTCAAAAAGCTCACTCTGGCTCGGGACCTATCTGCCCTGGGCCCAGGAGACTGAATGGAAGCATTGGACTTGCAGGACACTTATTTCCATAGTTGCGTCCTGCCTGCCCACAGATGTTACTTGTGGCTTTTGGTAGGTCACGAGCATTTGCAATTCACCCTGCTCCCCTTTGGCCTTACCAGCGCTCCTCGGGTGTTCACCAAAGTGATGTTAGTGTTTGCAGCTTAGCTGCGCAGGTAAAGGGTTTCCGTCTACTTCTACCTCGACAACTGACTATTGAAGGCAGACTTACCCCAAGCTGTCGTCTTCCACCTCTGGCCACCGTGGGCATCTTGCATTTGCTGGGGTTCACTATAAATGTGCCAAAGTCAAACCTGACTCCCTCTCAGATGCTTCTTTTCTTCAGAGCTGTTCTGGACACAGTGCAGTTTTGGGCCTAGCCTCCAGAGCGCTGAGTCCAGGATTTTCAGGCTATGATACCAATGTTTCAGCCTCTATCCTGGATTCTGGATTTCGGTGAGAATGACTCTGAGGCTGCTGGGCCTCATGGCCTCCTTCATCCTGCTGGTGACACATGCCAGATGGCATATGTAGGCTCTGCAGTGTGACCTGAAATTCCAGTGGGTGGAGCATCAGGGGACTCTCTCCAACATGGACCAGATCTCGGTGGGGACTATGCAGGATCTGCAGTGTTGGCTTTTGAACTGCAATTGGTTCATAGGCAGATCCCTCTCCCTTCCCCAACCAGATGAGACTGTAGTGACAAATGTGTCACTCCTGCGATGGGGTAGCCACATGGGAGAGGTGGAAATCAGAGACACCTGGTCTTTGGCAAAGTTCGAGATCCATATCAACCTTTTGGAGCTCAGGGCGATCAGACTAGCAATGAAATAATTCCTTCCCTCTCTCAAAGGGGAAAGTGGTGCAGGTGTTCACGGACAACACCGCCGCCATGTGGTACTGCAACAACCAGGATGGGGTGGGGTCGTGGACCACTTGTCAGAAGGCTCTCCTCCTCTGGACATGGCTGGAACATCAGGGCATTTCCCTGATGGCTCAACATCTGGCGGGCCCTCTGATTGTCAAAGCGGATGAACTCAGCTGTCAATGCTTGGTCGATCATGATTGGTGTCTCCATACGGAGGTGGCACAAGGTCTCTTTCAGTAGTGGGGAGGTCCTTGGTTAGATTTGTTTGCCTGCGCAGAGAACACGCAATGTCAGCAGTTTTGTATGTTGGAGTTTCCAAGGTGGCACTCGCTCGATGGCACTTTTCATCCCTCTACACCTTTCCGCCCATAATCCTTTTGCCCAGAGTTCTGAAGACGATCAAGAATGACCAGGCCCACGTCATTGTTGTGGCTCCAGACTGGGCATGAAGAGAATGATATCCAGAGCTCGTAAACATGGCTATCGATCCTCCTATCACACTGCCGCTTCGGGAGTATCTGTCACAGCAAAAGGAGACAGTTCTCCATCCAGAATTGTCCAGTCTCTTCCTTGTTGCGTGGAGATTGAGTGGCTGCAGTTGACTGCTTTTGCCCTTCCGTCCAAAGTCCGTAATGTTATCTTGGCAGCCAGACGTCCCTCCACCAAAACGGTATATACCTGTTGTTGGAACAAATTTGTGGCATGGTGTATCAACTAGTCTGTTGATCCCCTCTCTGCCCCTCTTTCTGAGGCTCTTTTGTTTATTCTTTCTTTGGCCCAGCAGGGCTCTGCTCTGGGCCCCAAAAGGGTTATTTGTTTGCCATCTCGGCTTTCCCCCAATTGCCTGACCAACGCTCCCTGTTTAAATCGTCCATTGTTGGACAATTTCTTAAGGGCCTTACCGATCTCATTCCTCCTTCCCCATTCATAATGCCCCAATGGGATTTGAACTTAGGACCAGATGTAGCAAAGGTTTTTCCCCATTCTGTGTCTATGGGAAAAGTGTTCGTACATATGGCCCTCAGTTCTTACCTATTTATTGAGCACTCCCTTTGAGCCGCTTCATAACTGCCCACTCCACCCACATACATTGAAAACAGTCTTCCTCATAGCTGTCACCTCTGCTTGCTTAGTAAGTGAGCTGCAGGCTTTTTCTTCGAAGCCACCTTTCATCTCTATCCACCCTAAAAAGGTAGTGCTTCGTACTAGGACTTAGTTTCTGCCTAAACTTGTCAGATTCCTTACCTTAGCATATTCCCTAGGTATCAGATTGGATTGGAAAGTCTTAAGCTGTACCTCTGTGTGTCAGAAGGTGGTGTTGCATCATCATCTGCACCAAAAGTGACATGCGTGGTGCCTATATAGGAGCCCCCCACCCAAGTACACTGACATCAGTTTTTTTCTTTCCTTGCCATCAGTGCAAATCCAGAGAGCGCTAGAACGGTTCATTTTTGGGACTTTTTTTTTAAAACCTTTAGTCAAAATGCTTTTGAGCTTAGCTCCAAGTCTGCTGTAAGGATGTTTTCTAAAACCTGTGGAATTTAAACCTTGTGGGTCCTGACAGACCCCCACCTGGTTTGCCTGTGATGGCTAGATCCGGGCCACAACTCCAAGGCCTACCCTGACTGTCAAGCAAGGAATCCTAAAGTGATCTGGGACAGTGCCCTAGCTGCCCAAGACTGGACGACTCCACGCCACTTCAGGTCCCGTTCACAAAAAAGGTCCCGGACCTCTCTCCGAGCCTTTCCCGTCGATCATCGTTGTGTTCCAATTAATCTTTGGGTAAGTCCCACAGTAAATTCAAGAAGTTAAAGCATTCTTTGACTCCACCATGCCAGTCCAGGTCTTTTTGACGAGGCCACCGTCATGAGACTGGCTGACAGACGACCACCACTCTCTGCTGTGTCAGGAAGTGCAGGCTAATATGGGCAAAGGAGCCATCGAGAGAGACCAACTTCAGAAGTAGGTCATGATTGCTATTCCCACTACTTTCTGGTGCTGAAAAAGAACGGAGGCCTCTGTCCTATACTAGACATGTGCAGTCTCAACTACTTCCTGAGAAATTCAGAATGCTCACATTGGCTCTGGTCTAGTCTGCCCTTGACCCTGGAGAAGAGATGGTAGCATTGGACTTGCAGGACACCTATTTTCACATACCCATCCTGCTGGCCCACAGATGTTACCTGCAGATTATGGTGGGCCGCAAGCAATTGAGTTTGCTGTGCTCCCTTTTGGCCTTACCAACACAACTCAAGCGTTCACAAAGGATCTGCAAAGGCCAGGGGTTCCAGACTTTCTCTAATTCGACCACGGGGTGTTGAACACGGGCTCGCCCCAGGCAGTCATCGCCCAGTTCCAGATTACAGCAGACATCCTGCATTCGCTGAGGTTCACTTTCAACATGCCACAGTTGCACCCAACTTCCTCTCTGACGCTCCCTTTCTTCAGAGCTTTTCCGAACACTGTGCACTTTTGGACCTATCATCTGTAGTGGTGAGTCCAGTGTATTCAGGCTATGATCCTGATGTTTCAGCCTCTATCCTGAATTTCGGTGAGACTGACTCTGAGGCTGCTTGGCCTCATGGCCTCCTGAATCCTGCTGCCAACACATGCCCTCTGGCATATGTGGTTTTTGCAGTGGAACCTGAATTCCCAGGGAAGGCAGCGTCAGGGGAATCTCTCTGACATGGTCCAAACATCGGAGAAAACTGCAAAAGATCTACAGTGGTTGTTAACAAACCACGATTGTGTCAGCAGCAGACTCTGTTCCCTTCTCCACCCAGACGTCACATTGGTGACAGATGTCGCTCTTGGGGTGGGGTGACCATCTGAGTGAGGTGGAGATCAGAGGATTCTGCTCTCTGATGGCAGCTCATCTCCACATAAACCTGTTGGAGTTTAGAGCAGTTTGCCTGCCGTGGAAAGCCTTTCTTCTTTCCATTAAGGGAAGTCTGGTTCCATTGTTCACGGACAACATCACTGCTGTGTGGTATTGCAACCAGCAAGGTGAAGTGGGGTTGGGGATCCTGTGTCGAGGCCCTGCACCTCTTGACATTACTGGAATGTCAGGCCATATTCCTGTTTGTATAACACCTGATGACCTCTCTGAATGCCTCACGCATCACAAATGGTGTCTCCATCCAGAGGTGACTCAGGGTCTCTTCCACAACTGGGGAGAACCTTGGTTAGATCTGTTCACCACTGCCAAGAATGTGTAATGTCAGCACTCCTGCACGCTGGAGTTGCCAAGGAGGGTCTCGTTCAGATACTCATTTCATCTTGAGTGGAACTCAGGCCTCCGATACGCCTTCCCATCAATACCTCATCTGACCAAAGTTCTCAAGAAGATTAAGAATGACCGGGCCAGAACCATCCTCGTGGCTCTGGATTTGGCACAGAGAGTGTGATATCCCAAATTCCTGAACATGTGCACTGGTCCTCCGATCAGGCTGCCTCTTCGGGAGGAATCCTGTTGCAGCAACAAGGAAGGGTTAAACACCTGAACCTGTGGACTTTCTGCCTTCGTTAATGGAGATTTAGTGGCAGCAGGTGGCAATTTTTACCTCCCTTCGGAAATTCTGCTAAGTCATTTTGGGAGCCGAGCATCCATTAAGCAAAGACCCTATACATCTGCCGTTTGGGCAAATTTGTGGCTTGTTGCCCTGACAACCTTGCTGATCCTCTCTCTGCACTTTTGTCCGATGTATTATTGTCTGCTCTGTCGTTATCCCAGCAAGGTTTTGCCTTGGTATCAGTTAAAGGGTACTTGTTGGCCAAATCTGTTTCCTTATTGTTGCCTATCAGCCCTCCCTTGTTCCTGAAAGCACTTCAGAATGTTTTCTGCAAAACCCTTCATTATGCCTCAATGGGACCTTAATTTGGTTTTAACATTTTTGATGTGCTTGTCCGTCGAGCTGCTGCTTAGTTGCCATCTAAGGCGCTTGGAAATGAAAACTGTCTTCCTTGTGGCCATTACATCAGCCAGCAGGGTTAGGGAGCTTCATACATTTTTTGTGCACCCTGCATACACCTCTTTCTTTTCAGGCAGACTGGTTCACCGCACCGATGCCTCTTCACTACCAAAGCGACCATTGCTCCACTTCACCCTTACTAGGAGGAAGAGAGTCTCCATTGTCTGGATCCTTAAAGAGTGTTGTCGTTCTACATCGATCGCTCCATAGAACACCGGGTGAAGGATCAACTGTTGCTTTCACCAGAGCAAATAATGGGAAAGCTCTGGAGAAACATACTATCTCCAGATAGAGAGTGCTCTGCATTAAAATCAGCTATGCACTGGCCAAAGGGCTACCTCCTAAGGGTTTGCAGGCTATTTAAACAGGAGCCAAGGATGCAACAACTACATTAGCTTGCAGAGTCCATGTTCTGGACATCTGTCAAGCTGCTACATGGGCATCTCTGCACAGGTTTATTAAACATTACTGCCTTGACAGCCTGGTCCGTTGTGACAGGCACTTTGCCCATTCTGTCCTCCAGGACTTCTTATTCTTTCTCTTTGCGCAGGCCCACCTCCAGGGAGATTATGCTTGGGTATCTATTCTAACGTAAGGAGCCTACGGCTACAAGTCTCAGACGCACTAGTTACTTACCTTCCATAACTCCTTATCTACTAGAGAATCTATCTTGTTGTAGATTCCGGACCGATCCTCCCCTCCTGCCCGCTTTTGTGAACAGGTTTTTTATGTCTAAAAAGGTACCTGTAGGTCCTTAGAGTCTGCAAAGTGGTCTATCAGTCCTCTGACTTAATTCAGTTATTCTGGTGTGGGAATGTCACAAAAAGAAACTGGCATCAGTACCTGCCGTGGCACCTACAAAGGTACCTTGCTCGCCACTTCCATCACATATGCCACTGCCAATGCAGAGATGATCAGTGCCACATACTGGGGTGCAGAGGTACTGCTCAAGATTTTCTAGATCAGTTCTGATGCCTGGAGTATATTTTGACGTAAGGAATCTGCAACTAGATAGCCTCCATGAGATAGTGCATAACCGAATTTAAGTAACTTGATGTTCTGGGGAAAGAGATATCCTAGAGCATTGTCACTAGTCTCAGACATAGTCTGCTGCAGATTTTACTGTGTTCATTTATAAATTCTGATTTTAAAGTTAACACTAGACTGTTTTTGAAGAAATATATACTAAATAATATAACGCTCATAATCTCAATTTTTTATATTTACTGTTGCTAATTTACTGGCGATATTTCTAATCGTTTTGCATATGATTTGTAATAGGTTGGCTTATAAAAAAAAGATTTCACCATGTGTGCAGTAACTTGAATAGAGGGCGAACGGAATTTCACCAAATTGTGTCCTGTCGGTCATAATTGTTTGTTTATCCCAAAATAGGCCGTCCATCTTTTAAAAATGTGAAGCGGGGTCATTGGGCCACCTGGCTGTTTCCTCCGCTCTGTATGGTAGATAGGTATACCTTAACACCCTAGGAGCTAAAACAGAAGTAGGGGTGCGACTTGAAATCCTTGTAATGCAAACACCATTAAATTGTATGTGTATGGGCGCCCATACGTCCACATGCTTTTGTCTGATTTTCTCATTTGACTGATGCTTACTAGTTGACAAACCAATTCCTTTTTCCTTCATTCTCCACCCCAACATATGTACCAAGGCATTTTGGGCATCTTAAGTTGAGATTACGCTCACACACAGACTATGTAAAGCACGGGCATCAGAAGTGAAAATAACATCCCTACTCACACACAGATAACAAGTTCAGTACAGCCAGTGGCAATGCGAGCACTTCTGCAACAGAATTTGAATGCTATTTTCAATGGTTTCATAATGCCAATATCTGATTTGCTTGATAAGGTAAGCCAACTGGTTCTAACCTCAAACTCCTTTATTTTGTAATTTCTCTCCTTGCACATCCGAATGGAATAAGGAATGTTACTGCAAAGTGCCACAATATGTTTTTCTTTCATCACTGCCTGTCCAGTACTGGAGAGCCAATGTTGTGCTAAAGGGGAGGCAAGTGGTGTGGCAGTAATGTTAGGGCGTGGTAGAGCAGTGGTGTAGTTGAGTCATACCGAGATGCTGTGGTAAGTGGTCTAATAGTGTGGGTATGGTAAAACAGTGGAAGCGATTGGCATTGTGAATGTGGCTGGATGAAGGTAGTTCATGGTGGTCGTGACCTGGGGAGACATGTTCTAGCTTTTTAGGCTAAGTATTTGATTATTTAATGTTACCAAATTATTGATGTTATGCTGGGACGGCCTTTACCAATTTTGTAAAACATTTCTGCTAAGCATTTCTGTTAAAACATTACATCCAGACATGATCCATATAACATTTTAGGCAACATACAGAGTAAGTTAATGCCAGTTATAAAGACATTATATGTAGGTATACTGCTACAGTTATAGGGCATCAATAACGCAGTGCTATGTGAATTAACCACATGAGAGTCAGAAGAAAAATAAACCGGGGTGAACAAATTGGCATGATGTTAGCACTAGAATTGTGGATTAGTGTAGGGTGACCAGAGGTCCCGGATTTCCCGGATCTGTGTCGGTGCTTCTCTTAAATTTAAATAAATATTCCGGTTTTTGGGACAAAGGTCATATCATTAAATACATGTCCCGGTTTTTGGGACAAAGGTCAGATCATCTAGGGAAGCATAAGTTAAAGGTATGATCTCATTTAACAGACGCCTACAAAGTATGAAATGATTGAAGTAATTTATCTGTTACTGTCAGGCAACACAGTCCCCGTCTGCTCCCAG
Source organism: Pleurodeles waltl (assembly GCF_031143425.1). Lineage (NCBI taxonomy): Eukaryota > Metazoa > Chordata > Amphibia > Caudata > Salamandridae > Pleurodeles > Pleurodeles waltl. The sequence continues at coordinate 1,052,053,668 of NC_090440.1, forward strand.
CAGATGAGGCGGAGTGGGGAGCAGAGAGAGGTGGGTGGGGGCGGGTTGGGTGTGCAGGGTGGGAGGTCAAGCCATAGCTAATTTTATATATATAGTCTTGTGTGTGTGTGTGTATGTGTATATATATATATATACACACACATGTATAGGCACACATTCAGAAAGCTACGCAAAGAAAGGGACAGGCCAGATATAAAAGTTACAGTAAAGTCTTTAGTCCTTCTTTTATGTCTGACTTGTCCCGGTTTTTGCACCTCAAAATCTGGTCACCCTAGATTAGTGGGGGGACAAGGAGGAAGAGAGTCTCCATTGTCTGGATCCATAAAGAGTGTTGTTGTTCTATATCAATCGCTCCAAAGAACACCGAGTGAAGGCTCAACTGTTTGTTGCTTTCGCCAGAGCAAATAATGGGAAAGCTCTAGAGAAACATACTATCTCCAGATGGACAGTTCTCTGCATTAAAATCAGCTATGCACTAGCCAAAGGGTTACCTCCTAAGGGTTTGCATGCAAATTCAACGGGAGCCAAGGCTGCAACAACTACATTAGCTTGCAGAGTCCATGTTCTGGACATCTGTCAAGCTGCTACATGGGCATCTCTGCACACGTTTACTAAACATTATTGCCTTGACAGCCAAGTCCGTTGTGACAGGCTCTTTGCCCATTCTGTCCTCCAGGACTTCTTAATCTTTCTCTTTGCGCAGACCCACCTCCAGGGAGATTATGTTTGGGTATCTATTCTAACGTAAGGAGTCTACGGTGACAAGTCTCAGAAGCACAAGTTACATACCTTCCATAACTCCTTATCTACTAGAGAATCTATTTAGTTGTAGATTCCTTACCGATTCTCTCCTCCTGCCTGCTTCTGTGAACAGGTTTTTTATGTCTAAAAAGGTACCTGTAGGTCCTTAGTGTCTGCAAAGTGGTCTATCAGCCGTCTGACGTAATTCAGTTCTTCTGGTGTGGGAATGTCACAAAAAGAAACTGGCATCAGTACCTGCGGTGGCACCTATAGAGAGACCTTGCTCGTCACTTCCAGCACAGATGCCACTGCCTATGTAGAGATGATCGGTGCTACATACTGCGGTGCAGAGGTACTGCTCAAGATTTTCTAGATCAGTTCTGATGCCTGGAGTATATTTTGAGGTAAGGAATCTGCAGCTAGATAATCTCCATGAGATAATGCATTACCAAATTTAAGTAACTTGATTTTCTGGGGAAAGGGATATCCTAGAGCATTGTCACTAGTCTCGGACATAGTCTGCTCCAGATTTTACTTTGTGTTCATGTAAGGAAATGCCTCCTTGGCATGGTTAGCCCCTGACTTTTTGCCTTTGCTGATGCTAAGTTATGACTTGAAAGTGTGCTGGGACCCTGCTAACCAGGCCCCAGCACCAGTGTTCTTTCCCTAAACTGTACCTTTGTCTCCACAATTGGCACAACCCTGGCACCCAGGTAAGTCCCTTGTAACTGGTACCCCTGGTACCAAGGGCCCTGATGTCAGGGAAGGTCTCTACGGGCTGCAGCATGTCTTATGCCACCCTAGAGACCCCTCACTCAGCACATGCACACTGCTTCACAACTTGTGTGTGCTGGTGGGGAGAAAATGACAAAGTCGACAAGGCACTTCCCTCAGAGTGCCCTGCCAAACTCACACTGCCTGTGGCATAGGTAAGTCACCCCTCTAGCAGGCCTTACAGCCCTAAGGCAGGGTGAACTATACCACAGGTGAGGGCATATGTGCATGAGCACTGTGCCCCTACAGTGTCTAAGCAAAACCTTAGACATTGTAAGTGCAGGGTAGCCATAAGAGTATATGGTCTGGGAGTTTGTCAAACACGAACTCCACAGTTCCATAATGGCTACACTGAAAACTGGGAAGTTTGGTATCAAACTTCTCAGCACAATAAATGCACACTGATGCCAGTGTGCAATTTATTGTAAAATACACCCAGAGGGCATCTTAGAGATGCCCCCTGAAAACATACCCGACTTCCAGTGTAGGCGGACTAGTTTTTGCCAGCCTGCCACACACCAGACATGTTGCTGGCCACATGGGGAGAGTGCCTTTGTCACTCTGTGGCCAGGAACAAAGCCTGTACTGGGTGGAGGTGCTTCTCACCTCCCCCTGCAGGAACTGTAACACCTGGTGGTGAGCCTCAAAGGCTCACCCCTTTTGTTACAGCGCCAAAGGGCATCCCAGCTAGTGGAGATGCCCGCCCCTCTGGCCACTGCCCCCACTTTTGGCGGCAAGGCTGGTGGAGATAATTAGGAAAACAAGGAGGAGTCACCCACCAGTCAGGACAGCCCCTAAGGAGTCCTGAGCTGAGGTGACCCTTACTTTTAGAAATCCTCCATCTTGTGGATGGAGGATTCCCCCAATAGGATTAGGGATGTGCCCCCCTCCCCACAGGGAGGAGGCACAAAGAGGGTGTAGCCACCCTCAAGGACTCAAGGACCATTGGCTACTGCCCTCCCAGACCTAAACACACCCCTAAATTCAGTATTTAGGGGCCCCAAAACCTAGGAAACTAGATTCCTGCAACCTTAACCAGAAGAAGGACTGCTGACCTGAAGCCCTGCAGTGAAGACAGAGACGACAACTGCTTTGGCCCCAGCCCTACCGGCCTGTCTCCCAACTTCGAAGAAAACTGCAACAGCGACGCATCCAACAGGGACCAGCGACCTCTGAAGCCTCAGAGGACTGCCCTGCAACCAAGGACCAAGAAACTCCTGTGAACAGCGGCCCTGTTCAACAATCTGCAACTTTCTTGCAACAAAGAAACGACTTTGAAGACTTCACGTTTCCCACCGGCTTTTTTAGATCTAGCATGAAATCGCAACTGTTGCCATATCCTCTGTCATCAACAAAAAGAGAGCTTTCAGAAGTAGTACAGAGAAGCCGGTTAGTGGCTCCACACAAATGTTAGTTCCCCTGAGTACAAGTTATGATTAGACAGAAGTTATGTACTTCTGCTGAAAGAGTGCTTGTATTGCAGTTTGTGTTTTTAGAAAGCGTATGCTCAACACAACAAGAACGGGGATGGTTATGGTGACAAGCCATTGATCAGGGATATAGGCCTGAGCTGTTTACTATGAAAAGTTACGTCAAATACAGTAGGCCTGACTTATTTATTGTGAAAAAGCATTTTGAAAAGCTAATAGGCCTTTAAGGATGAATAACCATTACATTGTGCTACAGTTTGTAGACCGGTATTTTGTTGCTGAAATTGTCACAGATTACTGTAGTACGAAAGGGATATGGTGGTAATTACTCCCTATAACAAACCTTGAGGGGTAGAAGATTAGTATTTAGAGAATCCCTCTTGTGCAGTATTAGGAAGGGTTGTAAATTGTTTTGCCAGCTGTACTTTTGTGTAGCTGTATGGAATTTTCTGACAGTATCGCTGACGGTTGTCTGCGGGAAAGATTGTTGAGACTTGAATAGTTTTTAGTTCATTTTGTATACAAGCCAATAATAAAGGCTATAGGCCTAGTTGATCCTTAAGGAACTTGTATGTCAGATGCATAGGTCTCGTATGTTAAATCTGAAAAGTTAGGACAAAGACAGTAATTCTGATCAATTTATTGTGAAAGGTGTTTGTTAATCCCGATAGGCCTTTAACAGTGGAATGTAACTGCAGTGTGTTAAAGGCTGTAGACAGATGGAATCTCACAGATTACCATGGTTGATAAGGGTTTTGTTGTTGGTTACCTCTTCCAACAAACAATTGGAGTTGAAGATTTGCAATGTTATCATCCTTGCTAGGCCCTTTTCACATGGGTTGTCATTTGTTTTGCGAACTTTAATTGTGTGTGTGGAGAGAGAGAGAGAAAGAGAGAGAGAGATATTATATATATATATATATATATATATATATATATATGGATATATGGATATATGTCCGATTTCTGGATAACAAGCGCTTTTATTCATCAATAAAAAGCAGCAGCACCTTTCTTTATCTTGACATGTTTTGGCTTTCGCAGAAGCATTGATTACAGGTGATCAGCATTACTGGTGCAAAGTGTCTAGACTACCCTGTAGTTCTGTAATCTTGCTGGCCATACGTTGCCCAGAATGCACATTGGATAGTTAGTAAAACATTAATCTGGACTGCAGTGCTTGATATTTTCCATCTCAGTTCATTTCACTCCAAAAAAGCACTGCAGTCTTCAATTGAAATAAATGCATTTCCAATGTGGTGTTGCTGATGATATATCCATGCTGGCCCAATCAATTTAATTTCTCTTGCAACGCCATCATCCAAAATCAGTAAGTGGAGGTATGAATACTGCTCCCACATACCTTGCACTCCTCCTCTTTCTCATTTAACTTAGGGTAAATCCTCTTTCTCTTGTAGAGGAGGCAGGTCAGGCTCCCACTTTGTCACTAGAACGCATCTTCTCTCCATGTTAGGGGTGCCCACAACCCTATCGGGTGGCCTCAGCATTTCAGGAACGGAGAATCCAGTCAGAAAACATCAAAGGAATATGCATTGTTATTCATCGTTAAAAAGCAGCACCACCTTTCTTTATATTGACATGTTTTGGCTTTTACAGAATCCTTGATCACAGGTGAGCAGGATTGCTAGCATGGTCAACTGCACACTTCGTATCTGTGTGGTGCAATCCTCCTAAAACACCTGCTTTGCTGTGATATCAATGAAACAGCGTTGTTCGAAAGAATGAAGGCCACTCGTTGTTAGAAATGAGGTCTCTAGTTGGCAGAGATATTCACCTTTGTCCTAATAGGGACCACAATCCTAGTCAGGGTAAGTCGGATAGAATCCAAATTATCCTGTGCCCACCCTCTAGTGGCTTGGCACTGAGCAGTCAGGCTTAACTTAGAAGGCAGTCTGTGAAGTATTTGTGCAATAAATCATACAGTAACAGAGTGAAAACACCACAAAAATACACAAGTTTAGAAAAATATAAGATATTTATCTGGTTAAATTAAGGTCAGTACGATAAAGATTCAATAAGCACAAGTTGAGATATCACTTTTGCAAGATGAAAAAGAGTCTTAAATCTTAGAAATCAACAGTTGTCTCTTCTTTTCACAAAGTACCTGGTTTGCGTCAAAAATAACATACACGGGGACTGCAGAGGAGGAGATGAATGGAAAAATAGGGTGTGTGTTGAAATTTGTGGCGCAGCACAGACGTTGCGTTGTTTCTTTCCGCACTGCAAGGGGCTTTGCGTCGATATCCGGTGTGCAGTCTTGGTTCCTCACTGCGATGCGTGGATCTTTTTGATGCCCAGGGACGATGAGTGGAAATTCTGGGTGTGCGGGACGAAGTCACAGGCATTGTGTTGGTAGGCAATGTGTGCTGCATCGATTCTTCACTTGGGAAGTCGAGCTGTGTCCATCTGTTTCAGCTGTGCGTTGATCTGATAGGCTGTACGTCGAATTTCCATCCGCAAGGCAGGTGCTGCGTCGATTCTTTACTCATGAAGTTGGGCTGCGTCGTTCCGGTTCGGCTGTGCGGCGATTTTCTCGTCACATTGCAGGCTGTGCGTCGTTTCCGGCAGGTTGTGTGTTGATTTTCGGCTCACAAAGAGTTCCTTGAAGAGATTAAGGCCCTCATTACAACCCTGGCGGTAAATCACGACATTTTTGTGAAGAAACACAGAGAGAGAATAGCTAACACTACACCAGCATCCACTAGCACACCACACCATCACTCAAACAACATCCACACACCTCAAACAACACATACCAACACAACATTTCACACAGCACAGCAAACATCCCCTCACACATCACCCACACCACATCATGGCACCTCAAAGACACCGCAGGTTTTCTGAGGAAGCGCTCAGGGTCATGGTGGGGGAAATCATCCGGGTAGAGCCACAGCTTTTCGGATCACAGGTGCAGCACACCACCATTGCTAGGAAGATGGAGCTAGGGTGGAGAATCGTCGACAGGGTCAATACAGTGGGACAGCATCCAAGAACACGGGATGACATCCGGAAGAGGTGGAACGACCTACGGGGGAAGGTACGTTACATGGTTTCCAGAGACCAGATTGCTGTACAGAGGACTGGTGGTGGACCCCCAACTCCTCCCCCACAACTAACAACATGGGAGGAGCAAGTCTTGGCAACACTGCATCCTGAGGGCCTCGCAGGAGTAGCACGAGGACTGGACTCTGGTAAGTCATATCTTTATTACCATATCCCCCCACCTGCATGCCATCAAATACCCCCACCCTCACCCCCATAACTCCAACGCCTCACATATGCCCCACTATCACAAACCAGCCATCCCAATACCAAGCCCTGCATGCAACACAAAAGCATGGACACCCATTGCCAAAGCATGTCCAGTACAGACACCCACACAGACCCCAAAACACTAATCACACAATGGCAAACACAACAAGGCAAGCACAGGAGTAGAAGGTAACTCACCCAATGCACAAGATGGCACACACAGATACTAAAACTATGCATTTACACCCCAACAGGACCCATACCCAATGTCACCGGACAGGAGGTGCCAGACATAACCAGTCCCCCCACAGAAGAGTCCCACAGTGACAACAGCATCTCTGCACGCCTGGATCAAGATGACCAGCCCGGCCCATCAGGGACCTCTGGACAGTCTGTTCCCCGGCCACAGTCACAAGCCACCATAGAGCCTGCCCCCTCAGGAGACACCACCACAGCACCCACCCAGCGGGCCCATCCCTCTGTCCCCAAGACAAGTCAATCAGCAGTGTGTCCACCACTACAGGGCCCCCAGGCAAACCCACCAACCCAAGACAATCAGGGACCGGGGGTAAGTGGCAGTGGGCACATGGTTCAGGGGACAGAGGCACAGGATAACTGGAAAACTGGGAGGACTGCTGTTCGACAGGGGGCGGACAGGCCCAGGAAACCCACTCTCCACGAGGCACTCTCCCAACATCATGGGAGCATACCATAATTCCCAGGAGACCATGGGCACGGAACTGGCCAAGTTTCAGGAGACCCATCGGCTGCAGGAGGAACACTACCTCGGGATCAGGGAAGACTTGATGTCCATCAACACAACCCTGGTCACCATTGCAAGTGTGCTGGCAGACCTGGACAACACCATGAGGGACACAGTGGCACACAAACGGGCCCCTGACACTAGCCTGAACAATGAACATCCCTCCACCTCCGCCAGCGTTAGTGGACAGGAGGCCCTGCCGCAGGACCAACAGGCCACCAGCACCCCACCCCCTGCAGAAGGAGAACCATCCCGCAAACTGTCCCTGAGATCCAGGAACAAGACAGAGAACATTGCCAAGACCCCTGCCAGGAAATAAGACTCTCCTAATTGTCACCCTTCTGTCCCACTTTGTCACCCTGTCCACCTTAAACTGCCATTGCTCCACTTCCTATGCCTCCTTGCACAATGTACCTGTGAGAACAAGAGACTGGACTCTAACATGGACATTCCTCCACCATCAACCCAGCCCATTGCACACACCCCTACACTTATTCGCACTGAAATAAACACCCTTGAATCACAAATCAATCTGGAGTCAGTCTGTACTTTTACAAATGTGTAATTGCAACCTTTCGGAAATATAGCAATGTCAATGTTCCTGTACACATTCCAATGTTAACACAGTTGTTGGGCAGCAGTAAACATAGCAGAGGGCACAAAGTGGGACCCAGATCTGTGAAATGGAAAGCCAAAGTGACATGTCAGGGTCCATACACTGTGTGGGTACTTGGGCTCACCTATTAGCCACACACAATGCCTCTGGAGTTGCCCCATCACATAAGGGATGCTGCTATTCCTCAAAATGTAAGCGTCATGCACAGAGCCATGATACTTGGCATTCACACGGGAGATGTACTGGTCTGCAAAACACAACATCTGCACATTCATAGAATGGTAGCTTTTGCGGTTTCTGTAAACCTGTTCATTCCTGCGGGGGTGGGGGCAAATGCCACATGTGTACCATCAATGGCACCAATGATGTTGGGGATATGTCCCAGGGCATATAAGTCACCTTCCACTGTGGGCAAATCCTCCACCTGAGGGAACACGATGTAGCTGCGCATGTGTTTCAGCAGGGCAAACAACACTCTGGACAACACGTTAGAAAACATTGGCTGTGACATCCCTGATGCCATGGCCACTGTTGTTTGAAAGGACCCACTGGCCAGGAAATGGAGTACTGACTGGACTTGCACTAGAGGGGGGATTCCTGTGGGATGGCGGATAGCTGACATCGGGTCTGGCTCCAACTGGGCACACAGTTCCTGGATTGTGCCACAATCAAGTCTGTATGTAATAATGATGTGTCTGTCTTCCATTGTCGACAGGTCCACCAGGGGTCTATATACCGGAGGATGCTGCCATCTCATCACCTGCCCCAGCTGACGTGCCCTATGGAGGAGAAGGTTGAACAGAGGGTCATACACCACATAGGTTTCACAAGGCTGTTTAGCACAATCGTGAACTATTCTTTGTGTGCCTTTGTCTGACTGTATTCATGGGCAAAAGTGCTGTTATGCAGTTAGTTGGCCTGCCATGTGGCCACCTGAAATGGCGGCTGCCTGACCTGTAAGGAGGGATAAGGGTAAATGAGGTAACTGCACTGGCAGTGTTCAGCATCGTGGTAGGCGGTCGAAGACCGCTGCACAATTCAGCATTGGTTATCATTGTGCCCTATGGGTTCCAGGAGCCAATGATGATGTACGCGGCGGTGACGGTACGCACCGCCGTGGATGTGACTGCCATTTTCTATCTGTTTAGTCACTTGATACCTGACCTTCAACAGGAGAGGACCTACACTGCAAGTGCTGCTGTGACCGGAGTCTGGAGGCGACAATGGCTACAGTGTCTGGGGAAAGGGCCCCTGCCTTCACTGCGGACGAGTTGGAGAAACTGGTGGCTGGGGTCCTCCCCCAGTACACGCAACTCTACGGTCCACCAGACAAACAGGTGAGTAAACTGTGTGCATGGTAAATGGCACATGAATGTATGGAGTGTTGTGGATGGAAGAGACAGGGGGGCGCACAGACCAGCATGTGAGGATGGTGAGTGTATGTTCTTCTGGCCCAGTGTGGGAGGTTTGTGGCCAATGAGTGTGTAGAACTGGACGGGGGAGTAACATCCATTTTTACTTCACTATTCCTCTAGGTCAGCGTCCACCAGAAGAAGGGTATTTGGCATGCCATCGCCAAGGAAGTGCGGACCCTGGGGGTCTACCATAGGCAGAGCACCCACTGCCGGAAAAGATGGGAGGACCTGCGCCTCTGGAGCAAGAAGACGACGGAGGCCCAGCTGGGGATGGTCTCCCAACGTGGAAGGCGTGCCTGTCGCACCATGACCCCCCTGATGTACCGGATCCTAGCGGTGGCATATCCTGAGTTGGATGGGCGCTTGAGGGCATCACAGCAGCCACAAGGGGGTGAGTACAGTCTTATTCAGCTGACTCAGCGCGCTTGACGAGGTGTCTGGGTGGGGGGCTGTGGGTTCCCCTAGGGCAAGGCAGACGCGCCAAGATACATCCATTGTTAGGCAGGCTCAGTGCCACTCCAACCCCAAAGGTGGTAGTTGCCCTCTACACCTAGTCAGGCTCCTATGGGTTTCAGCTATGCATTAAATGGGTCTAGGCAGAGTCCCCCATGGGCATGTGCTTTTCCCCTGCACTGTTAGTGCATGCAATATTGCATAGGTATGCTCCCTATGTGTTGTCGGCCAGCGGTAGTTGTGTTGCAGGCATTTACCATGTGTCTCTTCTGTCTTTCCCCCACTTTTTGTTTTGTCACCCTGTCCCTGTGTGCATTAGCATCATCTGGCGGAGGAGCATTGGCACAAGAGCAGGAGGGAGCTGCAACCCACATGGCCCTGGAGGGTGAATTTACGGAGTCTGAAGGCACCAGTGGGAGGGAGGGCGAGGAGAGCTCCACAACGGGGACAGGAGCACACAACAGTGACAGCGACTCTTCCAGTGGCGGGGTACCTCTGTGCCCACCGCAACAACAGCCCACCACCCCCTACCAGCACCGCCTTCCCAGCAGCCCCTCATCGTGTTTCCCGTGCCCACTCACCCAGGAAGGTGGGCATCTCCTTCACCCCAGGCACCTCAGGCCCTGCCCCAGTCAGCCGTGCTGCCCTCAGTGAGGAGGCTATTGACCTCCTGAGACCCCTCACTGTTGGGCAATCAACCATTTTGAATGCCATCCAGGGTGTCGAGAGGCATTTGTAGCAAACAAATGCATACCTGTAGGACATTCATTCTGGCGTGGCGGCCCAACAGAGAGCATTTCAGGCTCTGGCCTCAGCACTGATGGCAGCCATTGTCCCTGTGTCCAGCCTCCCCCCTCCAACTTCCACTACCCAGACCCGACCCCCTCTACCTCAGCCTATCCCAAGCACACCATCAGTCCAGCATTCACCCAAATCAACACACAAAAGTAGCTCAGGCAAACATAAGCACCCCACATCCCACAGGCACTCACACAAGCACCATACCCATGCAGACACACCAACATCCACTGCCTCCACTGCGTCCCCCTCCTCCACGTCCTCCTCCTCCCTCCCATTCTCGTCTCCACTCACACCTGCATGCACTACATCCTCAGCCACCACCTCCATCACCAGCACACCCATCACCGCACACAACGCTTACGTGCACACACCACCCCCATTACCATGCACACGTCCCCTGTTTCCTCTCCCAGTGTGTCTGTGAGCCCTCCTCCCGAACTACACAAACGCAGGCACACACCCACCCAACAGCCATCCACATCACAACAGCCTCTGGCCCATGCACCTTCACCCAAATTCAGCAGACGAATGCCTCCTACAACCACTCCCTCTTCTTCCACTCCCAAACCCCCTCCATCTTCCCGTCCCAGTGTGTCTAAAAAACTTTGTCCTGGCTAACATTGACCTCTTCTCTACACCTCCCCCCAATCCTTCCCCTATGGCCAGGATGTCAAGGGCCCAGCCCAGCACCTCAGTCACCAAATCCTCCAGCACTGTGGTCTCAACAAGTCCCATCACATCGCGGGTGGCACCCATCAGGACTGCCATTGTGCCACCTAGCAAAGCCAAGGATCAGCCCATTCCGCCACCTGCCAAGGTGAAGAAGGTGCCCACATGCCGTAGGGAGAAGCTGCACCAACCACCCAGCAAGGCCTCCTCCAAGCCAAAAGGAGACAGTGCCTAGGGACCAGCAGCGACATCCAAGGTGGGGAAGGGACACAAGGGCAAAGGGAAGTCAGGACAGGGCACGAAGCCCCCGGCTGAGGGACTAGAGTCACCCCCTCTGGCAACCAGAACAGCAACCTGTACGGCAGTGGACATCACCACCTGCACGTCTGCTGCCTCAGCAACAGTCCCCAGCATCATCCCCAGCGGGCTGCCGTCCGAAGCTGCAGGAGACGTCCTGCTGTCATCCTCCACAGTTGCGGACACATTCACCACCGGCAGCAACTCCGCCACAGACACCCCCGCAACCACCGCCACCAGCCCCGCGACGTGCTCAGACAGTGCCACCACAGCCGACATGGCTAACATTCCCAGTGGACAGACGTCCAAGGCTGGAGGAGACGTCCTGGACCATGCACAGACTACTTGAGGCACGACACCCAGCACTGTTTGTACCGTCAGGTGGCTGGCAAAGTCGCAGCAGGGTGGAGTGTGTCTCTGCCTCCATGGAGTATCATGCAACCTGTTCCCAGGCAATCTCATGGCACACACACCCAGGTGAGGGGAAGGGACCTGCTGCACTGCTTGTGAAGCACTCTGGGCACAAAGCCCCTCCAGAACCAGTGGAGAAAAGCATCCACTCACCCAGTCCTTGGCAGGATGAAGCACTCTGGGCACAAAGCCCCCTCCCGAACCAGTGGAGAAAAGCATCCACTCTCACAGTCCTTGTCAGGATGAAGCACTATGGGCACAAAGCCCCCTCCAGAACCACTGGGGAAAAGCATCCACTACCCCAGTCCTTGGCAGGATGAAGCACTCTGGGCACAAAGACCCCTCCAGAACCAGTGGAACATGTCAACAACTTGAGACACTGTGGCTTTGCAATCCCCAAGATAAAGCAGTGGGCAACCCACCCACTTGAGAGACTGTGGCTTTGCACTCCCAAGGATAAAGCAGTGGGCATGGGGCCCCCTCGTGGAGCAGTGGCGTTGTCCGTTCATCCGGCTGAGGTGCCCCACCTCCCCCTCCCCCTGAGGTGCCTGTTTATTTTCAATCTGATGCCCCAGCAGTGTTCTCTCCGTTTCGAGTCAGGTATCATGTGTGGGCTTCGCCCATGCATTTTGGGACCAGTGGTCCACGGACAATGATTGGTACACTATCCGGACTTGTGTAGTTGCTGTACATATGTGTATATACTGATGATTTAAAGTTATCTTGGCCTATCTGATTTTTCGATGATTGCACTCTTTACAGTCTTGCATGTATATGTGTGTATGTTGGTGTGGGTGATGGTGGAGGTGGGGGTGTTGCGTGTGTGTGTGTCACTCTCTCTTTCCTCCCCCCCTCCCCTGTGTGCTAGGTGCAGTACTCACTGTGGTCGTCGCCGGCGTCTTTGCTGCTCCTGGTAGAAGAGGAGGTAGACCAACATGGGCAGGTCCTGTAACTCGGGCTCCATGGCGTCCTGGTTCCTCGTTGGGTGTTGAGAGGTGAGTGGTTTTCGTTCCAATTCCTGTTTCCACCCTGCTTTTGATGGCGTTGGTACTGCCACGGAAAAGGTGGCAGATAGGCCTGTTATAAAACAGTGGGCGGTACATTGGGTTCCGCCTGTCTGTTGGCGGTTACCGCTGCGGTGTTTGTTTCTCCCGCTGTGGCGGTCGGAGTGTTAATATGGCTGTCTATGTTGGCGGTTTCCGCCATGGTCGTAATTCAATTTTTTTTTTTCGGCGGCCTGTTGGCGGTATTACTGCCGCTTTAACACCGACCGCCAGGGTTGTAATGAGGGCCTAAGTCTTTTTGGCCCGAGACTTCATAAAAAAGGAGGCAAGCTCAATCCAAGCCCTTGGGGAGCACTTCTCAGCAAAGTCATAGGGCAGCAGGGCAATAGCAGGGCAGCAGTCCTTCTCAGCAAAGCAGTCCAAATGAGTCCTTCGGGCAGACAGGCAGTTCCTCTTGACAGGTTGCAGGTTCAGGTCCAGAAGTGTCTGAGTTGGTGAGGTCAGAGACACAGTTTATATACCCAAAAATTCCTTTAAAGTGGGGAGACTTCAAAGAGTGGTTTTGAAGTGCACAAGGTCCCCTTTCAGTACAGCTCTGTCTGGCAGGATCCCAGTACGGGGTTTGGCAGTCCATTGTGTGAGGGCAGGCCACTAGCCTTTGAAATGTAAGTGTCAGGCCCTCCACCCTACCAACCCAGGAAGACCCATTCAGTATGCAAATGTGTGCAGGTGTGACTGAGTGTCCTGTGTTTGTGGTTGTCTGGGTGGAATGCACAAGGGGGCTGTCAACGAGCCCAGACGTGGAATGGAGACAGGCTATAAGGCACAGATGGATTTTAAGTGCAGGGAAATGCTCACTTTCTTAAAGTGGCATTTCTAAAACAGTAATATAAAATCCAACCTCACCAATAAGTAGGATTTTCTATTACCATTCTGGCCGTACTAAATATGACCTGGTTACCCCTTTCTGATCAGAATCTACCACCAAACAGTATTTGAGGGTAGCCCTAATGCTATCCCATGAAAGGAGCAGGCCTCACAGTAGTGGAAAACAAATTTAGGAGTTTTCCACTACCAGGACAGATAAAACACACGTGTACCTATCCTGCCTTTTACCTACATCACACCCTGCCCTACGGGTTACCCAGGGCCTACCTTAGGGGTGACTTATATGTAGAAAAAGGGGAGTTTAAGACTTGGCAAGTACTTTTAAATGCCAGGTCAAAGTTGCAGTGAAACCGCAGACACAGATCTCGTAATGGCAGGCCTGTGACATGGTTAAGGGGCTACTTATGTGGGTGGCACAACCAGTGCTGCTGGCCCACTAGTAGCATTCAATTTACAGGCCCTGGACACATTTAGTGCACTTTACCAGGGACTTACAAGTAATCAAATATGCCAGTTGGGAAGAACCAATGTTACCAGGTTTAAGGGAGAGAGTATGTGCACTTTAGCACTGGTTAGCAGTGGTAAAGTGTGCAGAGTCCTAAAACCAGCAAAAACAGTGTCAGAAAAGTGGAGAGAGGCAGGCAAAAAGGTGGGGGTGGCCACCCTAAGGCTGTCAGGTCTAACACTCGTTTTTTACTCCATAAGCAGCTTTATTCACAAATATGCAACCGCTGGCCAACACATGTGTTGCAGTATGCATTGCTTCCTCAGGGCCTCATAGAATTAACATTATAATTTGTAGTTAAGTTGCCATGTAGGCAGTAAAGTTCTAGTTTCTTGTATGGTAGTCCATCAAAAATGCATGTAGCAGTGGATTGGGGCACTATGTTGTGACATTTCATGCTTGACGTTTTGGTGGAGTATTGACTTCTAAGTACTACTGTAAGAAATTGGGCTACTGGTTGAGGGGAGCAAACCCTACTCAGGGAGCAACCACAAATCCTTGTCGGGGTGACACCACAAGCAAACCCCAAATTAAAATCAACAACAAAAGGCAACTCATTACTTGAAATAAATGCACATTCTAAATATGTAAGAATAAACTTATGGGTGCTCATACACTAACACACATCGTTGCCTTGATGTGTAATACCGGGTTTACGTAAGTAGACCCGTTCTAATAATGAAAAAACAATTCAGTGGGGCACACCAACAAGAAAGTGTCTGTACTTTGTAGATAATATAATATCTTAATGAGATGAATGAGAGATCCTAATGAATTCTAACTAAAATGCTAATTAAATTGTCTCCCTTTCCTGAAATGTGTAGACAGACAGTAACTAATCAAAGACAAAGACATATACCAATGTAAAACTAACCAAAAAAAAGTATATCCATGCAAATAGAAATTTTAATACAAAAGAAAATGTCTTATTATACACATAAACATATATACATATAAACACAACATATAGAATAAGAATGAAAAGCCATCAGCCGACACGTGTTTCGTCCTGACTGGACTTCTTCAAGGCTTTGTTCACTTCTATGTCCGTATATTCATATCCCATCTATCATCCTCTGTTTTAAACCACAGTCAGTCATCTCCTTTTTTTCTTCGAAATAAATCTAAGTAATGGGCATTGGCTACTGCCCCCTGACCAGGCAAACAGGTTGCTGGCCACATGGGGAGAGTTCCTTTGTCACTCTGTGGCCAGGAACAAAGCCTGTATTGGGTGGAGGTGCTTCTCACCTCCCCCTGCAGGAACTGTAACACCTGGCGGTGAGCCTCAAAGGCTCACCCCTTTTTGTTACAGCACCACAGGGCATCCCAGCTAGTGGAGATGCCCGCCCCTCCGGCCACTGCCCCCACTTTTGGCGGCAAGGCTGGAGGAGATAATGAGAAAAACAAGGAGGAGTCACCCCCCAGTCAGGACAGCCCCTAAGGTGACCTGAGCTGAGGTGACTCTTACTTTTAGAAATCCTCCATCTTGTGGATGGAGGATTCCCCCAATAGGATTAGGGATGTGTCCCCCTCCCCACAGGGATGAGGCACAAAGAGGGTGTAGCCACCCTCAAGGACAGTAGCCATTGGCTACTGCCCTCCCAGACCTAAACACCCCCCTAAATTCAGTATTTAGGGGCCCCCAGAACCTAGGAACTTAGATTCCTGCAACCTAAAGAAGAAAAGGACTGCTGACCCGAAGCCCTGCAGTGAAGACGGAGACGACAACTGCTTTGGCCCCAGCCCTACTGGCCTGTCTCCTAACTTCAAAGAAAACTGCAACAGCGACTCATCCAACAGGGACCAGCGACCTCTGAAGCCTCAGAGGACTGCCCTGCACCCAAGGACCAAGAAACTCCTGTGAACAGCGGCCCTGTTCAACAATCTGCAACTTTCTTGCAACAAAGATATGACTTCAGGGACTTCACGTTTCCCGCCAGAAGCGTGAGACTTTCTACTCTGGAACCCAACGCCCCCAACTCGACCTGCTGACAACCGACACTACAAGGCGGACTCCCCGGTGACTGCGAGCCCGTGAGTAGCCAGAGTTGACCCCCCCTGAACCCCCACAGCAACACCTGCAGAGGAAATCCAGAGGCTCCCCCTGACCGTGACTGCCTGTAACAAGGTACCCGACGCCTTGAACCAACACTGCACCCGCAGCACCCAGGACCGGAAGGAACCGAACTCCAGTGCAGGAGCGACCCCGATGTGACCCTCTGCCTAGCCCAGGTGGTGGCTACCCCGAGGAGCCCCCCCTGTGCCTGCCTGCATCATTGAAGAGACCCCCGGGCCTCCCCATTGCTTTCAATACAAAACCTGACGCCTGTTTGCACTCTGCACCCGGCCGCCCCTGTGCCGCTGAGGGTGTACTTTCTGTGCCTGCTTGTGTCCCCCCCTGATGCCCTACAAAACGCCCCTGGTCTGCCCTCCGAGGACACGGGTACTTACCTGCTGGCAGACTGGAACCGGGGCACCCCTGTTCTCCATTGAAGTCTTTGTGTTTTGGGCACCTCTTTGACCTCTGCACCTGACCGGCCCTGAGCTGCTGGTGTGGTAACTTTGGGGTTGCCTTGAACCCCCAATGGTGGGCTACCTTGGACCCAACTTTGAACCCTGTAAGTGTTTTACTTACCTGTGAACTTAACATTTACTTACCTCCCCCAGGAACTGTTGATTTTTGCAGTGTCCACTTTTAAAATAGCTTATTGCCATTTTTGTCAAAACTGTACATGCTATTGTGATTATTCAAAGTTCCTAGAATACCTGAGTGAAATACCTTTCATTTGAAGCATTACTTATAAATCTTGAACCTATGGTTCTTAAAATAAATTAAGAAAATATATTTTTCTATATAAAAACCTATTGGCCTGGAGTAAGTCTTTGAGTGTGTGTTCCTCATTTATTGTTTGTGTGTGTACAACAAATGCTTAACACTACCCTTTGATAAGCCTACTGCTCGATCACACTACCACAAAATAGAGCATTAGAATTATCTCTTTTTGCCACTATCTTACCTCTAAGGGGAACCCTTGGACTCTGTGCACACTATTTCTTACTTTGAAATAGTATATACATAGCCAACTTCCTACATTATCTCTTTAAGAAGCTACAACAAAAGTAGTAGGCCTGACATTGTGAAACGTATTAATAAAGCCAATACGTTGTTAAGGATGGCCCCAGCTGTCATTGCCTCTATTACCCTATTAGTAATTGTGTTTGACCTGACCACATGTGTACATATGCCTGAAAATAAGTGGGCTTCATTGTCAGGGCAGGTGGCAAGTCCTTTGCTTTGCCATTGTTTTCCTTTTATAGATCCCCATTCCTTTCTGGCATTCATTTTGTTGTGTCCTGCAGCTCCCCAGATAGTCCTACCATGCTTGCCCCTCATTTTATCTGCAGTGTGCTGCATGCTGGGCAGTCGTTATTTCTAAACAGAGCAGTCAGCTTAGAGTGATATTGTCTATAATGTGTTGCTGTTTTACCGTTCCAAGATGGCCACCATGTTTAGAATCATTATGTTGGCTTCCTTGGCTAAGGACAACAGTGATGCACTGTACTTTTGGGCATTCGAAGATGGCTGCCTAGTGCGAGCTCTGCCTAGTTGCCTACCTTGGAATAGTATTGTGCTTAGTGGATTGTTGTGCTTACCTCTTCAAAATGGCCAACACATTGTTTCTAAATATAGCAGCTACAGTGATGCACTATGTACAATACCATTTCAAGATAGCCACTACTACGTTTAATTATTATTATTATTTTTACCAAGATACGCCCGCCAAGCTTAGGTGGCGGCATCTTTTCTTTTTCACTGCTTTTATTATTTTTAATTGATCTTCAATATGTTTGTAGGAGCTTGGGTGTCTTGTTTTTTCATTATGGATGAATTGATGGGTAAGTGGGTAAATGCAAGAATTATTCAGTAGGTGGATGCATGGATTAGGAGTTAAAGAATAAGTAACCGGATGCATGCACAATGACTTATTGAGTGCTTAAACTCATCAGTGACTGAAGAGACACTCATTTAGCCAGAACTAGCAGCATTACCAATGCTTGTTATTATATGCCTCGCAAGGCCAACATTTTCTTGCATGGGTTTAACAGGTCCGTTGTAGGAGCCCCAGCACGATATACAGGAATCCTATATATGTTAGTCTTCAATGATCTCTTTGCTCCTGTTGTACTTACTTTTTAGCTCTAATTTTCACAAGTTTAAGGCCCCGATTTAGGGACGGGTGGTAACTGGAAGTCTGTTATAATGTAACGGATGCTTCGATTCATCTGTGTGGAGTTTATTTAGAGTTGTCGATCGAATTTCGCTATGCTGGCCCCGCCGAGTCTTTCATTTACCTCTAAAAAGTGGGTACGAACCCCAATGAAAGTGAGCTCTTAAGCCTCATTATGTAGAGCGAAAACCTGCCACAACATCAGCAGAGTATCTTCAATGGATGACTGACATGTAATAAGCAAAAACCGCCGGAATGTTACGGAAAGGAGCCTCCTCTGCATGTATATGGGCTGCGTTCTACAGCCCTGCCGAGTTCCACGCAACAGAGGTTAAACTTAAACATTTTAACGGTAGTGTCTGCCCCACAGCACTAAAATACACTAGTCATACATTTCCAACTCTTAGCATCGCGATGAGGCACGGTATGCAAGAGCTACGTGGGATATAAAATAAACAAAACCAGGCAGCCCACTTTGGCTTGCTGCGTGCTGCTTCCAGACGATAATGATTCTGCTTTGTAATCAGTTCCCACAGAGCGTCCCAAAACACCAGGGAAGCTGCACTGACTAGTCTGCCAAAGTGGTGCCCAAAAGCAAGCAGAATAGAGGCAATCAGTCTCTCTGAGAGCATCGGACAAGGCCAGTCACCAGCAGGCCTTTGCTGATGCCGGAGTCTAAATTATCAGCACTGCAGCCTGGTGGCCCCTCAGCCTGCCCTGGAGACACTCTGGCTCAGCCTAGCACCATTCACCGTAGGGCGGCACTTGCACAGTCAAGGACAGGTGAGTAAAGTCCAGCACTGAAGGCACTCAGGGCCGTATTTATACTTTTTGGCGCACAACTGCGCCAACGCAGTTGTGCGTCAAAAAATTTAACGCCATTCCAAAGCGCCATGCGGGCGCCTTATTTATGGAATGACGTTAGCCGGCGAAGCTGCCTGGTGTGCGTAAAAAAAAATGACTTACACCAGGCAGCGCCTGCGTAGGGGAAAATGGAGCTTGGGCGTCAAAAAATGGGGCAAGTCAGGCTGAGGCAAAATTTTCGCCTCAACCCGATTTGCGCCATTTTTTTTTACTCCCAACCCCCATTTAAATGACTCCTGTCTTAGCAAAGACAGGAGTCATGCCCCCTTGCCCAATAGCCATGCCCAGGGGACATATGTCCCCTGGGCATGGTCATTGGGCATAGTGGCATGTAGGGGGGCACAAATCAGGCCCCCCTATGCCACCCAAAAAAAAAAAAATAATACTTACCTGAACTTACCTTAAGTTCCCTGGGATGGGTCCCTCCATCCTTGGGTGTCCTCCTGGGGTGGGCAAGGGTGGCAGGGAGTGTCCCTGGGGGCATGGGAGGGCACCTCTGGGCTCCTTCCGAGCCCACAGGTCCCTTAACGCCTGCCCTGACCAGGCGTTAAAAAATGACGCTAAAACGGCTGGACGTAATTATTTTTGACCCGCCCACTCCCGGGCGTCATTTTTGCCCGGGAGTGTAAATACGGCGCACATGCCTCGGAGTCATTTTTTAGAAGGGAACGCCTACCTTGCATATCATTAACGCAAGGTAGGTGTCCACGCAAAAAAATGACGCAAACTCCAAGATCTTTGGCGCTAGACGGGTCTAACGCCAAAGTATAAATATGGAGTTAGTTTTGCGTCGGATTTGCGTAAAAAAAAACGAAGCAATTCCGGCGCAAACAGAGTATAAATATGCCCCTCAGTTTTTCAGAGTGCTTGCCGGTGGGTCATAATGTTGTTCAACCTACATGCTGACCTGTTCCTAGGCCTCACTGCAGAGTGCACAGAGCGATAGTTATGCATGTGCTAATTGTAACTACCATTGCATGTGAAAGTGTGGGAAGAAGCTATACACCGCTGTTGATATACTGAACAGCTCCAAAGAGAATGAAACTGTTGTGTTTACAGGTGAGGACAGGTAGAGGGTTAGTATATACTGTATGAGGAGCATTATGGTGTGGGGGCCACACAAGGAAGTGTATGCAAAAAAGATAGCGAAAAAACAGTGAAAAAAGGAAAGAGATAACGCATAAGCTAGGCAAGTGAAGAATTTCAGATAAAGATCAGTGGAAAATATGCAGATGGTGAACAGAGGGAGTGTGCAGAGGTTCGTGTGAAGGCCCTAGTAATGTTCAGTTCGCACTCTAACTTTTACAGATATGAAACATTTTCAATTCTAATTATTCACAAAATCATTCTTATTACTTTTTCTGAAACTGCTGCCAAACGCTGGCAATGCCAGTAGGCATGCCTTGTTTTACGGACATGTACACTGCTGTGTAATATGTCTGGATGCTTTTACAGAAAACTAAAATGGAGTCACCAAAATACTGGTCATTTCTTTATTTTACTCAAGAGAAAGTGTCACACATTTGGCAGTAGAATTGTATTCATACACACAGTGAAACTAAAGAAATGTTACCAGGAGTGGCTCGTGGGGCTTTGTTGGGGCGGTGCAGGGTGGGGAAGGGGAGAGGCATGGGAAGAAGGGTCCACGGGGGGCAAATTAATTTAAACAAATAATCACTTACCTGCTTTTCCATTGCGCCGCTCCTCTCCTGCACTTCAGGCACAGGCTCTCAGCCTGCCTTGCAGCCAATCGTGATGCTGCTCAAAAGCAGCGTTCAGATTGGCTAGGAGTGCTCAATGAGCGCTCTCCCAGGCAGGCTGCGAGCCTGTGCTTGCTCTCTCTAGCCCCGCAACTGTGTTGCTGAGCTGGAGAGAGCCTACTGCGCATGTATGTTTGGCCGGCTCGAGACGGCTGGCCAAACATACATGTGCACACTCCCCGTCAGTTTTCGTCATCCCTAATGCCCGCCCCTTTTACTACAAAACGATAATAAACGTAGTTTATTATCGTTTTGTAGTAAAAGTTTTGCAGCTGCTGCTGCTGGTGGGTGGGGGCGCTCCTCAGCCATAGTGGTGGAACCGCGCCTCAATGTTGTACACAAACATTCTGAAAATGTGTCACTTACAGTACTGTCAAATTCGTAGCTACCATTGGTGCAGCAGGTGCAATGGCACCGGGGCCCAGAGCCCTCACGGGCCCATTGAACCCTGATGATTGCTGTATCTTCCTACCCCAATAGCAGTCAAAGGGCTATTTCCGTGCTTGCACCAGGTCCATGGCATCCTTGCTATGCTACTAGGGTACTGACGAATGCACATTCCTGATAGCATTTTTATCCACATGTGCACGTCCTAAAAACGTACAGCTATCAGTAGCATCAGGCTGTGCCTGAAATCAGCAGATTCTCTCAGTGACCGGAGAGCCTGCAACAAAATGAATATTTTAGCTGATCCTCTGCTGGTTGGATGTATCTCTTCTATTTCCTAATGGCCGGAAACTCTGAAGCTACGAGGCCGCAGTGACGTAGGTGACAAATCAAACACTGATAAAAACAGACTTTCTTCTGCTCATCTCTAAACTGGGTCTTTAATTCTTAGGCATCTGACGCTGTCATCTGCACCTGGTTGCAGTCAAACTGCACCGGTTCTGATGTGTATACCTTATACCTGCTCACTGTGGGGGTCAAAGCGGAAAGACATGACAGGAGGAAGACCATGACTGTGTGCTTCATTGTCTCCTGAGTTTATATTTGTTTCTGCCATTTGCAAATGCTGCTAGTAGAGCTTTCTGCATTGTGCTCCAAAACATCTCTCCTCTCACAACCTCGCCCTTCCTCCTACCCAGCTGTTCTAAAAGTTGTACAATTGATCAGTGCTTGTGTGTTATCTGGCACATGCCTGTGAAAATTGCTTAGCTTAATGACCCAGTGAACAGTACAAATGGGGCATGACAGACGAAAAGAAGGGACCTACTTTCTTGTGCAAATGTGATCTAAATTGAACTGCCCTGGGATCATTACAACACATATTCATGGCTAGTCCTAGCAGAAATAAGAGAATTCTGCTATTTTAAAACAGTCAAACCATTTCTCAACCTAAGTCCCTCAGAATGAAAACAAAAGGTGTACTTTGTATTGCCACTAATAATAATCCTTGAGGATTTTTTGAATGCTTTGGATAAAACAAAAAGGTGTTCTTCTGTTGCCCATGCAGTTTCTTCATTTCGGTAGTTTAGTAGCGCAGAGGGAAACAGTTATTGGTATCATTCAGACTCAGTGGTGTTAGTTATGTCGACAGAGTGTCCATGGATTGCTGAGTTGGTCCTGCTAAAATTCGAGGTTGTGGCTATAGGGTGTGTTTTTACCAGTCTCGACAATGTGGAAGTCAAGCTGATATTAAAGATTGGCTTTGTTAAATGTGGGTGCCTCAGTAATTCAGAGCAAATCACATCACTGCTGTACTTATCTGATAGAGACTTCTAGTTGCAGATTCCTTACCTTAGAATTTCCCCCAGGCGTCAGATTTTTCTTCAAGCAATACCCTTGTGCGTCGGTAGGAGGTGTCGGTCGACTCCGCAGGCGTCGTGGTCGCCGTGATGATGTCGGGAGTAGTACATAGACGCCGCACTCACGCAGTGACGTCAGTTCTTTTCTTTCTGCACCACGCGCTGATCCGGAGAGAGCTACCTTAGGCTATTTTTTGGCCGAATTCGACAGTTTGTCGAACTTTTTTGGTGCAACCTTGGTGCGTAGAGGATGCCCCCGAAGACCGGGTTCAAGCCTTGTGAGGACTGCCATCGGATGATGTCTATGACGGATCCTCATCGTGTTTGCCTGTGGTACCTCGAGCGCGACCATGACCTGAAGTCGTGCTCCGAGTGTCGGGCAATGCACCTGAAGGCTTTGAGGGAGCAGCCCCTAAAGCTAATGGCGGCCCGGCACTCGACTCCGCGTAGGTCCCAGTCTCGCTCGAGAGGAAGGCCTCGAGATCGGTCGCGGAGTCATCACCACTCATCTTCTTCGAAGTCCTCGGGTCAAGGTAAGAAGAAGAAGTCAAAGAAATCCCATCGCTCTCCGACTTCACCCCGTCGCTCGGCTGACGTGACGCGGGATGAGTGTCCACGCACTAGGCCTCCGACCTCGGAGCCTACGTCTGGATCAACTATGGGCTTCCCCGAGTTTCACGGAGCCGGAGCGACCCCCGCCAAACTTAGGCCCTCATTCTGACCTTGGCGGGCGGCGGAGGCCGCCCGCCAAAGTCCCGCCGTCAGATTACCGTTCCGCGGTCGAAAGACCGCGGCGGTAATTCTGACTTTCCCGCTGGGCTGGCGGGCGGTCGCCTTCAGACCGCCCGCCAGCCCAGCGGGAAAGAGGCTTCCACGATGAAGCCGGCTCGGAATCGAGCCGGCGGAGTGGAAGCTGTGCGACGGGTGCAGTTGCACCCGTCGCGTATTTCACTGTCTGCACAGCAGACAGTGAAATACATGTAGGGGCCCTCTTACGGGGGCCCCTGCAATGCCCATGCCAGTGGCATGGGCACTGCAGGGGCCCCCAGGGGCCCCGCGACCCCCCCTACCGCCATCCGGATCCCGGCGGTCCGACCGCCGGGATCTGGATGGCGGTAGGGGGGGTCGGAATCCCCGCGGCGGTGCAGCAAGCTGCGCCGCCGCGGAGGATTCAATGGGGCGGCGGTACACTGGCGGGACCCCGCCAGTGGTGCCGGTCCGACCGCGGCTTTACCGCCGCGGTCGGAATCCCCATTGGAGCACCGCCGGCCTGTCGGCGGTGCTCCCGCGGTCCTCCGCCCTGGCGGTCAAAGACCGCCAGGGTCAGAATGACCACCTTAGAGTTTTACAAGGCCATGCGCCTCATCTATGGGCATTCAGACCCCGATTCGGCGCCTTCGGGCCCAGGGGGTTTGGCTGAGGGGCCTTCGGGTTCCGTACTGGTAGCTTCGCCCCGGCCATCGAGGTCGCCTCCGGATCCGCACCGTTGCTGGTCGCCCAATCAAGACCTTCCCCGGCGCCGGGTCGATTATCGATGCTCCCGACGTTGGTAGTGCCCACTATTGATGTCGAACCAATTCTCATACCCGACGACTTGGAGTCGGAGCGGTGTCAGCCGACACTGCCATTGGCTTTGGTGGGACCTATTCACCCGAGATCGGGCTCAGACCCATTTTCCTATGGGTACAAATACGGGGAGGAATTGGAGGGGTCCCTGGACCCTTATGAATACCAGGAAGACTCTACTATGGACTAGGCACAGGACTTGGGCGATGCCAGTGGGCTGGATACTTCTCCTGACGCTGGCATGCTGTCTCCTACTACCGTGGCTACGGCGGAGGGAGCTACCTATAGTATAGTGGTTAGTAGGGCGGCTGAGGTCCTTGGCCTTGAGCTACCTACTGTTGAAGTTGGGTCTAATCTCCTGACGGAGGTGCTTCACCCTGGGGCTTCTACGTCAGAACCCCTTCTCCCATTTAATGAGGCCCTCACTGATGTCCTTCTGGGTACATGGTCCAAACTCAACACAGGGGCTCCTGTGAACAGGACTATCGCTCGCCACCATCGGCCCGCGCCTAACGACCCAAAGTTCCTGTCCCAACATCTTACCGCTGAGAGTCTTGTAATCCAGGCTTCCTCTTCTTCTGGCGCGTTCCCTTCCGCACCCCCGGATCGGGAATCCAAAAGGCTGGATCAATTTGGTAAGAAGTTGTTTTCTTCCTCCAGCCTAGCACTGCGATCTGTGAACACCGCATGTCTTTTGGGCCGTTATTCCCACTCACTGTGGGATACGGTTGCGCAAGTCCTGCCGCAGATACCGGAGGAGGTCCGTGCTATCGTCTCCCAAGCAGTGAAAGATGGGAGAGACGCTGCAAAGTTCACTATCTGTTGTGGGCTGGATACGACCGACTCTCTGGGCAGATCAGTTGCGACGACAGTGGCCATACGGCGCCATGCCTGGTTACGTACTTCTTGCATCTCTGGGGATGTCCAACAGTCACTCATGGACATGCCCTTTGATGGCACCCGTCTCTTCAGAGACAAAGCGGACTCGGCCTTGGAGAGATTCAAGGATTCCCTGGCTACGGGCCGGTCCCTTGGCCTTTCCTCCGTCACACGCCCCCCACAGTCCGCTTTTTGTCCCTTTTGTGGCCACGGAAGGGGCGCCCTGTCGTGTCCTCAACCCAGCCACCGTGCCATGCACGCTGGACAGCTTATGCGTGGCCATGGATGCAGAATCCCACTTGGCCGTGGGACAGGGAACCAGAGGTCTGTCCAGTCCACCTCTGTCCCCGCTGCAGCCTCCAAACCTTCTTAGTCCGTCCCCTCACTCCCGCCCAGATGGAGGCAGGATCCGCCATCACCTGCCCCACTGGGAACGTATCATCACAGACGGGTGAGTTTTGCAGATAATTCGGAAGGGCTACTCCCTCCCTTTCAAATCTGCACCACCACACATGCCACCATCCTTCCATTATCTTCCAGAGGATCATTTGGTGCTTTTCCGCCAGGAAGTCGCAGCTCTCTTGACCAAGGGAGCTATAGAAAAGGTCCCTGTGCCAGAAGTAGGTCGTGGTTGTTATTCCTGCTACTTTCTGATACCAAAGAAGGACAAAGGCTTGTGTTCTATCCTAAATCTTCAGGACCTGAACTACTTCCTCAAGAAGGAGAAGTTCAAAATGCTCACCCTGGCTCAGGTTCTGTCTGCCTTGGACCCAGGAGACTGGATGGTAGCATTTGACTTGCAGGACGCTTATTTCCACATCCCCATCCTGCTTGCCCACAGACGTTACCTACGATTCATGGTAGGTTACGAGCACTTTCAGTTTACAGGGCTCCCTTTCTGCCTTTTGGCGGTGGTTGCAGCTCATCTGCACAGGTTAGGGGTCTCCGTCTTCCCCTACCTAGACTACTGGCTGTTGAAGGCGCCTTCGCCCCTGACAGTTGTCTCCGACCTTCAGAGTACAGAAAACCTCCTGCACCAGCTGGGGTTCACTATAAACCTGACTCCCTCTCAGATGCTCCCTTTCATCGGAGTTGTTCTGGACACAGTGCTGTTTCGGGCTTATCCTCCCAAAAACCGAGTCCAAGACATTCAGGCTATGATTCCGATCTTTCAGCCTTGGTCTTGGGTTTCGGTGAGACAGACTCTGAGGAATTCATTTGTGGCATGGTGCACTAAGAAATCTGTTGACCACCTTTCTGCCCCTCTTTCAGAGGTTCTTCTGTTCAGTCTTTCTTTAGCCCAGCAGGGCTCTGCCTTGGGCACCCTTAAAGGGTATCTGTCTGCCATTTCCGCCTTTATTAGGCTTCCTGATCAGCCCTCACTCTTTAAATCTCCTCTTGTGAGTAGGTTCTTGAAAGGGCTCACCCACTATTTCCTTCCACTCCCTTCATCATGCCTCAGTGAGAACTTAATCTTGTACTTACTTGATGTGTACCCCCTTTGAGCCAATGCATAATTGTCACTTGTAGCTCCTCACATTCAAAACTGTCTTTCTCATCGCTATCACCTCTGCTCGCAGGGTGAGTGAGCTTCAGGCCCTTTCTTCAAAGCCTCCATACTTGTCTGTGCAGCCTGACAAAGTGGTGTTAAACACTAGGGCTTCCTTCCTTCCTAATGTGGTGACACTATTTCATGTAGACCAGTCCATCACTTTGCCTACCTTCTACGCACCCCCACATCCTTCCCATAAGGAGGAGAGACTCCACCGTCTGGGTCCAAAAAGAGCGTTGGCATTCTACCTCAATCGTACCAAAGATTTCCGGGTGGACGATCAACACTTTGTTGGCTATGTGGGTGCGAAGAAAGGGAAGGTGGTGCAAAAGCGTACCATCTCTCGATGGGTGCTTCTTTGCATCAAAATGTGCTACACTTTGGCAAAAAAACAACCTCCTGACGGCTTGCGGGCTCATTCTACCAGAGCAACTGCTGCATCCACTGCGTTATCCAGGACAGGAACTCTGCGTGCTATCTGTCAGGCAGCTACGTGGGCATCCCTGCACATGTTTGCTAAGCATTACTGCCTGGATAGTCAGGTCCGTCGGGACGGCTACTTTGGTCATTCGGTCCTGCAGGACTTTCTAGTATGATCTTAGTTTGCAGCCCACCACCAAGGATGGCATTGCTTGGGTATCTATTCTAAGGTAAGGAATCTGCAACTAGAAGTCTCAATCAGATGTACAAGTTACTTACCTTCGGTAACGAAATATCTGGTAGGGACATATTCTAGTTGCAGATTCCTTACCGCCCACCCATCCTCCCGCTTGCGAACTAATTTCTACGGACAGGGATTCACCTTTTCAGGTCGTTAGCTCTGGTGCACCAATCTCAGTGTCCTTAGCAGCTTAGCAGCTTTTTGCGCTCTGGCCTGGAAAGTCGTTAAAAGAAGCTGACGTCACTGCACAAGGGCGGTGTCTATGTACTACTCCCGACATCATCACGGCGACCACGACGCCTGCGGAGTCAACCGACGCGCAAGAGTATTGCTAGAAGAAAAATCTCCGGATCCAGTCTGACGCCTGGGGGAAATTCTAAGGTAAGGAATCTGCAACTAGAATATGTCTCTACCAGATATTTAGTTACCGAAGGTAAGTAACTTGTACTACAGGTTACCTTATTTTATTGTTTTTCCTAAAAAGACGCAAGATTATCTGTATGCTACATCATTTGATAACTTATTTTATTTGATGATGCAAACCGATTGTCTAGTTTTCAGATCATTTACATACTTCATTTTACAATAAGGATTTTACCTGTTCTTTTCTTTTTTGAATATTTAGTCTCATGCACCTAGAACATTTTAATAACGGGAAGTCTGTTATGCATTTTATTTATTTATTCGATGAAAGAAATGAATGAAATTATCACATGGAACATTTCTAGGTCTTGCCTACCAGACAGCATAAGCTGTCTGTATGTGAAAAGAGCTGTTGTCAGCTTGTAGCAGGCATAGAGCTCGCACATTGCTTACCATTGAGTGACTTTGTCACTCTCATTTACATGCTTTGTATTCTTTAGCTTCTGCGTGCTTTACTTCATTTTCTTGTGTTTGTCCCTCATCTGGAGCATAGTATTATTACTTGTGTTTTACTTTTCAGACACAGATTTTTGTTGTAGGTTAGCATTCCATCAGAGTGTATGTGTTTTCCAGCTATCTCTCGTGTTCTTCTCTAAGAGTTGCTCTCTCACCCATGTGCTTCCCTTTCCCACCTAACTCTTGCACTCGGTCTTGTGTGCTCCTCCCTGTTGCTTCCTCGCCTGGGTGCTTCTACCTTCCTCTTACACTCCACACTCCATCTTGCTGCCTTGCCTTTGTTGTGTACTTCTCCCCTTGCTCTCTGTGTTGCTTCTGCCCTCCTTGTTGCATAACCCAACACTGCCCTCTATGTTGCTTCGACCCAGCCGGCCTTCGGTGTTGATTCCCTCCCAGCCATGCCACTACCCTCTATGTTGCTTTCCCACACCGACATTGGCAAAAAAGGGTTTTATGTTTTTTTTCTTCTCCTGAATGTTCGGCTCATTCTCCTTTTACACACAGATTTTTTTAACTCACCAATGCAGTATATACAAAGACATTTTTAACAGTTTTGCACTCCAGGGATTTTTTTATTACATACATGGCTAGTTAAGTGTGCCTGTTCAAATAGTTGACTTTGACAAATCATTATTAAAAAAAGAAAAAACACCTGTTGAGCTCAAATAATGTTTTAGCAAACCCACGCTCAAGTATAAAGAAAAGCGTTTTGAACATGTTCATGTGAGGTAAGAGATCTCAGGTCCTTCTCACTTGACAGTTATTATTTTCCAAGAGCAGATATTGGACTAGCAGTGACAAAATATAGGTATAACTTTAATAAAGTCCTCTTAAGTGGTGGTGTCACAATGACTGCTGCCAGAAGGCAATATGAAAGGCAGGTTACAGCGCAGCATGCAGCTCCAAATTAAACAGTGAAGGTGAAAGCTGCCTTGACGACTCTTATGAATCACATTACCCTCAAATGAGCAATTATTAACAAGTACGATAGTGCGTTTTTTTTTTTCCATGACAGTACATGAAAGCATACATTTTAAATGACAGCCTTTTTTGTAAGTGACTTAGGGCCTGGTTGAGAACTCGTCAGATGGGTTACTCCAACACACCGGTGACAGATATCCCAACCGAAAATATAAATCCCATGGAATATAGTGGGATTTATAGTTCGGTGGACGGGGCTATCCGTCACCCCTTTTACCATTCCATTATAGCCTATGGAAATTGTAATACGGCGGTCAGGATATCCTACAGGTTTGTGACAGAGTAACCCCTCCGCCAAACTCTAATCAGGCCCCTGCACTTAACTATTTATATAATGGTTTTTTTTTAAATAATCCTAACGGCTTAGTACTGTATATAATTCCTACTGTAAAGTTTCCACGTTTATTTTACATATCTTAAACATGTTGTTTCTCTCATGTGAAAGAGAGCAAGATAGTGTTTTTGCTCGAATATGTTTTGCTAATTTTAAGATTGTGATCACGTAATACAAGGAATACGGTACCACCTGCCGGCATTACGAGCATATTGGCAGTCGCCTTGAAGTTCTATGACTTTATGAAGGAATCCAGCCTTTTTGTTTTTTCTTTTGTGAGCCTGAAACGCCTTAGTGGCATGCACATCATTATAATAATCAATAGATAGATGGTCCTTAACTGTTTATGTAGGATTTGAGTCATGGGGCGAGCGAGTTTTATACTAAACTGATAATCCAGCCGCAGTACTCGGGAGATTAAAAGAATGACAGAAGTTCTACTTAAATCACTATTTTTTAGTGTTTTATTATTACATATTGATGACGTGAAAGTTGTTGAAAGACCCAAATTAGCATAGAATATTATATGTTTGCTTGTCATAGGTAAACATATCGCCCATGTACCATTATCAAACAAAATAAATCCGTTTTGACAGGTTTTATGTATGCATTTTTAACACATTTTGTTCAGATTTGCTTTTATGCAGTAGTAAATTGTATATTATGTATTGCAAGAAGTCCCAGTTGTCCAGCTTGGGTTTGTAGCACTGTTTAATTAATATTGTTCGCGCTTCTGAGCGAGCCATATGAATGTAACACTAGCACTTTATTTTTCATCATTAAAGTATAGTTTGACAGTTAACAGTTGGTTGCAACTAAAAGCACATAGAACCATTAAACATGTTAAACAGTAACTTG
Organism: Pleurodeles waltl; assembly: GCF_031143425.1. Lineage (NCBI taxonomy): Eukaryota > Metazoa > Chordata > Amphibia > Caudata > Salamandridae > Pleurodeles > Pleurodeles waltl. Next base: position 1,052,084,019 of record NC_090440.1, read on the forward strand.
GGTCAACAGGAAATACGTTTAGACAGAGTAGCACCTAGAGAGATAAGGTAACCATTAAAGTGCAGCTGACATTTGTAATGCTGTCCACCGAAGGAACCATTTATTATCCGGAAACATTCATCTCATGCGAGGGAAGGGAAAAGCCACCATAAAGTACGTAACTCAGAGGTCAACAGGAATTAATGCAGGAACTTGGAAAACCAGGCTCTGCGACAGAGAAGCCGTAACGTTATTGGGTGACTGATTAACTACAAATGGAAAGGCTAAGGCTAGTGAAACGTTCACATGACAAACAACGTTTTGAGTTAGACTCTGAAAATCCAGCAGAAAACAAAACCGCAGATAATTATACTACAAAATAACTTTAAAAAAATGTAATGTACATAGTGGTTCTTCGTATTTTTTAAATGTTTTTATATGTGATGAGCTTTAACCCCTTAGATGCTGGGCCGTATTTTGGTTATTTGGGGAAGTTCGCACTTAGGGCTTCATAACTTTTTTCCACATTAGGTCTCCACTCCAAATTTGTGTCCTTATTTTTCCAGCATCCTGGTGATTCCAAAAGCTCCCAGGGTTTGGGGATTCCCTTGGAGGAGACCCAGAAAATAGATAGCCAAACGTTGAGTTTTTTTTTTTTTTAGAAAGATAGGGAAAGAGTGCTCCTGATAAGTGTCTGTTTTTATTCTCCTAAAAATGGCATCCACAAACGGTTTGCTGTACTAAAGTCACCATCTTCTCTGCTTTGAGGAGCATGCAACACTGAATTTAAAACAACGAATTTTGTACCACAGTTTTGGCATTTTTCAGAGGTGTACCGTTTTTCCTATTTTTGTGCTCTCCACCTACTTCCAGTTTGTGGTGGAGACCAGTGTGAAACCCATGGGTGATCCAGGAAAGCTATATATTTCTGAAAAGTAGTCAAAATTTTGAATTCAGCAGTGGGTTATATGTTTAGATCCCTCAAGGTTTTGTCTAGGAAAATAACTGTTGAATTAAAGCAACAGAGGAAATGAGTAGGAAAAAACGGCCAGTTGTGCCATCGTTTTCATCTGTAACTTTGTCACAATGGTCGATTTACAAAAGCAGTTTACCATTGCTAGACCCTTATGGTTGCGGGGATTTATATGGGGTTTGTAGGCTTTCCAACAACCCAAGGTACCCAGAGCCAACAACTGAGCTGCACCATACAATGATTTTTCATTGAGTACCAAGTATAGATCACTTATTTCCAATGTGGGTAGCTCTAAATTTTGGAACCTAACTCAGCAAGTACCTAGGAAAACCTGGCAAACATGCATTTTTGAAAGCTAAACACTTAGGGGTATCCAGGGAGGGGTGAGGTGCGTGTCTCTCACCATTTTTTTTTTTTACCCAGAATCCCTTGCAAACTTCAAACTTTGACCAAAACAACATTTTCCTCACATTTCTGTGATGGAAAGTTCTGTAATAGTGGTGGGATCCACAGACTTCCATCCACCCAGCGTCTCTGAAGTCTCCCACTAAAAATGGTACCTCACTTGTCTGGGTAGGTCTAATGCCCGCGATAGGAAGTGGCCCAAAACGCAACATTGACGCATCACATTTTTCCAGTGTTGGTAGCTGTAGATTTTGAGCCCTAGATCAGCTGGCACCTAGGGAAACCTAGCCAGCCTGTACATTTTAGAAAACTAGACACCCTGGGGTATCTAGGGTGGGCTGACTTCTGTGGGTTGCGCCTGGTTTCTTTTACCCAGAATTCCACACAAACCTAAAAATTTGAGTAAAAAATACATTTTCCTCACATTTCCGTGATGGAAAGTTCTGGAATCTGCAGGGAACCACAAACTTTCATCCATTCGGCATTCCCCCAAGTCTCAATAAAAATGGTGTCTCACTTGTATGGGTAGGCCTAGTGCCCGTGACAGGAAATGCTCCACTACACATGACTGCATTGCATTTTTCCACTGAAAACTGACCCTTTTTTCAATTCTGGGATCTGGGGGGAGCCACAAACTTCCATCCACCCTGCATTCCCCAAATCTCCCCATAATAATTGTAACTCACTTGTGTGGGTACGTCTAGTGCCTGTGACAGAAACTGATCAAACCAAGGTCAATGGGAGTACCCTGGTAATGGCTCCTGTTGACCTTGGTTTAAGCTGGTCCTGTAGCGGGCACTAAGCCCAGACACTCCAATGGGGCAGCATTTTTGTTGGCACAAGTGGGGTAATGCAGAGTGATAGGGATTTTGTCGATTCTTGTGGATTCCAGAAGTTTTCATCACAAAACTGGAAGGAAATTGTGTGATTTCAGTCAGATTGTGAGGTTTGTAGAGCATTATGGGTAAGAAAACCTTGTGGGGTCCATGCAAGGTACACCACCTCAGACTCCCTTGGTGGTCTAGTTTAATTTTTTTTTTATGGTTCGTAGGTTTGCATAGGTGGCGCCCCAGCATGGCCCCAAATACTGCACCTACCCCTATTGCTTTTATCTCAACATAGTGACTTACGGCCTTTTGTGTTGTTTTCTCTTGGCCCACCCACGCACGTGGGGTACTCTTCTTATTGGGAGATGTGTGGGAACTCAGGGTGGTAGAAAACCTGTTGTTCCATGCAGATTCCATGTCTTTCCGTCACAGAAATATGATGAAAATGTGTGTTTCTTACCAAAGTTTGACATTTGCAAGGTCTTCTCTGTAATATTTCCTGGTGAGAGCCACATAAGTCATGCCCCTTTGCACTTCCCTGGTTGTCTAGTTTAAAAAAATGTGCAGGTTTGTCTAGGTGGCAGCTAAGCTAGAGCCCAAAATCCACAGCTACCCATAATGAGGAAAAAAACAACGAGTTCTTAGTAAGGGTCACCACAGATATAAATCTGGTACTCATTTTTAAAGTTAATCTACCAATTACACCGGTTGATTTTAGCACCTCCAGAAATGCTGACTTCAAAGCACCAGTACTAAACCAAGACTTCAGAAGATGAGCCATAAAGCCACATCAAGATACCAACCGCTTTATGGTCCTTGCACATGCCATTCACGCACCACACACAAGACTTTGATACCCCCGGCCACAGTCCTAATCCAACAGATCAGTGCACTCTCATCAACATACTGCGGCCATGCAAGGGCCCATCACCTTTATATGCCACAGGATAGAATCGGTATGACTACGTTTTACCACTGGTCAAGTAACTGCCTCCTTTCTGAACATTATTGAATGCATGCCTAGTGAAGCTTTACTACTGACACCCCTGACCACCTCATAAGGCTCAGGGACACATGTCCCACATGTGTCTTTAGGGGACTCAGTGTGGTAAATCCAACTCCTTCCAGATTGTGGATGCAAGTTGGGGGTGTTCGAGTGCCCCTCAGAGGCGTCATTCCTCGAACTGAGGGAGCATATCTACTTTTGAAATTAAGGCAAACATGCTGGGAATACTGCTGAAGTTCTCGAAAGAGAATGTCGTAAACTATTAAGAACGGTAGATTTTGACACACAGGATAGTCCGTGGGAACGTACCATATGTTTCATCCACCATTATGTGCAGTGCTTTGACTGTAATGCTGTTTTCATACAGCACACTAAACATCTACTAAGTTCTGACAGAGGTTAAACATGGCAAGCAGGCAAAGCGTTTTACACATACTTGTAGTGTTGGGTGCATAGTTCTCTGTAATGGTGTGAAATTTTTGTAAAACTCACAGAGAGGGTATTCTGTCACCTATGCAAGAGCAGTCAGGAGCGATCCATGGAGTAACCTAGTCAAAAAGCAAAGCGTTCACCTTTTGGAATGCACTCAATTTATAGACTGTGAATATGTGTTGAGGCAGGTGATTTCGCCTTTTTGAAGCCAGTTAGGAGAAATGTATTCTCCTTGCTCTGGTGCTGCCCATGGTGAACAAAGGTGTGTGGGAGGTTTCTGAAATCAAGGCAATATCGAGGTATGCTAGAACAGTGCTGTGTAAGACTGTGAATGTGTGTTTCAGGAATTTAAAAAGAGCTGTAGCTTGGGAGTAAGTGAAGCTGTTTCAGCTGCCAGGTGTATGCGTGTTGGGATGTTGAGGGTGGAGGCTGCCTGCTGCATCCTGTATGGTTTGGAGTCATCTGCTTAGTTGAGTGAGGGAGTAATTCAGTATCGGGCGAGTGCAGTGCCAATAAATTTGAATCTTTAGGTGAAGATAAAGCGATGTTGGGTACCTGTACTACTTTTACTGTCTGCCTTCTACCTATGCAATATCCCTGTGAAAGCACACCTACTGTAAGCTTTTCTTACCCATTCATGTCTCTGACCTCATCAGAGCCCTGACTAATCCTGTATAATTGCCAATTGAAAGTATACTAATGCGTTACGTCCATAGCTACTTGAAGCTCAAGAAAACGTGTCTTTAATGTGCCTTCAGTGCTCTTACTGTGCTAAACCCAAATCCTTCCAATTGGTGGATGCAAGTTAATGATGTCCGAGTATGCCTTCAGAGGCCTCATTCCTCCAACTGAGAGAGTACAACTACAGTTGAAACCAAGACAGACATGCTGGGAATAATACCTAAGCTCCCTAAAGTAATAAGCCAAACAAATGTCCTGTGGGGCGCTTTCACGTACACTTTTTCTTTTGCTTTGAAAGTGTGAAAACTCATTAACTAACATATATATATTCCCTATATATCCAGATTAGTGCAGACGACTCGGTGCTCAGTCGATGCCTAGTGGATCACGAGTGCGGATTACACCCGGAGGTGGCACAAGGTCTTTTGTGCACATGGGGAGAACCTTGGCTCGATCTCTTTGCCACTGCTAAAAATGCGCAGTCAGCAATTTTGCACGGTAAATTTCTGAAGGCATCTTTCTCTCTGAGTCACATTTCGCCTACAGTGAGACTCAGGACTCCTGTATGCTTTTCTGCTGACACCTCTCCTGCCCCAAGTTTTTAAGAAGATCAGGAACAAACAGACTCAGGTCATCCTTTTGTCCCCAGGTTGGGCATGGAAAGTATGGCACCAAGAGCTCCTTGGTATGAGAGTCTGTCCTCCTATCAGACTGCTCCTACACGAGGATCTTTTGGCCCATCAACTGGGGAAGGGTCATCTTGGCAGCCAGGCGGCCCTCAACAACAACTGAATACACCAGTTGTTGGGGCACATTGGTTGTTTGGGAACTTACACAGCACACAAACCCCTTCCAGGCTAAGTTATCTGATGTTTCGTTTGTTCTCTATCTCACCCGGCTAGGCTTTGTGCTGGTCATGGTTAAAGGGTACTTTTTTTTTTTTAAGGACTCAAGGATTTGTTCTTCCTTTGATTTTCACAGTGGGATCTCTTCCTGGCCAAGACATATTTGATGTACACTTCCTTTGACCTGCTGAACACCTGTCGTTTGCTGCTTCTCACTCTCAAGACAGTGTTCCTCCTCACCATAACATCGTCAGGGCTGGTTAGTGAGCTCCAAACAGTGTCAATCCACCTTATGTCATCTTCTTAGACAAGCTAGTTCAGGGGACTTGGTCATCCTTACTTTCAGAAGTAATGCTGCTGTTCCACATCTGTCAAACCATCACCTAACCAGTGTTCATTGCTCCATCTCACCCCTCTAAGGGGAAGGAGAGACTTCATCACCTAGACCCTAAAAGAGTGCTAAGCTTTTACATTGATCGTACCAGAAAACACTGAGTGGACAATCAGCTCTTTGTGGTGTTTGTGGTAACGAAGAAGAGCAAAGCTGTGCAAAGACCATTTCTCACTGGCTCAAGCTCTGCATTAAAACCTGCTATGCATTGGTCAAGAGGGAGCTGCTGGAAAGAGTTAAAGGCGCATTTCACCACAGCCAAGGCTGATACCACTGCTTTGGCAAGTGGAATGGCTGTCCTGGACAGTGGGTGTTCCTCCATATATTCACACAGCACTTCTGTCTGGACAGCCAGGTTAAACAAGAGCAGTATTTCACCACTCGGTCTGACAGGACATTTTTATTTTGGACAATTCACAGACCCACCTCCGAAAAGGTATTGCTTTAATATCTATTCAACAGGTGTTGAATCTATGCTTAGAAGTCTCTATCATGAGAACAAGGTCCTTACATTTTGTAACAGTGTTTCTGGTAGAGACTCTATCTAACTGCAGACTCCTCATCCACCCTCTTATCCTCCATGTTCCTGGAATTGGATTGTGCCTATTAAAAAGATCCCAATTCTAGGAATCTGCTCACTGGTCAAAGCCATTATGCTGTTGCGGCTGCGGCTGAAGCATGGACATCGGCAAAAGGAGCTAATGTCAACACATGAGGTTGGTGCCTGTATTGGCTCCGCATATCATTTCCAGAGCAGAACTGTGTCAGGGCGGAGCCACATGGCACCACCTGGCGGTGCACAGAGGTACGGCTTTCCGTATCCAGTCTGATGCCAGGGGATAGTTTGAAAAAAATGGTTAGGAATCTGCATCTAGATAGTCAATACCAAAAGGAGCATTACTGAGGGTGTGTAACTTGTTCTTTTTGCTGGTATTAAAAAGGTGATCTTAATGCATAGCATGCATCAGCCACTAGTTGTAATGTAGTTGTTTGGAGACAATACTTGTAATTTGTAACCCTAATTTCTAATACACTTGAACCTACATAAAAGTGGTGCATTTCGAATTGTGTATATCTCAGAAACATAGATTAATATGTGAGTGTGTTTGTCAGTAGCGAGCAGATTTGCTTTCACAACAGTAAAATATTTTCACCATTTATTTCTTTTATTGGCACAGAAATTGTTGCATTATTGTTTAATCTCTTTGGTTTAGCTCAGAAAGTGTTCTTTGTCATAACTACACTCTATAAAGTTTAGGTTCACTCAATCTATATCTATGTTTTAGTTTCAGCAACTCACAAAGAAACAAAACAGTTCTTTACTCTGTACAATACATTGGATGATAAGAAGATATACTTGGAAAAAGAGGTAAATATTTCTATTACTGATATATGCAGTTTTTAATAGAACCTTTCTGTGATGAGCACACCATTTTGAAGATCAGTGTCATCTTGACATTTTGGACCACTGCTACATTTTGACTGCACCAGAAACATGCCAGAGACTCTAATGCAGCCACCCATGTAGTCTTGACCTAGACGTCTTTGAGTCCTCTACATCGCTCCGACCTCCATTCCTTCTTTTACATATACCACAATAGACAAAACACAGTGCCTTTCTTGTTATTTCCAGTAGACTTTGAGGTTTAAGGCTTAGGTTTCAATGTGTGCTTTTGTTTTGTTTTTTACTCTCTCTTGTAGTGCCCATGCACGGTATGGAATGTTTTCAGTAAGTCACATTTATATATCGTACACACATGTAATCATCCTCTTTGACCCCAATGACTCTATTGCTCACCAAGATGACAACATGATTGATCTTCTTGAGAAAATGACAGGGTTATCTGGTCCAGTTTTAAGCTGGTTCGCCTCGTTCCTTCACAACAGAATAGAAAGACTCAAATTTAACCAGTCCCTTTCTAATAGTACGGCAGTTCTCATTAGAGACCCTCAGGGATCTGCACTATCTCCCACGCTTTTCAACTTATTCGTTCATGGAACCTTTCACCAAAATCCTGAATCACTCTAACATACATTATCACATGTACGCCGATGATACTCAATTGTACATGAAAATTTCCGCAGCTGATGATATCAAAACTCTTAACTGCGCCCTACTGAATACTCAACGATGGTCATCTTCCATTCATCTTGTGCTAAACACTCTCAAGACAGGATTTCTGTTAAATGCCGCCCGCAACAACTTTGCCCCTACACAAGATTGGCTCAAACAACTAAAGGCACTCAGCTGCGCCCCACATGTTGACTCCACTAGATCATTAGGCATTACGCTGGACAAATACCTGAATATGCAAGGCCACATCAGTGCTACCACCAGAGGAGCCTACCACCAACTCAACACAATAAAGATAATCAAACAGTTTCTACCTCCAAATGACTTGCACTTAGCCGCCCAATATCTAGTTATCTCCTGTTTATATTATGGGAGTATCACCGTGGGAGAGTTACTCAAAGCTAGACTAGCTCCTTTGAGGGCTGCAATAAACTCAGCTGCTAGACTCATCACGGGATCACGAAAATTTGATCACATCACACCAGATATAATACAACTCAATTGGCTCTCCCTCAAAGCAAGGGCTCAGCTGAAGATACCCTGCTTGACACACAAAGCTCTTCATTATAACCCCCTACTTACCTGGCAAAAAAACTCAAATGAACTTGTACGAGTCGGTCCCTAAGAAGCTCTACTGTTGAAATCACAGAAATAAAAAAGAGAACTTTTAACCGCTCCTTTTAGGGTCTTGCCCCTAGAATATGAAATGCTCTTCCTCCTGAAACCAGATCTGACCAGTCGACCTCTTCATTAAAAAAAGAAGTAAAACAGCTGCTTTTGAATAATTACCTTCAGCCATAGACATGAAGCCACTCAAAACTGATTATTTTGTGTGGACAGTCCTGTACTCTATTTACTGTGCAATTTTGTTACTTTATATCTACTATGCTTCTTGTTTTTGTTTTACTAATTTTGTATGCTTAACATGTCGGTATATGTACAGTATTTACTATTTCATCTATAATTTTGTACGTATCACCTCTCTGTACAGCACTCTGATAGCCTGACGGGTCTTGTTAGCTCTATATAAAAGTTCACAAATAAATAACTAAATATGACAATTTTGCAGTACGGCTTTTTGATAGCATCTAGCACATGCCATTCTAGTGAGATAAGGGGTTTGCTATGCAGCTGACAAACTACTGTGTAACTATCCACATGTCCTGAATAGTCCTCTTAAATATGAAGCAGTAGAAATACATTGATAAAGCTTCATGCAGATTGAAAAGAAATAAAACAGGAACACTATGTAGCATTGTTTTATGCCATATTATTGCTGTTTCTGACATTGATATTGAGCACTTAATCGTTCTTTAAGTGAAACTGTTTTTGCTGAAAGTATTGGAGTCCTCGGTGAGATATTTTAAGATGGGTTTGATATTTCGATGAAGTATTTGGTAAAAATATTTTGTTGCTCTGATCCCATACCAAAACATATCTTTTCCACTGACTTAACTTAGAGCCCATTACTCTTTCAAGCAGAACATAGTGACCTGCTCCAGGGATGACTAATGCTTCCTGATCATAGTGGTGAGCTAGAGACATGACTCCGAAACAGTTCTGTACTATTCCTTGCTTGTAGTTCTTGGCAAATGACAGGAATCCTGTCCTGTTGTGCTCGAGCTTCAGGTAAGTGCTGGACCTACACTTCTAGCAGAGGATCAGGCAATGTTTGAGGCACTGGATGCCTGCAGCAGAGGAGGCTTCAGTGGAGCTGTGTATCATCTGCATATTGGGGATTTTTCATACTGTTATCTGTGAGCAAAGCCCCAGGGGCTCCATGTAGAGGATGAAGATAACAGGAAACAGTGTAGAGCCCTGTGGGACTCTGCAGGTGATTGACATCTTTTCTGATCTGGAGGTACCCTTTTGAACAAATTGGTGGTGGTTGAAAAGGTAGGAGGCGTAACACTCCTGCTACCGTTTGGAGATTGGAGAACATTGTGAGTGAATCCCACTTGAGACTCCAGGATATGGATGATGGTGAGATGGTGTTATGAGGTTCATATGAATCAAGTAGGACTGTGCATTTGGTCAGCACGGACTCCAGAATATAGGGACCTAGTCCACATACAGCATCAGTACCGGCTGACATAATTCCTAGCTAGCTCACAGTTCTCTATCTGAGCCCCTAACCTTACTAGAGCATCAGACAGTATCAGCAAACTCAAACATGACCAGTCTGACTCCCAAGAAAGTCGTGGAAACAGAGCTACCCTTATGTTGTTACTTAGCATGCCCAATGTAGACACAAAAAAGATACAAGAAATGACTTTTCAGACATTTATTGAAACAATTGCATTCTAGTATAGAAAGCATAAGCTGCAACTATAAGGCAGATAAAACAAGGCACTGTAACCAGCATTAAAAGAATGGTAAAGAAGGTAAACAATTCAACCATAGTAATGGTACTAAAGAATCATAGTCCTACCAATAACTACCTACATTATCGAGAGTACCCACTGCCAGATCTATTGAGATAGCTGAACATCCCACACCTGTGTATGGTTTGCCATGATCTGTTCTGAGTAGCACAGACTATTGTCCTTTGCAGGATGGAGGTCAGCGTCAATCGGGCTGCATCTCAGTCACAGTGCACTGTGTACCAGGATAATCCCAGCAGAAGTGCTCCTCTGCCGAATGTATCACAGATGCAGTTTATATAACAAAAAGCACTGTTCATATTGCACTGTGCCAAAGGTGCAAATCTGATGCGATGATTTGACTGGAGGCTTAGAGCTGTCTCCCTTGGACAATAAGAATACAAGGGCATCTTGTTCTGCGCTCCTAGCCTTGTCAGAGTGTACAGATTTCACGGCAGCAATGCATACTAGGAATAAGCTGCATGTAGTGTCTTCCAGTTACATTATTGTGTAAGTGTAAAATCATGTAAAAAGCCACACTCAGAAAAAGCTATCAAGCTAAAATGTGCATTTGAAAATGGGGACTCAGCACGGGCCCTAACATGGTTCACCATACCCTCCCCTTGGTTGTGGGAGACCCAGCTCAAGTTAGGAGTATAGAAACTATCTTAAAATGTGTAAAAATGAACATATAATATACTTTAATAATAAAAGTAGATGAAAGCCATAAAAAATGCCAATTAAAAGCACACAGCTAATAAAACAAATGAAAGGCAGTCTGTTTCGGAAACAAAAGAGTGACTGAATCAGAAGTCTAGGAGGCTCCCTAAATGTTATCCATGTTCAGTGAGTCATTGGGATCCAGGAAGGAATCTGCATCCGCAGATGACAGATCCACAGTAGCATGAACAGCAAGTTCCAAAGAACAAACATGGTCATAACCATCCCAGTCAGCAGATGCTGATGGTGTAGCAGCCTGTAGCGCAACTGCAGTAGAAGAGCCAGATTCCAGGAGTAGAGCATCCTATGATAATGACTTATAATAAGCATCTGAAGTCTCATCAGACACCATTGAAGACATCTGGACATGCCTGCAGATCCATATCCATAGATTGAACCAATTGCATTGCAAGAAAAAGGTCTAGTGCACACTCAAAAGGGCACAACAGTCAGCAGAACACAGGCTGCACACATCGTAACCACACAAGTCTAAAGGACAAGGATCTGTTCACCCTCAATTCGTGAAGCAAAAACACTCCAAAGTACTGTATCATGCATTCAAGACACAGCAGGCATGTGGCAACTCCATCACCATTTGGCCTCGAGGTGGAACATCTATTGTGTGGCAACGGAAATAGGACCCAAAGAGTGTTAAAAGGATATATCACTCTGAATACAGCCCGGATTGTGCTCACAAAATCAGACCAAACGCTTTAAAAAATTGTTTCACTCCGATGGTATTAGAAGCCTTAAATATTTGGTGAACAAGTTCACCAAAATGCTGCAGCAAGTTTGTGCGATATAGCAGTTGAACTTCAGAGAAAGACCTTGCAACTTGAAGATCAAAAGTTTCTCTAGCAGATGTTAATGCAACATCCTTCTGACACAATAAGACTTTTAATCAGCTTAATTTATCAAAGTTAATGTTACAATAGGAATGAAGGGCCACAAGGTGATTTCCCTAATAAGGTGTATGGGTGGAAATAACACATTAGTACAACTTGTTACTATGCTGGAAGCTGTCACCACGTATGACACTCACGGCTTCATCCCACAGCAAGCTTGGTTGTTCAGGATCAAATAACTTCCAATTGAAAGCAGTCGGAACACTGGGCAAATCAAGGAGACTAGGATGCCATTCAGATAACACACCAAATTGGCCATGGATGCATTACACTCACCATGAAGGGTTACTTCCTTACAATTGAATGAATTGCTGAACAAAGTTTCACATTTGTTTCTGCCCAGGAGGACTTCATTTTCTCCATTCAAACATTTGTAATCAAAGGGCAAAAAGCATGTTTCATGAACAAAATTCTCCCTAGTAACTTCATATCTGCTTACTTGGAAACGTTTCAAGCTGAATGTAAACTGAAATATTCTTATTGGCGATGAAAATAGCCTGTGTATTAACCAAACAGCAGATGGTGTCTCAGCTGCCGTGAAGGGCAATTTCTTTAAATGCTCTATATTCAACATTGTATAAGTTGCACCTTTTTTCACCATACGTTTTTTGCCTGTGTGTTAAATTATAAGGCAGAAACAACTCTGTTGCATTCAGATATTTCCTTGGCAACAGTTTGATTACAACAACCTGCAATGTCCAACTTAGTTGCATGATCGATCTTAACTGACTTTGCCCATGTTGGAGAACAGACATGTCCTTCTATAATATTTTGAATGCAGATGATACAATATTATTCAACCAGTAAATGTGAGCCGACAATGTAGTCATGGCATTATCCACATCAGCCAATGCTTTTTCCAAATTAGCTTTGTCAATTTGTCTTAAGCGTTCAGCAGCCTCTTGCTGAGAGATTTTCCAAATTTCATTATAAATGGTGCAGTGGAAGTGTTGAGAACATGGTGATCTAGGATCCAATAAGAAATCTTGTTACTCTATGTCATCCGAGAGGAGAGATAAATGTTCCTTAGCTGCAAATAAGGTGAAATGCTGTAACCATTGCTGGCATAACTTCGCTATGCTTTAGGTGGTAAGTACCCCTGAATGTTTTGACTGTATGTACTGAGTTCTGGTCTGCTTACTTTAAAACCTGTCGAGGACTTTAAAAGGTAGGATTGACAAACATTAGTGTTGATTGACCACACTAACCAACCATCTGAGCCTGAAATTGAAGAGTTATATGTATAGTTCTGCACCATACTATTTCACGGGTCTTCTGTAAAATGTACAAAATGTTGCCAATTGTCAACATGTGCAATGGAGTGAATGTTAGGTGTGTTAATTTCTTTATTTGTTGTTAGATTTAGGCATGAAGTTTGTTGCACTGTTTTGTTCAGAAGGATCATTTTTGTAGGGATCAAACAAGCTCTAAATAAAGCATGTATGCTCCAAACTTTCCAGTGTTGTGTTCCCCAAATCGACTTCAAGTCAGTTTATTATTTCCAGTATCCATAGCACTGTAGATCCAGCTGGAAAATAAACGAATCAGAATAAATTAATTTTGTTTGGGTCAGCATATTTTTCTTTGCTGGGGAAGGGGCCAGCTTATAATAATAATTAAAAAAGTGGGTCCAATTTGTTGTGACTTGAAAAATATGCAAACTTGTTCAAATGTGTTTTTGAACTACCCACTGGTGGTGTTGGGCAATGTTCCCATTGTGTGTAATTGAAAACAGCATGTAAAGTACTAGTGCTGTTTAAATAGTGCTAAGCATAATGATAATAACAAAACATTTCACGATAATTAGCAGAATTTAAATACAAATCCTCAGTTTCGAGTGCTGTATAAGATCCTAGTTCAGAAAGCATGTGCTTGACAGTTTCAAAGTCCTATTAATCAGAAATGGTACCTGGAGTAGTTATGTTATCCATAGCGGCCTTAAACACATAAGGAATTTGAAAAGTTTCTGTAGGACGTAAAATATAAAATGGGGGCTTACGCAAACCATTCCATCAGAGACTGGAAATGCAGAAATGTTTACAAGGGGTAGGTCACTTCACATTTCATGTGAAGAAGAATGAGGCTTCAGCACCTCAGGTACCAGTTATGACGCAGAACGTTCTGGAAGGTAACGTCCATTCACAAGCAAGAAGAAAACTGTAACAAATCCAAATCCAAAAGAATTGAAAAAGCAGTGACATGAAAATCAAAAGATAGAACCATATAGGAATCAGATAAGTCTGTTTCAGCCAAAGAAGAAATGCACGTACACCATGCAATGAACTGTGCAAGGAATTTGAAGAAAAATCATTCATGTCAATAAAGTAACCAGAAGCTGTCTATGCACACATAGGAGCCTCTGTGGGTAAAGGAGAACTGGTAGATACCTCTGAAGGCAGTTGGTAATAAACAACTTTGGGCTTGATTACGAGTACGGCAGTCCATAGGATCGCTGAATCCATATCCTTGGCGGTCCAACCGCCATGCTGGTCACAACTTGCCTTTCCACCGGCCTTTCCATGGTGGAGACCCCACCATGAAAAGGCCGTCAGAGACAGGGCCACAGGGGTGCTCCTGCTCTGTCCATGCCCTTGTCATGGGCAGTGCAGAGGCTTCCCTGTCAGCACACGCTGAATTTGCACTGACTGCCTTGGCAACAGTGCCCATTCAGAGTATGCTGGTGGCACCGACAGTGCAGCGGCATTGGCCCCGGCTCTCCTGAGAACCAAAGCCAGTGCTTTCCTCCCGGCCGGCCCGGCGGGGAGATCATAATACAGTGGTGGGAAGGCTTACCGGCTGGTGGCATCCTTCCCACTGCCATATTGGTGGTCCGTCAGTCAGAGCACCTAAATCATAATCGGACCCATCGTTATTAGAATCAGTGGTGGAAACTGGAAGTAGTAAAAGTTAAACATCTGAAGTCCCCAGCGGGTAGAAACAATGCTTGTATTATTTAATGCTTGCAGAGGGATTTCCTGCACGGTAGTGAGAGGAGGCAGGGAACTACCCAGGAGCCCCCGTGGCCCACTGTGTAGAACTGGCTACATTATATAACTTCATCAAATTTATGGAAACAAATCTTTTATTTCTGCATCCAGCAAGCAGTGGCACAAACACAGTTCCGGTACCTTGAATGCCAAGGACTGGCGCCAGTGCTCTGTATGATGGGCCAAACTCCTCCTAATCCATACTCTTCTCTCGAACTAGATCTCCAGATTTAGGAATCCAGTCAGACGATGCTGGTTGCTCCTTAACTTCGTCAGTGGCAGAATGTTTGGTTAGTTTGTTTGAGTGCTCATCCCAGAAGTATTGGAGTTCCTGTAAGACAGTGAAACATTAATTGATGTAAAAAGGCATATCTGCTGCTAGTGTGCCACAGTTACCAAGACCTGGAATGTACATCTGGATGCCAAACAGGATGCAGGATGCCATAGGGGGTCTGGCCACCCAAAGATCTTCGAGCGAGATTATTTAAATCTCTCTGGACTCCAAACAAGTAGTGAATCCAACTGTAACCTAAACCTAATACTCTAATTGTTAAGTATTGCTTTAAATTACAGTTTTTCCTTTCCACTAACACATTTTCCCCAGGGTTTTAGGGGGCGGAATAATGTGCAGCAACACCCAGGGTACCCATGCTATCCCGGTAAGCCTTAAAGGCAAAAGTCAGTCCCTGGTCCGAGTGCAATGCTGCAACTGCATGTGTCCCGATAAAGCCTTGTAAATATTTAATAACAGTTCAAGTGTCAGCGAAATGCTGTGGCCACACCCATAGAAATCTAGAGTATGAATCATCAGCCAAGAGATTAAATTTAAATGCACCATCTGAATTCAGAGGTTCGCAGTGATCCAAATAAACACATTGAAGAGGTTTGTTTGAAACTAAGACAGGTGTCTGCAGTGGGCGAGCTGTGGTGAAACTTTATATTTGTTGACAGATGTCACAAATAAGGACATATTGTTTAGTCTGCTTGTACAGACCATTCCACCAATTACGTTTCTGTAGTAAGGAAAATGTAGCTGCCACACCGGCCTGGGCAGATGCTAAACCCTCATTGGCAGCCATGGTTAATTCTAGCCCGCGAACCTGGTTGGGTATCTCTCGATCACCCGCCATGGGGATGTGAGCGAAAGGAAATTTTTGGGCACTCAACAGTTAGGAGTATTTTGCTGTTTATTTTTTAGGTATTGGAGCATCACTACGCGAAGCAGTGACAGCATTCATGATGTCACCATCCACCCTTGTGTGAGAACCAGTAATTGCCGCTACATCAGCAGTCTGGACTTCTGATTTGGCAGCTTGCGCTGCCAGTGCATTCCCTGCAAAATGTATTCCAACATGTTGATTGCTCAGTGTGTGAATGGCATGAGCCCATAGCAAGCAATCTATAAGATGTGCTAGCTTTCCCTAAAGCAATTTATGCTTCATAGTGTTTCCTTTACAGACTCTGAATCCCTTAAGGCGCAACTAATGAACATTTTTCATTAAAAGACTGAGCACAGTAATACGAATTGCACACTGTCAGTGTGAGGAATTCAGGATCCATATTCTCCAGTGCCAGAATCAAAGCTTTTATTTCAACCAGCTGAGCAGTGCATTCCCCTAAGCATTACGTGAATGTTCTTTGTCAATCAAATACTCCATCTTTCATGACGCATATTGCAGCACAAGCGGCTGAATATTGTTGTTTAGTTCCAACTGCGGGCTAAGCTGAACCATCAGTATAAATTATAAAATCATATTGATCAAGAGGCAAAATGTCACTGGGCATAAATATTCTTGTTCATACTGGAGAAATTCCTGTGGTTGCAAAGTGAGGTCAAAGACATAGTCTACATCTGTAGCTGTTAAGGAAGTGGCCCATTTTACCCATCTTGGATGTAAGGCTTTCACATTAGGAACATGCTCTTTGGTGACAGCCTACAAGGCTGAAATGGGAGTTAGAACAATTTTGAGTTTCCCCTGAGCCAGTGGTCTTTCCCTTACGACAGCCATCTGAACTGCAGTCAGAATTGTTTCTGTCACTGCAAAACGCATTTCAGCATTGAAATATAAATGTGATTTATATGCAATTGGTACAGTGTCACCATCACTAAAGGCAATGTATGCATATCCAGTAGACTCGCAATTATGCGGATGATTAAATTAGCTGTGTTGGCACAAGTGTGCAAGTGTCTAGATGCAAGCATGCCATTTTGCAATGTTCTGAGGATCTGTGTGTGTTTTTATGTCCAATGTGTACTAGAAAAATCAGGACAAATTAAATCGTACAATGGTTTAGCCCGTTGTGCATAGTCTGATATGTATTTCTACCAAAGTTTAGAAAGCCTAAAAGCGATTGTAGCTTTTTTATGGAATTTGGTGGTTTCAAGAGATCACATTTCTCTAACAAATGTGGCACAAGCCTTTTGCTTTTGTTTGATAATTCATATCCTAAAAATAGGACACTGAGAAATGTGAATATGTAGCCATTTTGAGCAAATCCAAAAATTATGCTATCTCTTCTGGCTAGATGTGTGTTTATCTCATCCTCCATGAGATATATATATTTCAACAACGTAGGACAATGCTTCAGAGTCATTTTCTTGAAGAACTGATGCTACTCGGGCAGAAACAGACCTGGACTGTTCTTATACCCCTGTGGTAGCTGGCAGAATTTTCTCTGGACTCCTAAAGCACTGAAGGTGGTTAAATCCCTTCTTTCAGGTGCTATGTTTCGGCAGAAAAACCCATTCGAAATTTCTAATGTTGTTTGATATTTTTTTTTTTTTTACTGACAAAGTTATTCGTTAAAGCCGTACTGTCGGAATCTTTAATCGCAAACGTGGGTGTATGACTGTTCAAATGTCTATAATCTAAGGCTATTCAATAGGGGGATCTGGTTTTAGTAATGGAAAAAGTGGATTATTAATTAGAGATACACAAGGCTCTATCACTCCCTGGTACTCTGTGAGAATTTCTCTTACCGGTGTTTAGCTTCATGTTTATTGAGTATTGTAGTTGCATTTGTGGGCTGGAGCGTATAGGTGTTACATGATTTGAAGAACCCTTGTCTCAGCCTACATAATTGTGATATAATGCCAGGGCTTGTGTAAGAGCCAATTCTGTGGCATACACTTGTTTTACAGTTTCAAGGACAAGAACTGAGAAGGAAGGAAGGTATAATTACATCCACTTGTGGAATTTTTCTCACAAACTGAGGCGGAAAATCTACCTCAGCCGAGAGAATGGCATATGTAATTGTTTCATTTTCCTAGAATATTACTTTAATAGTACGTGGGTATATCACCCTCAAATTGGATGGCCGAATCACAGAGTCTATCTGAAGGGCTAAATTATTGATCTGGTGTTTCAACTTGTACAGATTCATTAGTTGCTCTTGAAACCAGAAACTCTTGATGAATCTGGCAGACTATTGTGACCCCTGCTGCGCTGTCTAGCAGTGTCATTGCCCATGTCTTGTTCTGAAGTAGTGTGTGTGGCATATTCAGTGGAAATACCTATTACCTCCTTCTTTTTAAATTGGACTTTTTTGCTGCAGAGGTTTCCCTTCTTTCTTATGCTAATGCCAGACGAGTGTTGTGAGTCTGGTTTCGGTTTCACATACTCCTCATGCCTGCACTCTCTCCAGCTCCCTCTCTGATCATTTGTCTGGTGAGTCCTGAAAGGAACAAGAAGGACGCATATCAGTGTACTGAGACCTATCACATTAGGTGTATCATAGTTACGCAAATCATAAAAAATTTCAGAGGACGCCGGTTGTGGAGATTCACCCCATGTTTTTGTATTCTCTTTATTTTTACTTTTGTCCTAGTGTTTTTCTAGAAGACTCAGGTGCATGTTTGGTATTATCTGATTCAGATTTGCCTTTAAGCTGTGGCTTATTAGGCTTGGCTCCCAGGCTATCTCGATCTATAGAGGTATAGGTTTCAGCAATACATTTTGGTAATTCACTCTCCTGGTCTGCCATAGGAACCTGTGAGAGGCATCGGCATACTGCTAGTGCTGCTACCTCCCCTTTAATATCCCATAGAATAATTGAGGGTACTGTGGCATAGTTGTCAATTAGGTTTATCCCCAAATCCAGGGCAGTGGCTGCTCCGTAATAATTCTGGATCTGTTTTAGCACTTTAGGCAAAACAGCACTAGATAATGTCCTATGTGTTATGATGTAGGCAGCAGCAAAGTCTGCCCCAAGTTGCAGTCTTTTATAGGAGGAACCTCAAGTGGTAGACATATTGTGAGAAATCTGTTTTTGTCAGTCGGCAGGGCTGCATCTCAGTCACAGTGCACCGCGTTCCAGGATAATCCCAGCAGAATTGCTCCTCTGTCAAATGTATCATGAAGGCAGTTCATGTAATAAAAAGCATTGTTCATATCGCACTGTGCCAAAGTTGCAGACTAATGTGATGATTCGTCTGGCGACTTGAAGCTGTCTCCATCAGACAATCAGAGTACAAGGGCATCGCGTTCTCTGTTTCTGGCATTGGACAGAGCATACAGATTACACAGCTGCAATGCTTACTAGGATTAAACTGCATGTACAGTGTCTTCCTAGTACATTATTGTGTCAGTGTAAAAACATTTAAAATGTCACCATCTGGAAAAGATGTCAAGCTAAAATGTGCATTCTGAAATGGAGACTGAGCGCGGGCTCTAACATGCTTCACCACAATGGGCGACCGTGTCGAAGACAGGTGAGAGGACCGCAAGTATCAGGAGGCTGGGATCTTCATTTTAGGACAGAAGCTTGTCTGTGATTTTTAAAGATCGGATAGGGGTTGCGGGATTTACATACCTACACCGCTCTCTGGTCCACCCCAGTTGCTACCGTTTGTGAGGAGGGAGCAAGAACTACCATTTACTATTACCTGGTAGATAGTTACAGCCACCATCTTTGTGTGGTAAGAGGCCAGATGTTCCACTAGCCATTAGGAAGCTGCACGTCGCAGTGGATAAATGCAAGGCGCTTTATTCTGAATTAGCAGAATATTGCACTTTTCATTACCTTCTTATGAAATATTGACATTTTTAACTCCTTTGTGTGATTTTAGAGTTCTTTGTACTGTATCTGATGTGTGTCTTATTTTAGTTCATTCTCTTGGGGAGTGGGAGGCTTTCTCTTGATAAACGTGGCACAGGATCGAGGTTGTGGGCCCTGTCATTTGTCCTACTCATTACCTTTTTGCCTACTTGCACTTCTTGCTGGTCCGTCCCAGTCACTACAGTTTGCACAGAGAGTGCAAGAGCTACCATTTACTTTTACCTGGTAGACAGTTACGGCCGCCATGTTTGTGGGGTCAGCAGTCTGGTGTTCCACCAGCCATTAGGAGTGGCAGATCTATTTGAACTTCATGGACGCGCAGATGCGTGAAGCAGGCAATCCCGTCCACGCCAGACCATCGCCAGTCACCAGGACCCCTGCGTCTTTTTCTCCTGATGCTAGCCTGAAGCACAGGCAGTACTACTCTGATGTGGAAACACATATGATTGAACGCACAACCATCTGTGATAAGGTTTTGATGAAACCACGTAGTAATCAATCTCCACCTTCCTGGAAGGGTCCATTTTCCTGCTCTAGTTGTGGCTTTTCACGTGCAGGAATGATATGTGATGATCATGAGAGTGATGCATTGGTGAATACGTACACTGCTAACATGACACAGTTGGAGAAGAAAATGCTGAGAGAATCTATAGGGTTGCAGTCCACTGGATTTGACAAACCTGTGATGATTACAGGGATTTATTGTAATACTAGATCTATCCCAAAACACGCGCTCAAACTGCCAGACCGTCTGCCTTCCCTTAAACCTGACATTTGTTTCATTACAGAAACATGGTTTTATCCTCAGGCCTTTAACAGTATTCCTATTGCCTTTCCAGAGAAATATAAGGAGGTTAGATTGGACAGAGAACATAAAGTGGGAGAGCAAGTAGCAATTGCTTTCTCTGACACTTTGAAATTTGCTATTATTTATTTATTTGTGAGGTTTTATATAGCACAAACAAAACCCATCAGGGTATCATAGCGCTGTACAGAGAGGTGATACGTACATAGGTATAGATGTAAATAGTAAATTCTGTACATATAACAACAGATTAAGCATACAAAATAAGTAAAACAATACAAGAAGCATAGTAGATATAAAGTAACCAAATTGCAAAGTAAATGGAGTCCAGGGCTGTATACATATAATATTAATCAGTTTTGAATGGCTTCATGTCTATGGTTGAGAGGTATTTATTCAGGAGCAGCCATTTTACTTCTTTTTGGAATTAAGAGGGCGATGGATCAGATCTGGTTTCAGGAGGAATAGCAGTCCTTATTCTCGGGGCAAGACCAGAAAAGGAGCGGTTATAAGTTCTCTGTTTTTATTTTAATTTGTGTGGTTTCAACAGTAGAGCTTTAGAACTTCTGGGACCAACTCGTACCAGATAGTTTGAGGTTTTTTTTGCCAGATAAGTGGGAGTGTTATAATGAAGAGCTTTGTGCGTTAAGAAAGCTACCTTGAGCTGAATCCTTGCTTAGAGAGAGATCTAATTGAGTTCTATTACATCTGGTGTGATGTGATCACATTTTCTAAAGTACTTAATGAATTTACCAAGCCTGCTGCATGCGAGCTAGCAATACCATCTTCTTAAGCATTATGGGATTCGATTGCTAACTATTTTGAGGGAAAGATCTCCAGTATATATCAGAATTTTCCAATATTGGCAGTGAGACCAGATGATTCTGTTGGTTGTAATTTACGTCCATCTAATGCTCCAGTCCTGCTGAAAATGTTGATGCTGTCTCTCAAGAATAGGTGCAAGACATGCAGGGGAAGGTTAAATCTGGTTCTCCATCTGATCCTCGTCCGACTTATATAGTGTCCTCCCTGTCATCTTTGTTAACTCCCTACATTACAGATTTATTAAACTTATCCTTAGACTCCCGTTTGAAAAAGCACAGGCAGTCTGGTCAAAAATTGGTGGCTGACGGAATTAGGTCCAGTTCTGTGCCCCGAGAGTGTGGTAACAAACCTTGGCTTTTTGGTGGATAATAAAATTGCCCATGAAAGAACTGGTTACCTCTATAGAGACTTCTGTTTGCAGATTCCTTACCCATGAATTCTTCCCAGGCATCAGACTGGACCCGAAAGATTTTTTGTGGGCACACCTGTAGGTGGCGTTGATTGGCTCCACATCCATCGTCCAGTCAGCACTGATCCAAGAGGAGAAATTCATTTCCATGGTCCAGTCAGTGCTGATCCGAGAGAAGAGCTAACCCTCAGTAGTTCATTGACTGCCCTTTTTTCGACTTTCTGTTGAACATTTTTGAGGTATTTCTTCCTGGTGTGTCAAGATGTCATTACGTAAGACTGGTTTTAAGCCCTGCAGATGTTGTCATTGGGCAATTTCAGTGACAGATCCACGCCTCATCTCTTTGTGGTGTTTGGAGCGTGGCCATGACCTGAAGTCATGCTCCGGGTGCCGAGTCATGCATCCGAAGGCTTTCAGGGAGCGGTCCCTAAAGCTAAAGTGGCACGGCATACAGTTCTGTGCAGGTCGAGGTCCCGGTTGAGAGGAAAGGCCCCAGGACTGGTCACGGAGTCCAAACTAGTTGTCATCCCACTCCAAGTCCTCAGGGTGATCAGGTAAGTCGAGGCAAAAGAAAAACAGCAAGAAGTTTAAGCGGTCTTCAACTTTTCCTCGTCTGTCGGTTCATGCGACGAAGAAGCATTGTCATTCTAGGCCTCATTTTTCCAGACCTCCGCCAGGGTTGACTCCACAAGTCCCTGATTTTCCCGGAGCCGGCACCACATTTTTGTGCACTCGGACCTTATCGGTGTGCCTTCAGGCCCTGCGGGGTCAGGGGAGGACCCCATCGTGTTCCAGGCTGGCAACTTCTGCCTCGGCGGTGATGGGCTTCCAGTGATCCAGTTCTGGATCCGGACTGGCACTGGTCATACCACCTTGATCTTCCCCGGAGCCAGTCCAGATGCCGATGCTCCAGAAGCCTCAGGCACCCACCAGTGGCGCTATCCGCATTGTCATCTCTGACACAGAGCCGGATAGGCCTCGCCCAACACCAGCAGGAGCTTTGCCTCCTAGTTCGGATCCTGAGCCCTATTCTGTCAGGCTAGGCCTTGGGGAAGACTGGGAGGGGTTGCTGGACTCTTTAGAGTACCAACCTTATGAAGAAATGGACTGGTGTGAGGATTTGGGTGAAGCCAGTGAGCTGGATATATCTCCAGATACTGGTAGGCTTTCTTTCCTAACCGTGGCTACGGAGGAGGGAGCCTCTTACGCAGTGGTGGTGAGGAGGGGTGCTCAGGTTCTGGACCTTCAGCTACTGTTGGTGGCAGTCAAGGCTAATCTCTTGACGGAGGTGCTGCAACTGGTAGATTCTACATCCAAACCCCTACTCCTGTTCAATTATGTCCTCACAGCCTCCTTTAGTGTGCCTGGTCCAAACCCAACACAGTGACTCTTGGGAATAAGATGATTGCACACCACCATCACCTGGCACCTGGCACCACAACCTTCCTCACACAACACCCCACACCTGAGACCTTGGTGCTCCAAGCCTCTACTTTCCATGGCAGTTCCCTACCTCTCCCCGGGATAGGGAATCAAAGACGCTGGACTCATTTGGGAAGAAGATGTTTTCTTCCTCCAGCCTGGCTTTGCGATCAATAAACACTTGTATATTGGGCCGGTACTCCCACACTCTGTGTGACATGTTTGTGCAAGTGCTTCCACAGGTGTAGGAGGAGGCCTTAGCAGTACACTCTCCGTCTGTTGCCGATGGGAGAGACGCAGCAAACTTCACGATCTGTTGCGGACTGGACACGGCCGACTTGCTAGGCAGAGGGACTTAAACAACGATGGCCCTGAGGTGCCACGTCTGGCTTTTCAGGGGATGTCCAGGCTTCCCTTATGGCATTCCCTTCGATGGCAGCCGGCTCTTCAGAGATCAGGCAGATTTGGCACCCGAGCACTTCAAGGATTTTCAGGCTACTACATGGGTCCTTGAGCCTTGCGGTGGCCCACAGTCCCCCAAATCTGCCTTTCGCTCCTTTTGCCCTACTGGAAGTCCATTACCTTGGACAGGTGAGTTTTGCCGATCGTCCGAAGGGGCTACTCCCTCGCCTTCGTGACTACTCCTCCCTCCATGCCACCATCTCACGCCCAGATGATGGAGGATCTGTCCCTTATCCGCAAGTAAGGTTACAGATCTCTTGGCCAAGGGAGCCATAGAGAGGGTTCTAGTGCCAGAAGTAGGCTGTAGTTGTTATTCCTGCTACTTTCTGGTTCCCAAAAAAGGTAAGGGTCTTTGCCCTATTCTAGATCTACAAGCCCTCAATCTCTGCCTCAAGAAGGAGAAATTCAAGATGCTTACAGTGGCTCAGGTCTTGTCTGCCCTGGATCCAGGAGACTAGAAGGCAGTGTTGGACTTGCAGGATGCTTATTTCCACATCCCTGTCCTGCCCCTCCCTGTGTTTCCCTTTGGCCTTACCAGTGCCCCTCAGGTGTTCACCAAGGTGATGGCGGTGGTTGCAGCTCATCTGCGCAGATCTGTGGTGTCAATCTTTCCCTGTGTTGATGATTGGCTGTTGAAGGCAGGTTCATCCAAGGCTGTTGTCTCCCACCTCAGAATATGCCGAACCTCATGCATTTGCTGGGGTTCACTGTAAATGTGCCGAAGTCACACCTCACTCCCTCTCAGATGCTTCCTTTCATCTGAGCTGTTCTGGGCGCTGTTCAGTTTTGGGCTTATCTTCCCGAGTGGCGAGTCCAGGATATTCAGGCTATGCTACTGATGTTTCCGCCTCTTTCAGGGATTTCGGTGAGAATGGCTCTGAGGCTGTTGGGACTCATGGCCATCTGCATCCTGCTGGTGACACATGCAGGTGGATTATGTAGGCTCTGCAGTGAGTCCTAAAGTTCTAGTGGGCGCAGCATCAGGGGAATCTCTCCGACATGATCCTGATCTCGGTGGGAACTGCGAAAGATCTGCAGTGGTATGTTAACAAACCGCGATTGGGCCAGATGCAGATCTGAACGCTTCAACTGGCATTGAAAGACTTTATACCCTCCATCAAGGGAAGGCTGGTACAGGTGTTCATGGATGACACCACTGCCATGTGGTACTGCAGCAAACCGGGCAGGATGGGGTTTTCAATCCTTTGTCAAGACGCTTTACTTATCTGTACATGGCTGGAACAGCAGGGCTTATCCCTGGTGGTTAAATATCTGGCGGGCTCTCTGAATGCTAGAGAAGACAAACTCAGCCCGAAATGCCTCATGGATCACAAATGGCATCTCCACCCAGAGGTGGAGCAAGGTCTCTTTCAGCAGTGGGGAGACCTTTGGTTAGACCTATTTGTCTCTGCCAAGAACGCACAATCTCAGCAGTTTTGCACGCTGGAGTTTCAAGGCAGCTCTCGCTCAGAGACGCTGTTCGCCTTGAGTGGAATTCAGGCCTCCTGTATGCCTTTCTGCCCAAACCACTCCTGCCCATAGTTTTCAAGAACATCAGGAACGACCAGGCCCTCAAGTGATTCTTGTGGCTCCGTCTGGGCATGCAGAGTCTGGTATCCTAAGCTTCTGAGCATGCCCATTGATCCTCCGATCAGCCCGCCCCTTTGGAAAGATCTTCTGTCGCAGCAGCAGGGGAGGGTTATTCACCCAAACCTGTCAACTCTCCACCTTCTTGCATGGGGATTGAGCTGCAGCAGATGACAGCTTTTGACCTTCCTTACAAAGTCTGGGCACTTGGCAGCTAGGTGTCCCTCCACCAAATGGTATACACCTGCCATAGGAAAAAAAATGTGGCATGGTGCACAGAAAAGTCTGTTGATCCCCTTTCTGACCCTCTTTCTGAGGTTTTACTTTTCATTCTTGCCATTGTCCAGAAGGGCTCTGCTTTGGGCACTCAAGGGCTATTTCTCTGCCATTCTTCCTTCATGCGGTTACCTGGTTACCTGATCTGTGTTTAAGTTCCTCCATGGTCTTACTCATCTCTTCCCTCCTTCCCCATTCATTATTGCCACGTGGAACCTTCATTTGGTGCTAATCTTTTTGATGTGTGCTCCTTTTGAGCTTCTCCACAATTGTCCCCTCAGTCTTCTCACATTGAAAACAGCCTTCCTAGTTGCAATTACATCTTCCCTTTGGGTGAGTGAGCTGCAGGCCTTGTCATATTAGCTGCCTTACCCCTCTGTATATCCTGACAAACTGGTGCTTCGCACAAGGGCCTATTTTCTGCGAAAAGTGATCACATCCTTTAATACAGGCCAATCAATCACCCTGCATTTTTACGTACCCCCCACATCCGTCTAAGGAAGAGGAGAGACTCCACCGCCTAGACCCAAAAAGAGCGTTGGTGTTCTACCTTGATTGAAGAGTTCCGGGTGGACGACCAACTCTTTGAGTAGTATGTCGGTGCAAAGAAAGGTCGGTTGGTGTCCATCTCTCTTTGGGCCGTGCTCTGCATCAATATCTGCTATGTACTGGCGAAAAATCAACCCTCTGAGGGCTTGTGTGTTCATTCACCCAGAGCTAAAGCTGGGAAACACTGCTTTAGCATGCTGAGTTCTGGTCCTGGACATCTGCTGGACAGCAACGTATACCATATACCATACACTATGTTCTGAACGGTCAGACCCTTAGGGATGGCCACTTTGCCCGTTCAGTTCAGCAGGAGTTTCTCATTTGAAATTGGTGTGCAAATCCACTTCCAGAGATGGTATTGCTTGGGTATCTATTCACAGGTAAGGAATCTGCATCTAGAAGTCTCTATCAGATGGACAAGTTACTTATCTTTGGTAACGCCTTATCTGGTGGAGGCTATATCTAGCTGCAGATTGCTTACCGACCCACCCATCCTCCCTGCTCCGCAAAGGAGATATCTAGAGGCAGGGATTTCCCTTTTAGGGCCCTAGTTTCGATACAGCAGTGGTCAGTGTTCTACATGGCTCCATGCGTCTGGTGTGGAAAGAAACTGACGTCGGCGTGCTTGGGTGGCACTGTGACGTCATTTCCGGTACCGACGGCTGATGTGGAGCTGAACAATGCCACCTACTGGCGTGCAGGGATATTGCTCATGAAAAATCTTCTGGATCCAGTCTTGGGGAGAATTCTTAAGTAAGGAATCTGCAGCTAGACATAGGCCCTCATTCTGACCTTGGCGGGCGGCGGAGGCCGCCCGCCAAAGTCCCGCCGTCAGGTTACCGTTCCGCGGTCGAAAGACCGCGGCGGTAATTCTGACTTTCCCGCTGGGCTGGCGGGCGGTCGCCTTCAGACCGCCAGCCAGCCCAGCGGGAAAGAGGCTTCCACGATGAAGCCGGCTCGGAATCGAGCCGGCGGAGTGGAAGCTGTGCGACGGGTGCAGTTGCACCCGTCGCGTATTTCACTGTCTGCGCAGCAGACAGTGAAATACATGTAGGGGCCCTCTTACGGGGGCCCCTGCAATGCCCATGCCAGTGGCATGGGCACTGCAGGGGCCCCCAGGGGCCCCGCGACCCCCCCCCTACCGCCATCCGGATCCCGGCGGTCGGACCGCCGGGATCTGGATGGCGGTAGGGGGGGTCGGAATCCCCGCGGCGGTGCAGCAAGCTGCGCCGCCGTGGAGGATTCAATGGGGCAGCGGTACACTGGCGGGAGCCCGCCAGTGGTGCCGGTCCGACCGCGGCTTTACCGCCGCGGTCGGAATCCCCATTGGAGCACCGCCGGCCTGTCGGCGGTGCTCCCGCGGTCCTCCGCCCTGGCGGTCTTTGACCGCCAGGGTCAGAATGAGGGCCATAATCTCTACCAGAGAAGATGTTACCAAAGGTAAGTAACTTGTCCTTCTGCACTCTGCGGTTGATTTAAAAAGTGTTCCCCTGGCTTCCTATGAGTACCATGTAATCAGTGATCCAGGCCCTCATTACGATTCACCTGGATAATAGGAATGCGCTATTGGTAGCGGCCAACAAGACTCTTCTTTCCAAATTACAGGTGGTGCAAAGTACCACAGCTCGATTTGTTTGTAAACTTCCACCGGGCTCCCATTCTGTACCTACCTTAAGAGCTTTACATTGATTACCTGTCAGAAAGTGCAGTCTGTTCAGGCTCCTTTGTTTTACATGCATATCCCTTGTGGCGAACAGCCCCTCCTACCTATGAGCTAGGTTCACTCGGTACTGCCCGAGCAAAACTCTGAGGTCCAAGGATAAAGCTGTATTAACTCTTTGCCGCATCTATACCTCCAGGTAAGAAGGTCATTTGTTTTCCTATCTTGCCCCTGATCTTTAGAACACACTTCCTTGTTATATTCAATCTGGCACGGATTTTGGAAGGTTAAAAAACCTGGCTGTTCTGAAGATCCACTTAGCTCCAAGATATTCCTTTGGGAGAGGGTCCTTTTGCGCTATATAAGCCTATTTATAACATAACATAATGTAGCGTTCTCTGTGCTGTTTCATGATCTAAAGTCAGATTGGAAGTCGAGCACTAATGTAATCTTGGAGTTTAGCATAAACTGCTTTTTCAGTGATCTTGCCAATGAAGTGTAGGTAGGCGAATGATGGTCCAGTAGTTGGTGAGGTCATCAGGGTCTAGTGTAGGTTTCCTGTGTTAACAACTCTCTAAAGACATTCCATGCAACAAAAGAGAGTCCAGGAATCACAATAAAAAAAGGACGAGAAGTAGGGTGGTATTCTGAAAGTTATAAACTGTTTTCTGCACTAACATGGTCAACAACAAATTGATGCTGTGCTTTCTCTTGAACGAAGGCACCTAGGTAGATATACTTCTGTTTATTTCACTGTTACCAGTTAGCGGCTTCACGCTGTTGTTACTTTTCTGCTTTTCTAGAATGATACTGTCTATAGGAGTCAATATGAGTCAACGTCCTTAGACTGTGAGAAATAATGTGTGTGAGTTAGAAATCCAAAACTCAACACAAACAAAGCAATACATTCTTTCCAAAATGATAGATTGTCTTCAGTCCCTTGAGGACAAACCAGGATATAGAGTTGACAAATGAAAATACTCCCTCTTCCTGATAGGCTGGCCCAGACCCTTTTCTGAATAAAGTAGGTTTTTAACAAAATACTGTATTCTTAATTGAGTTATAATTAGTATTCATAAACAGTAGAATGGCTGTGCCTATGTCACAATCCCTTTTTAATCACAGTGTTTTCAAAATACTTATCAGAAATATTTTCTATAAATCAGAAGGAAACCTGGCCTTAAAGAACAAGCAAACTATCTTAATTGCCCTTTTTTAGGTTGAGCATGGCAGCGCACAAGCGCTGCTCTTCTCAACATGTTGTAATCTATTCCGAGGGCTTTAACCACGCCCATCTCATGCCCATTACCTTCATTAATTCATGGACCTGTCTTTCCTAAATCCCTTGATGTCGTTGATAAATGCTTTATGTTTGTCCTGCCTGGAGGCTGTTTTGTTACCGCCTTGGAGACTGACCTCGTTACATTGATTATTGCACAATCAGCCAGATAGCTTTGTGTTGTTGCACTATTTTTGTCTTTTGTCTCGTCACTTCGCTCATGGTGATATGTTGTTTCTTCATCTTCCTTGGTTTCGGCCTCTTGCTGTTTCTTTGCGATGTCTTCGGGGCTTTTTTTTATTTGTTTATTTATTTTTGGCATTTTATGTAGCGCAAACTCAACATGAAGGTATTGGAGCACTATATTTTTTAGCAGTTTTATATAGCAAGAACCTGATATAAAAGTATTACAGCACTTTACATGAGCATCAGTTACATTACACAAGAACACGTTAATTTTTGGTGGCAAGGGGAGATTAAGTGATTTCGCCAGAATCACAGGATGTTGAGCCAGCGCCAAGACTCAAACCATGTTCCCCAACACCAAAGTCAGCAGCTCTAGGCCTTACGCCACATCCTCTCCCCTAGGGTTCTTTGTCTGGTGCATGTTGGGGCAGTCTTGGAATAACTCGCTTTTTTTATATAGCGCTTGGTAATACAGGTTCTGCCATTTCATAGCAGGGCAAAGCAGGTGCCATTCTTAACAAAATCGCTATAATTAATCTGCTTCAACCTTGCAGAGATGAAGGGGTGGAAAGGCTACGTTAGGATTGTAATCTGTGACATTCTCGTTCTGTCAAGACCTCTGCAGTGGGTGCATTAACCAACTGACTTGAGTAGAGCTTAACAATAGGAGATAGCACATGCTCTTGATAACTTCCGGAGGGTCACTAACCAAGCACATAGGTTAGTTGTAGGCAAGAAGATGGCAAAAGGTGTTGTCTCCAAAATGGTGGAAAAGGAGTCTTGACTCCAGACCCAAGAACTTCACAGCCTCAAGCTTGATAGTAAAAAAACATCTAGCCTTTGGCTGTAAATTGGGCCTCTTCAAATAGAGTTCAGTTAGTGCAAACTCGATACAAAGGTATTTTAGTGCTTTACATGAGCACCGGTTATGTTACACAAGAACACATTAATTTTTGGTAGCAAGGGGAGATTAAGTAATTTGCCCAGAATCACAGGATATTGAGCCAGCGCTGAGACTCAAACCGTGTTCCCCAGCACCAAAGTCGGCAGCTCTGGCCCTTACACCACATTCTCTCCCCTAGGGTTCTTTATCTGATGCGTGTTGGGGCAGTCTGGGAATAACTCATTTTTTTAATAAACCGCTTGGTAATACAGGTTCACTCGGAGGGGATTCCTATGTATAATAATAAGCACTGAATAGTCCTGCCCCGTGCGGGGACCCCAGAGCGTATCTTCAATATGTGTTCTTAAGTGGAAACTTGCCTTTCTTCAGGAAGGCCTGCAAAGACACTTAAGAAAAAGACAGATAATGCAGCATATATTATTGAAAATGTATAATTTTATATGTTTTACCAACAGAATACATCTCCTTCACAAACACCTTTTGTAATCACAGTGATGAGGAAGAGCAGGGCAGAGTAGTCTCAGAGGCTGTCAGTACATGGCTAAAATAGAGACTGTGCTTCTAAGACCCCAGAGACCACCTGTATCCCATCATGCTCAGCTGGTGGCAGTTGCTTCAGTTCTGTTTTCCGACTGCTGCCGGCCAGACCCTGAAGGTTTGAGCTCGACCTTCTGTATGTTTTTTCCACAAAATATTTTAGTCAGATATTTCTGACAGCACATTCACTCAACCTCTTTTCTGCCTGTTTCTCTATTTTTTGGCAGAAATATGAGGCATTTTGACTAAATAAAATGCTTTCTTTGTTTGATAAGTGCCCTCGCTGTGGAAGAAAAAAGGCCAAAACAGGACCCCCATGAGGTCTGTATCGTCTGCCTTTCTTCTTCTCATCTTCTTAATGCTTGTGATATCTGCAGGACGTTTTCTAGGCCTCCTTTACTTGACAGGGAGAAGACGGGAGAAAACAGCGAAGTCAGCCTACCAGTGGGACCTCAGAGCGAGGTGAAGGTTACTCTTCCAACAGGGCTCTGTCTTCATCTTACAGCGGTGGCGTGAGGTCGGAAAGAGGCCAAAAAACGACTATGGTCCCGGTCGCTGTCGAAGAAGTCAACATCTAGACTAGGTATGGCACTGTCGTGTTCGCTGTTGCTGACTGGATCAACGTCGGAGAAACACCGATGTTCACCGTCAACAAGATACCACTTGACGTCAAAGGGCTACATGGCCTGAACCCACCGCAGGTGTATGACGTTGAGAAGTTCCTCATTGAGAAGGGCTGGTTCGCCGTCTACACATCGCTGACATTGAGAACCTAACGTCGACAAGAGAGGTCGACGTTGAGGAGTTTGACGACGTCAAGGAAGAGAAGAAGAAGAATTTATTCCTCCACTGATCCTTCACCTTAACTGGTGATTCTTCCGTCTCAATCACGACCATCATCACCTCCTTCTCAAGCTACAACTCCTCTGTCATAAATACCTCCACTTCAACCTCCTCCTCCGGTGCTTCCTCCACAAACAGCGCCTCCGAGGGTATTGCCTTCTCCAGTTCCCAGGACAACACCAGCTCCTAGAACATAGACACATTCCGGATCGCCCCACCGTTCTCGTCATCATACACCAGGATGTTCCTCTACTACGTCAAGACACCACACTCATGGTTCTCATCATAGAACAAGATCAAGTTCCAGGAGATGGCATTCTGATTATTCCACCTCTTCTACAAGAGACTATTTTCCTACTTAGGTGGACTCACCGCCACCTCGTGTCTCTCCTGTGGACAACATTAATACCTTCCATTAAGTTCTTATCCATGGTACTACAAAACTCAATAAACCAATGTCATTGCCTACACGTCTGTAATTTTTGAGACTCTACATCAGCGTACAGCTACAAGGCCATTGCTTCCATTGGTACCAGGTCTCCTTGAACCAGCAATGGATTTGTTCCTCACACCAGCCATCATCAAGCCTGCTCCATCCAGGCTTCAGAAGAAATATAGGCCGCCGGAGCAGAACCCATTATTTCTTCATTCGGATCCTCCACCAACTCTGTTAATTTAGCTGCAACGAAAGTCCATTCTACCTCTCCATCATCTTCCTCTCCTCTAGATAAGGAGAGTGAAAAGTTAGACTCAGCAGGCCGCAAAGTCTGCAGTACTGCAACCACTTCAATGAAGGCAGCTAGTGCTAGGGCCCTCTTGGGGAGGTATGACTGTGCACTGTGGAATTCATTCCAACAATTTGCTGAACATCTACCGAATGACAAGCAAGAAGATTTCTTAGAAATCATGCATGAGAGTGTAGTGGTTTCCAAACAGATCATAAGCGCTGCTGCAGATTCATCCATCCTTGCAGCACATAGCTATTTCCATGGAGTTACCTTGCGGAGACACTCTTGGCTCTGACTAACATCCCTGAAGCCAGGGTGCAACACCACATTCAAAATTTGCCATTCTAAGGTACCCCTCAATTCGGCAGCCGTGCTGACAATGAGATGGCAAGAATGAAGGCTGAACTGGAC
Organism: Pleurodeles waltl; assembly: GCF_031143425.1. Classification (NCBI taxonomy): domain Eukaryota; kingdom Metazoa; phylum Chordata; class Amphibia; order Caudata; family Salamandridae; genus Pleurodeles; species Pleurodeles waltl. Next base: position 1,052,116,548 of record NC_090440.1, read on the forward strand.
ATGTTAAAGCTGTGGGCCAGAAACAGAAAAAGCACAACGGAAGTCATACGGACCCTATCATCGTAGATTTTATTCTCAAGAGGGTTCAAACCCCTCATTGGCTCCCAAGTAGATCCCAGCAACAACAAAATAAAAGATCCTACCAGCCGCAATGCAAACAAACAAGAGGCATTCTACACAACAGCCCCCCAAGGTGCAAAACAAACCTCAGCTTCAAAACCTTGAGTCCTTCCTTCCCCCTCTTCTGTTATCCACTCCAGCAGGTTGAAGCATCACATTTCACATGGAATAGTGACAACGTATCACAACAGATGCCTGGGTTTTAAATATTGTCAAGAATGGTTACTGTCTCAGATTTACTGCCCCACCTCCGTCCATTCCCCCAAAACCGTCCACTTCACATCTAGAATTGCTCGGGTGGAAGTGAACATCTTGATGCACAAGAAGGCAGTGGAAACCGTTCCCCTCAGTGAACATGGAAAGGGTATTTATTCCAGATACTTCCTTGTACTGAAAAAAAGACAAGCACGAATTCAGACCCATTCTCAATCTAAAACTCGCCAACAAATGGACTCAGAAAGAGAAATTCAGGATGCTGGCTTTACATCAAATATATCCCCAACTTCATCAGGGAGATTGGCTTTGTTCCATCGACCTTCAAGACGCATAATTCCGAAGCTTCCTGGCGATTAGAATGTGGAAGTTTCTCAGGTTCCTCCTGAGTCATGAACATCATCAGTACGCAGTGCTTCCATTTGGCCTCAAGTCAGCACCCAGAACATTCTTTAAATGCATGGCTGTGGTGGCAGCTCATTTAAGAAAACATCAAATCTTCATCTACCCCTATCTAGACGATTGTCTCATAAAAACATACATTTCTCACGAAGCCCAACAACATTTCAATTGGACGTACGATCTATTTTATTGCTTGGGTCTTCACGTCAGTCTTACCAAGTCACTGCTGACACCAGCACAGATGTTACACTACTTGGGGGCCACCATCGACTCCATTTATGGAAAGGTCTATCCTTCAGAGGAGAGACGCTTATCGACCCCTCAGAATTGTAAGGCCCTCAAGAAACATCCTAAGCCAACAGCAAGAGCAGTCTCATCTCTCCTAGGATTGATTGCCTCCTGCATCTTACTTACTCCCAATGCTCACCTCCTTTTGCAACCTCTTCAGGAGTGTCTAGAAGACCAGTGGGATCAACTGACGGGCAACTGGGAGGGACAGGATCACACTCTTTCTACATGCGATACGATCCCTCAAGTGGTGGTCTTCTCAGAGCAATCTCCTCAAAGGGATGCAGTTCCACCAGCAAGTCCCTGCTCAACCAATTGTAACAGATGCTTCATTGTTAGAATGGGGAGCCCACATGGATCACCTCCATATTTAAGGCTCTTGGTCCCAGAGGGAGATGACGTACCACATCAGTCTCCTCAAACTCTCTGCAGTACATCTAGCTCTCAAGGCCTTTCGCCCATCATTCACCACTGATACCCTGCTTTTTCAAACAGACAATACAACCACCATTTAATACCTGAACAAACGGGGGACACTAGATCCAGAGCCTTATCACTAGAGGCCACATCTCAAGCTGCCATGCAGACCAGACATACTAACCAAGTTCGGAGGCCAGATGGTACACCCCAATCTCTCCTCCTTGAATTTGGCAGCATTGCTCCTGAGTTAGTGCAGTATGAACACTTGAACTCTCCATAGGACTACATGGAGATCCTCAAGGAGGCTAAGAGACCTTGCACTCCGCTTACGTCTTCAAGTGGAAGAGAGTTTGCATTTGGTGTTCCTCCAAGAACGTGGACCCCACTACTTACCAAGAAGATGTGAATCTGCCATGCCTTCTACATTTGGCTAGATCTGGCTTGCAATTCTCTTCCATAAAAGTTCACCTGGCAGCTCTTACTGCCTACAGGAAATGTCCATCACAAACCTCTTTTTTTCCAAATCCCAGTCATAATTATTTTTTAGAGGGTTTGAAGAAGAGTTTTCCTCCCATTAGACGACCCTCGCCTCCTTGGAACTTAATGTAGTGCTTTCTCCCCTTATGAGAGATCCCTTTGAGACGATCCATAAGGCTTCCCTACAACATCTCACATGGAAGGCAGCTTTCCTGGTAGTGATAACTTCAGCTTGCCAGGTTAGCGAGATACAAGCACTTTGCTCTCATGAACCATATATTACATTACATTCCAGAAAAGTGTGTCATAGTTTGACTCTTGCTCCAAGCAAGACTGCTCGTTCAAGGATCACAGTACTTATGTTTGTAGTCAACTATGCCAATCCTACAACAAATTGCAGCTGTCGTACCAACCCACGCAGCACACAAGCAGCACCTCACCAAAAACCCAAACAGTAAAAGGTGATTTGTGGCAGCCTTTACTCATGGACTCAAGAGTGTGGCATCTCAGGGAGTGTCATGATTAAACAGAGATTACCCCCTTCTCACATGAACAACATGTCTCAATCAAACACAGGCAATGAAGAAGATGCAGTAAGTTTTCAATTGGTTTTATTTAACAAAACTGCAATCTGCGATATGTTGCATGGGCTGCAATGATTAGGATAATGAATAATGCAAGAAACAGAGTAGTAAAGACAAGATCCATTGATACAAAGGGCCCCACCATCTTGCGATGACAAGAAATGACATAAACTATGAGATATGTCCTAATATGATGTACCTATTCTCTAACGTAAGAGAGAGCTAGGTGTGTTAAACCTAATCTATGCCATGTCCATGAGAAGAGCCCCCCCAACCCTTGTTAGCTTGGAATGAGGTCTCTAGCTCAGACTCTGAAGGGACACGAAGACTGGGTCAGCGTCAAGGCGACGTGCAGCATCGATAGCAGCGATGGCATCTGGTCGGAATCACTCTGACAATCTGTCTAAGTGAGGTGCATTTATACAGATCTGTTCGGACCCCTGACGTAGGTCTGTTCCCAAACAATAGATAACAAGACATGCTTGGAACAGTAATTTATACAAACAATCCCCTTGAAGGCGTGAAGGGGGAAAGTAACTAATGTGAACACCTACAGTTTGTTTATCTCTGCCGCTTGATATTGATGCCTTAGCGCAGTGACACTGATAACGTGAACTAAAAACAAGGCAGCCATCTTAAAAGATATAATTAAATAAATGTGCTAAAACAGAGCAAGCTAAGTAGGGTAAAAGTCAATAGGTGACGGGGGCAGGAGTCTGCAAGCCAAAGGCTAAGCTAATTCCTGTTTCCCATTAAAACAAACTAGGATTCACTACAAGTGGTTATGAGAACTCACCTGAAATTCCTTCCTAAAGTATTGTCGGACTTTCATGTAAACCAAACCATCTCATTGCCTACTTTCTTTCAGAACCCTTCTACTCCAGCAGAAAGATCTCTCTACTTCCTGGATTTTAGGAGGGTGCTGAAATTTTATCTTGATCAAACTAAAGATATTTTCCGAACTGACCCATTGTTTATTAACTATTGCCCAGTACGCACTGACTTGGCTTCGTCCAAACAATCCATCGCTAGATGAATAGTTTCTTGTATTTTATTTTGCTATCAAAAAGCTAATAAATCCCTAGTAGCTAAACCTAAAGCACACTATACTAGAGGGAAAGCGGCACCGGCTGCTTTACTTTGTAACAGCCCAATTCCAGAAATTTGCAAGGCAGCCACCTGGAAGTCAGAACATACTTTCACCAACCACTACTGTCTAGACTCAGATGCTAGAGCTTATGCTCAAGTGGGACAGGCTTCTCTTAGAAATCTGTTTGCCTAATCCTCCATTAAGTTCCTTTGTCTTCTCCACCGCGAGCTACAGGTAAGGGCTTGCTACGCCATTCAGTGCTTATGACTATACATGGAAATCCCCTGCGAGGGAAGGAATAGTTTCTTACCTGTAACTCCTGTTCTCTTGTAGGAGAATTTCCATGATAAGTCATAAGCAACCCTCCCGCCTCCATGGTGGGGTAATCAGAGGTAATTTTACAATCTTCAGAAGATTCTGGTAGCCTTCAAAAAGAAATTAAGCAACTTCCACCAGCTGAGCATGATGGAATACAGGTGATCGCTGGGGCCTTAAGAGCAGTCTCTATTTTAGCCATATAATGGCAGCCTATGAGTCTACTCTGCCCTGCTCTTTCTCATCTCTATCATTACAAAAGATGTTTGTGAAGGAGATTTATTCTGTTTATAAAATTATACATTTTCAATAAAATGTTTGTTTTTAATTTCAAGATGATGAATTTGGCTATTGTAGCCTACATCTGTAGACTGCATTATCTGTTTTTTCTGAAGTGTCTCAAGTTTGTTGCTTTGCTCACTTTGTTACGTGGGCAGACATTTGAGCTTGGGTGTTGTGAATGTGGTGTGCATATACTCAGATGTTCAAGATGTAAGTATACTTTTTAGAATTATTTATGAAATAGTATCCTTGGCTTTCCCATACGCACTATTTTTAAATGATACAACTATGTGTAGAGTTACAGCTATTTAAATAGGGGTTTGATGCAGCAAGTTGAGCAGCCTAATGTATTGGTTGGTTAAAGTGAGGAGCCGGAAATTTAAGAACCCCTCACTTTGAAATGAAAGCTCTGATGACACACATCAAGCGAAGCAATTGAGCCAACCTTTCCCTAGGAGAGCTCCCCTGTCCCTTCCATCCAGACATCTATCCCTTAATCCTTTCATTCACATGCTGAAATACACATTTCCACCTTTACATTCTTATATCCATTCATTTTTTGTGCATCATTCAGTCCTTCCCATTTTATCAATGCATCCACTCTGCCATCCACTGATCCATCCACCCATGAGTCCATCCTTTCATTCTGCCATCCATCTTGCCCAACCATCCATCACTCTGCCATTCATCAGTCCATTCACCCTGCCATCAGTTATCATCCTTCCATCCACCCTGCAGTCCATCCATCCACCCACGGTGCCATCCGTTTGCTCATCCTTTCACCCACTCATCCACCCCTTTGTTCTACTATCTTTTCACCTGTTCATCCAGCTATCTATTCACGCTCTTATACATCCTTCCATGTATCTACTGGGCCATCCTTTCACCTGTTTATCCACCTATACATTCACTCATTTGTTCACCCATTTTATCTATCTACCCCCACGTCCATCCGCCCACCCACTCATTCGTCCACCTATACATCCCCCATCCTAACCTTCTTTCTATTCAATAGTCCTTCCTCGTTTCCCTTTTCTATTTACCCATCTTTTGTTTTTCCTTGCTCCCACTTGTTCTTCTATTGATGCTGTATTCCTTCATATACTGGTAATTATGAGATTTTGTCTGCCGCGTTACAGAAAGAGGAAGCCCATAAAGAGCCCCACCCTTGCTGTACCTGCCAAAGCATCAGGTTCACGCTACCCCTGGTTTGGTTCCATCCCTTGAAAGGTCCTGCTTGCTTGGCAAGCTAGGAAGTCCTTGATGTATTTCATGAGTGTCACTTCAGAAATGTCTCTAAAACCATATGGTATTTGGGCAGCATAATGCACTTGTTTTGCCCATTTTAAAAAATTGTTTCTTGGAGTGGGCTTGACATGGGAGCCTTGATTTCCCCATCAGTACGTTGGACTCGCTCTTTTACACCTTGTTGTTTGTGATATGGATTTATATTTTTAAAGTTTACTAGCCATCACAGGACACCAGAAGAGATTGGAAGACGATAATGGATGGAAATAAAGACCCCTTCAATTCACCCACTGTTTGAATTTTTTTTTACTTTTCATGAAGACCTCAAACACATTAATTGTGTGTTGCATCCTCTTTTAAGCCTAATTCTATTCACAGGAATACATGCATGAAGATCTGAAGTCATAGATAAAGAAGCTATATTCACTTTGTTACCTGCAGAAAACAACCTGCATTAATCATCCTGCTTTGAATATTGAGAAATCATTGGGTACTACTTCACTTGGTACATCTGGTTTGGCCAAGGATCCCTCCAGATTTTGTTTGTGTTATCCATGTAATTCATTGTTGCACCTTGCTCTTGTTAGAACCTCTCATCAAAAGAATCCTGGACCTGTAGAAGATTCAGAAGAGGGACTTTCCTGCTGTCTGAGGAAGAGGGATTGCCCTACTGAATGAAGAAGGAAGATTGAACCTGCTTGCCTTCTGCCCAGGCTCTCTAAAGTAACTCCACTGTCCAGTTGACTGACCCATTTGAGCTACAGGCGCACAAGCTTCCAGAGGCCTTGCTGCAACTGACCAGCTGACCAGCACCAACTGGACCATCTTGATCTCTGCTGCTGGCCTCTGCTGGAGTCATTCCCGATTCCTAAGAAGTGTGCCCCAGGTCCTGCACCCTTGGCTGACATTAGTGTGTACCCTTCCTGAAGAAAAGGTTAATATACAGAAGTTTGGGCTCCTCGCAACCGCTAAGTGACCTCTACGCTGACAATCGGCCGCCCTAGATTACCGTCAACAGGAAGTTCTAGTGGGACATTAGTTTCTCGTCGACAGCGAATGCAGTGACTAGCACTCGAAGCTCAGTGAGACCTGCTCTTTGTGCCAACAGCCACATTAACCGCCAACGTGAATCTTCAGCTGTGACTGGCTATTTGTTCTACAACATTGACTGTCCGTGATGTCCGGCCTGCTCTTTGTGCAGACGGCCCACACAAAACAAATGGCACTCTTCGCTCTGACTTGAGAAGGTAACTCTTAAGTGAGACTACTTTGGTCCCAGTATCCAATGTATCTTTATCATGGTCAGCCTGAACTTGTGACACTCCCCGCAGCCCCCCCAGCCCCCACCCCCTCTCCAGGCCAACACAACTAGACAACCACGAGTGGCACTTTGTGCTTCTTGCCACTATTTTCACCTAAGCCTTTAACAACTTCTATCTCTAAAGGATTTTTGCCATTGTGTTGTCATTCTAGTCAATACATCTTAATTTTTTTGTTTAGGATTTGTTTTCTTTTGTGTTCTTACTTTATTACTGTTTGAGTGCTGCATAATTAGTTTACACATTACCTCTAAGCTAAGCCTGACTGCTTTGTGCCGAGCTATTAGAGGGCTAAGCACAGGATAATTTAGTGAGATTTGGTGATTCACTCTGACAAGGATTGTGTTTATTATCTGAGTGGGGCTTCCACTCCCTTCAACTAATAACCCAAGTCTTACAGTTTATATTTTTCTTTTCGTGATGCCAATGATATTGACTTGTGCATGAGGTCGACTTTTTAATTTCATATTTCAGTCTTCAGTTTTCTACTGTGACGATTATTCTTTCATTGCAGCCCTTTGTAAGACAACTAGGTTATGGACTTGCCTGTAGCAGAAGCTAATACTGAATTTTTAGTGACATTTTTGCAACCTCGTTCATTATCAGGTACACCCTTATTGCTCTTCAGTAAGGTGCTCCTGGACCCTATTAAATGTCTCAGGAGTGGACTGGCATCTCCACCTGCTATCAGTAGTCAGGTTAAACTGCACCATCACTCGGGGTTCAAGCTGGATGCAGACTGCTTCCCCTACTCCATCGGATATGTGATGACATGAGATTGATGCTATGGAATGGAAACTGTCTTGTTGGGGGACTTGGCGCTTCATTTTTGTAACGCTTTATGCTTGTTTACCTGATGACAAGTTGCAGCAGTGGGTCGCAGTGAGTTTGGAACTGCAAAGCAACTTCTGTAGTCTGGCCTTGACACTGTGGACTCAGGTGCCAGGTGGATGAGATCCTCTGTGGCCCTACAGTACCATGCCTGGCTGTGTTTCACAGGTCTCCTTATGGAATCTCAGATACAATTGTTTGGTATTCCCTGAGTTGCCTCTCACATTTTCAACGTAAAAATGACGCATACCCTGGAGAGAACACATGCCCTCTTCCGTTGCCTCGGGTTTTGGTATGTGCACAGAGTTTCTCAGGTTAGTCAAGTGCTAGACCCTATCGGGGAAGTTAGCCATCAGGGTCTGCCAAACATTCTGTTGGTCTGCCTCCCAGCAGCAAATGGCATTCTTGCTTTGAAGAAAACTTAGACCAGTCTTGGTTGCCTCTTCCTTTCATGTCAACCATGTTAGCGGGGCAAAAATCTGTTTATGACGCTCATGTTTAGTTCTGATTGTTATAAGTATTCTGTTCTTTGGTTTATCGACCAGATTTGCTATCTTTTGACTTCTGTTAGTTATCAAAACTATTGTGTTTAGCCTAGAAGGATGACATGGCTGTTATGTTTTATTTCCACGCTGATCATTTTTGCACCCTGAAGTTGGTTTCCAGGTTCATTTTTAAGGTTATTTGTTTGACATGTGTTCTCTCTGCTCTATTATTCGGAGTCTGGGCTACATGTCTTGCCTGTTGCCTTTAGTTTGTGGTGTGCCACATTATATTGCATTTGCTCCTTTAAACTAGTTCTCTTGTTCTGCTCTTTCGGAGTCATCTATCAGCGTTTTGTCTGATACTCTTTGATGATTCCTTTTCTTGTCAACAGGCTGTCACGAATTTTGTAAACTCTGAATTGTCAGACTCCTCAAAATTTGGTGGTTCTGGCTTTAATGGTCTTATATATGATTCACGTTAGTGTTGTTGTACAGCTTACATTCAGGTTGCTACTTTTCCATTCTTTCATCTTACATCTTACCCTTATACAGAATCCTTATCCCGGGCTGACAGGATTTCTGATTATGCCTTGGCAGATAGGAACAGGCAACTGAATACTCTGATAGCCTGAAAAGCAAGCTTCTATGGCTGTGTTCATGTTTACTATTGGCAGTTGTGGCTCGCTTCTCTCATAAGGAGTGGGGCAGGTGAGGCGCACGGGGAGGTAGGAGTAAGGGGGGATCTAAAATTGTATAAAATGTATAAAATAAAAATTAACACTTACCTTTTCGCCGCCGTGCCCAGCTCCGCTCCTTCTCTCTGCTAGCTGCAGGCAGGCACAGGCTCCCAGCCTGTCCTGCGGCCAATCCTGACGCTGCTCAAAGCAGCATCAGGGTTGGCTAGTAGCGCCCAGCCAGGGCGTTCCCAGGCAGCCTGGGAGCCTGTGCAGGCTCTCTCCAGCTCAGCAACTGTGTTGCTGGGCTTTAGAGAGCCTACTGCGTATGTGTGTTTGACCGGCCCACGATGGCTGGCCAAACATACATGCGCAGTGAGGGAAAGTGCTGTGCACTCCCCCCTAATAGTTTATTATCCCCTTGTGAAAGTTTTGCATCTTCTGCTGCTGGCGGGGGATGGGGGGCATGGGGGCTGCGAGCGTTGTTCCGCCCCAACGGAGGAGCCGCCCCTGACTGTTGTTTGACACTTCATCTTAACCAGTACCCATGTCCATCGACAGCTGTTTGCCATGTTTATAAAGCTCATAGGAAGTGCTGTTCAAAAATAAATAAACTAGACACACAGGTGACAGGCGTGCTGTGTGTGTGTTGTGGGACCAGTAGGCTTCTTCTCCTGTCGTTCATCATCTTTGACTGCTTCTGAAGAAGCAGCATTTGAGTGACTATTGCTTTATATTATGTTTTCCACCCACACGTTGGCCTGTTAAACTTTACGGTTTTCACTTCCGTAATGGGTCCATCCGAAGTAACACACCCACTTCACGAAAGTAAAGGTAACATGATATCACACTTATTTTTGGAGGCTAAGCTACTCATACTGGCGTTTTGGAAGTCTTAAAATTGTTCTAAAGGAGGCTGTCCTGATGAAATTCTGGTTTATATTGGGAAGGGAATTTTTTTTTAAATGGCCCAAAGGAAAGAGAAAGGTTTTCGGTCATAATGGTGTATTGTATAAGGCTACCTCGGTAGAGAATTCAAAGAATTACAATGCCCCAGGAGATTGTGTGCTGCGTATTTTGGAGGACACTAAATAAGACCACTAGTATGACACAGGACGAGCTCAGTCGTCATTTCAACGTTAGATTTTGCTCAGGTGATCTCAGCAGGGAGTCAATCAAAGCGCATTTAAACTTTAACCATGATTGGACAAGCAAGCCAAGCAGCCATCGAAATGGATAAATAATACATTTACTGAAACTCTACGCACTGCCACAGAACATATTTCACAGTCTTTTTCCCACAACTCATTAATGAAGTTAAACACTACAACATCTTAGGGATCAGGAATTAAAGGTACGTCATTGATCTCTCTAGTGAAATGCGGTTTGGCACATTCAAAGCGACCTAATTTTTCAAGGTCAAGGTAACACTAGAACAAAATGTTCAGTCCTATAAAATAAAATCTGATAACTAGCTGTGCACTGAAGGCAATTCTTTGTAGCTGAATATCTTCTGAAATATTTCATGGTATCCATAATTCACAATGCGTTAATAGGTTTAACTGAATTATTAAACAATTCGAGTGGTTTCCCAATCCATGTAACCACAGGGGATCTTATTAGTAAGTGTTCAAAATAAGGAAAAAAAACATGTTTTGCATTTTACTGCATTTTGTTTGCTGCATTTCGGGAATTCATTTTACACCAATGAGTTTTTTTCATATTGATAACAATTTTCACTTGACCATAGTTCAAACCATATTACTTTGTTATTCATTACTGACGTGTTATTTGTGATCTGTGGCATTCCGAAGTAGTTGACTCAAATTAACACATTTGTGGCAAGGAGTAGTATATTATGAGTCAACAAACACTTAGATGACTGGCACTGGCTGCAGTCGAATATTTCCCTTGGGCCTCGATCATCTGCAAGCCACCGAAAATGCCAATGTGTTCAACAGCTTTCCAAAATAAGCATTGGCTAAGCCATTATATCTCCCCTATGCAAGTGCTATTGGATTTTTCCAATGTGTTTCAGTCAATTTGTTCACCAACGCATGGCTAAATGTTAGTGGCATAGATGAGAGTGGCATGAAGTGTCGTAGAGTGGAATGGCGAAGAGTGGAGTAGTATTGTAGAGTGGAGTGGCAGAGAGTGTTGTGTATTGGAGTGGCATAGGGCGGAGTCGCATATGCACTTGAGTGGCATAGAGTGGACTGGTGTAGAGTGTATTGGGTAGAGTGTTGCAAAATATAGTGGTGTAGATTGCAGAGGCATTGAATTCAAGTGGTGAAAAATGGAGTGGCGTGGAGTGGAGCAGAGTAGAGGTTTGCAGAGGGCAGTGGTGCAGAGTACAATCGAGTGTTGTAGAATGCAGAGTAGAGTTGAGTGGCATCGAGTGCAGTGGCTTAGAGTGATGCAGAATAGAGTATAGTGCCATAGAGTGCAGTGGCATAGCATACAGTAGTGCAGAGCAGAGTGGTGTGGAGTTAAGTGGCAGAGAGTGCAGTTTTGCGGAGTAGTGTCAGAGTGCAGTGGTGTGGAGTAGAGAGAAGTGGGGTAGAGTACAGCGATGCAATGTATATTGCAGTGGCATAAAGTACATTTGTGTAGAGTGCAGTGGTTAAGAGTACAATGTAGTGGTGTGGAGTGGCGCAGGATGCAGAAGAGTGGCGTAGAGTGTGGTGGCTTAAAGTAGATTGTTTCAGCGGTAAGTGAAGTGGCATACAGCTCATTCGTTTGGAGTAGATTAAAGTGGCGTACAATTGATTGGTGTAGAGTGCGTGGGCATAGAGTGTTAGAGAATAAAGTGCATTGGCGTAGAGTGTTTTGGCAGAGAGTGCAGTGGCGTAGAGGGCAGTGTTGCTGAGTGGCAAAGAGTGGAGTTGTGCAGAGTAAATTTGATGTAGCCTGGATTGGAGTGGTGTAGAGTGCAATGGTGTAGAGTGGCGAATAGTTCATTGGCACAAAGGAGATTGGTACAGGGTAGGGAGGAGTAGCGTGAAGTGGTGTAGAGTGGAGTGGTGCAGAGTAGAGTGCAGTTGCATAGAGTGGAGGATTTGTGATGTGTTTAGCACACTGCTGTTACAGACAACACGTTTAGAATTGAAATGACCATTATATTTGCACAGACAAAAAATTTTACTAATAAAACTATACAGGGCACAGATGATACTATGTGGAAAAAGCATCACCTAGTTTAATGATTCGTTTTGATTATATTAAATTTTTGGTTTCCAGAACACTTCATAAATAACAAAAAATGAGCTTCATTTGTGCATTCATAATTCTGATATATTCTGAAATACTTACACAGTTCATTTAAATGTTGTCATGTGCTAGAAAAAAAACTCTTTCCTACCCCCAGCATCAAGCAAAGTTGTTACATAAATCCTCTCACTTTGAAGTCAGAGAAAGAAAAGTAAACAAGTGCTCTTGGAAAACGTCGCCTGACATTTGACCTTGATCCTTGAATGCGTAGCAAATGTGACGAGATAAGAACACAATTTAAAGGCCTGTTAACAGAAAGCGAGTTTGTGAAAGGATAAGGAAAACAAGGTTTAGGTAACAGGAGGAACAAACCTGGAGAGCCTAAAGGCAAACAAAGACAGCAAATGGACAGCCACAAAGTGTGAGTTACAAACCACAAAGCCAATGGTAATCAATGAGTGGAATGCATTCCTAGGTCAACTTTCTGAAAGTCCCCAAGATGTCTTTAGCAAACCAGACAGCTGCCATGTCTGGTAGGCTGCAACCTAAAATAAAGGTGTGAATGCTGCAAATGGATTACTACAGCATCTGGCTTCAGTGCATACTTGATCCTTCTAGCACTGCCTTTGTAAAGTTGCTTATCAGCTAAGTTAAATCTAGATCAGATTTGTATTAGTTTACCACTGGCAACGAAAGAAAATATTTTTCCTCAGTCACAGAAATTGTTTTTTATTTGCAGTGTCAGATTCTGAAATTAGAACGTCAAACACCCAGTCATCATTTTGACTACTGTAATTTTCTTAAACTGTTTGTTTTTCTTTAGTTCCTTTTTTCGTTTGTTGTTTTTAGATCTATGTGGTTTGAGATTAATTTTACTTCCAATATTGTTTTCGCTATCCCTTACATTATTTATTTTGCAGCTTTAATACTGCAAAAAACATAAAAACTTCCATTTTGAACTCGTGTGAATTATTGGGAAAAATGTTTTAAAGCTTCTCATCTTTTCTGAGTCACTTCGGCCAGTTCATAGAACTCTTTCTCTTCAGCTACCTGCTTTATCCACGAAGTTCTGAATGTTTGGAACGTTCCGAAAACCTGACTGTTTGTGCGGATTTCAATGCTGTTTACCTGTGATGGTCGGCGCCATCTTGGATTATTCATCATCATAATGCAGAAGGCTGCATCTGTAGAATGTTATTTAGTTCACGATTATCTAGATCTCCTGTAAAAAGAAAATGTTGGCGATCCTTCCCTGTGTTAAAGGTGTGCAGGATTTTCTGTAGCGCCTTCTATGACAGTCAACTATAATAACACAAGCAGAAGTGACCCATATGCCATGCAAGGTATACTTGCCTCTTCTTTTAGTAACTTAAGCAAGCTTGTCGTATAATTCTGCAGAATGTGAATATCAGTGCAAGAAAACATATACATTTTAAATTAGTTAGGAGATTAAAAATAAAATTCTAAAAACAATACGAATGTATTGTCCAGACACCAGTAAAATGTTTAAGGCACAATAAGGAACAAAGGTATCCCAACTGAAGTCTAAATAGGCCTGCTGTCCAATTAAGTTTAGATCTGTCCAATTAAATTTAGATCTGTAGAACTATTATTAAACGTTTGTGCCCTCTCTGGGGGAGTTGTCTCTACATTGCCCACTCCACATTTATGACAGTAGAGATGAACAAATAATTTGGCTGTACGGCATTTTATCGTTGTTAAAAGCCTGATATATGGATAATAAGGCTATTAGTGTTAGCGCTATTCCCCCTAATCTCAGCCACCAGATGGAGATAAATAGGCAAAGTGACCCCATTTGTGGTATGTCTCTGCTATGCACTTTAACTTTAACTGAACTTAAAATGCAGAAAAAGAACAATAGCTAATGTCAGTATTGTAGTCATTTTGATTGGCTGAAGTAACCTCCGCATAGCACATAGAGTCCTAATGTGTAATCTTCAAGCTAGTTAAAGCTTTTGATAGAAAATATTCAATAAGATAACTACAAAATGACTAGGTTTTGCTATGTTTATTTTTAGTGGGGAAAAAATGTTAAGGGTCAGACCATGACAAGGCGGACATTAACCAGCATGCTGTTGTCAGGAATCAGTAGAACTTGACCAGACAGAAGGAGCAGTATACTGCAAAACACATACATCTGATAGAGACTTCTAGTTGCAGATTCCTTACCTTAGAATTTTCCCCCAGGCGTCAGACTGGACACAGAGATTTTTTATTCGAGCAATACCCTTGCACATCTGTTGGTGGCGTCTGTCAACTCCGCGGGCGTTGTTGGTGTTGTAGTCACCGTGATGAAGTTGGGAGTAGTACATAGACGCCGCCTCACCGCAGTGACATCAGCTCTTTTCTTTCTGCGCCACACGCTGATCCGTAGAGAGCTACCCTTGGTCAAATTTTTGACCGACTTCGATTCTTTTGTCGAGTTTTTGTGAAGTTTTTGGTGCATCGAGGGATGTCCCTGAAGACCGGCTTCAAACCTTCTGAGGACTGTCACCGCATGATGTTGGTGACAGATCTGCATCGGGTCTGTTTGTGGTGCCTGGAGCGCGACCACGACCCAAATTCGTGCTCCGAGTGCCGTATAGGTCCTGGTCTAGCTCGAGAGGAAGGTCTCGAGACCGGTCGCAGAGCCACCACCACTCGTCTTCTTCAAAGTCTTGGGGTCAAGGTAAAAAGAAGAAGTCATCGAAGAAATCCCATCATCCTTTGACTTCAAACCATCGCTCGGGTGATGCGACGTGGGAGGACCGTTGACGCTGGAGGCCCCCCTCTTCGGAGCCTGCTTTTGGTCCGCTCCGCACCTCCCGAGTTTCCGGGAGCCAGGGCGACCCATTCCCAATTGAAGGAATTTTATGACACCATGCGGCTCATGGTTGGGCAGTCCGACCCCGCTACCACACCTTTGGGCCCAAGGGGTTCGGTTGAGGGGCCTTTGGGTTCCGCGCTGGTGGCTCCAGCTCCGACCACCGAAGTCCCCTCCAGACCTGCTCTCGGATCCGCACCAACGGCAGTCGTACCATCAAGACCTTCCTCAGCACCATTTCGATTGTCGACGCTCCTGACCTGATCCTGATACCCAACGAGTCGGAGTCGGACTGGCATCGGCCACCGCCGCCTCCTTCGATGGGGCCTATTCACCCCAGGTTGGATTCTGACACTTATTCTTATGGGTTTGAATTCGAGGAAGGATTGGAGGGGTCCCTGGACCCTTATGAATATCAGGATGACCCTAACTTGGACTGGGCACAGGATTTGGGTGAGTCCAGTGGTCTGATACCTCTCCAGACGCTGGCATGCTGTCTCCTCCTACCGTGGCTATGGCGGAGGGAGCAACGTATTCCATGGTGCTCTGTAGGGTGGCTGAGGTTCTCTGCCTTGAGCTGCCTACTGTTCTGGTCAGCTCTAATCTCCTGACAGAGGTGCTTCAACCAGGGGCTTCCACATCTGAGCTTCTTCTTCCATTCAATGAAGCCCTCACCTATGTCCTTTTGGGTACTTGGTCCAGACCCAACACAGGGGCTTCTCTGAACAGGACAATCGTGCGCTGCCATCGGCCCACCCCGAACGACCCTAAATTCCTGTCCCAACACCCCACTGCTGAGAGCCTTGTTATCCAGGCATCCTCATCCTTGGGCGCATTCCCTTCCACACCCCTTGATCGGGAATCAAAAAGGCTGGAACAATTTGGGAAGAAGATGTTTTCTTCCTCCAGTCTCGCGCTGCGGTCAGTGAACTTCGCATGCCTTTTGGGCCGTTATATCCACTCTCTGTGGGATACGATCGCGCAAGTTCTGCCGCAGATAGTGGAGGAGGCCTGTGCTATCATCTCCCAAGCTGTCACCGATGGGAGATACGCAGCAAAGTTCACTATCCAATGTGGACTGGACACAACCGACTCTAGGTAGATCGGTTGCGATGACAGTGGCCTTGAGGTGCCACGCCTGGTTACGTACATCTGGTTTCTCAGGGGATGTCCAGCAGACTCTTATGGACATGCCCTTTGATGGCTCCCGTCTCTTCGGAGACAAGGTGGACTCGGCGCTGGAGAGGTTCAAGGACTCCTGGGCTACCACTTGGTCCCTCGGCCTTTCCATTGCCCCTCATCCCCAACAGTCTGCCTTTCACCCCGTTCATGGCCACGGAAGGGGCTCCCTGTCGCGTCCCTTTTCTAGCCACCGTGCCACCCATGCTGTTCATCCTCTGCATGGCCGGGGACGCGGAATCCCACGTGGTCATGGGGACAGGAAACCAGAGGACTGCCCAGTCCACCCCTGCCCCTGCTGCAGCCTTCAAACCCTCCTAGTCTGTCCCCTCATTCTGGTCCAGTTGGCGGCAGGATTCGCCATCACCTGCCCCACTGGGAATCCATCACTGCGGACAGGTGGGTTTTGCAGATCGATCGAAGGGGCTACTCCCTCCTCTTCGAATCTGCCCCACCATCTATGCCTCCATCATTCAGCCGTATACCGGAGGATCATTTGGCACTTCTCTGCCAGGAAGCCACGTCTCTCTTGGCCAAGAGAGCCATAGAGCAAGGCCCCTGTGCCAGAAGTAGGTAGTGGTTGTTATTCACGCTACGTTCTGGTGCCCAAAAAAGACAAGGGCTTACGTTCTATCCTAGACCTTTGGGCCCTCAATCTCTCCCTCAAGAAGGAGAAATTCAGCATGATCACCCTGGCTCAGGTCCTGTCTGCCTTAGACCCAGGTCCTGTCTGCCTTGGATGGTAGCATTGGACTTGAAGGACGCTTATTTCCATATTCCGATCCTGCCTGCCCACAGACGTTAGCTACGATTCGTGGTAGGTCACGAGCACTTTCAATTTACCGTTCTGCCCTTCAGCCTTACCAGCGCCCCTTGGGTGTTCATGAAAGTGATGGCGGTAGTTGCAGCTCATCTGCACAGGTTGGAGCTTTCAGTCTTCCCCTACCTCGATGACTGGTTGTTGAAGGTGGACTTGCCCTAGAAAGTCATCTCCCACCTTCAGACTACGGCAAACCTCCTGCACATGCTGGGGTTCACTATAAATGTACCTGACTCGCTCTCAGACACTCCTTTTCATCTGAGCTGTTCTGGACACAGTACAATTTCGGGCCTATTCTTCAGAAAAGCGAGTCCAGGATATTCAGGCTATGATTCTGATCTTTCAGCCTCTATCTTGAGTTTCGGTGGGACTGACTCTGAGGCTGCTGGGCCTCATGGCCTCCTGCATCCTACTAGTGACACATGCCAGATGGCATATGCGGGCTCTGCAGTGGGACTTGAAGTTCCAGTGGGCGCAGCATCAGGGAAATCTCTCCGACTTGGTCCAGATCTTGGAGGAGACTGCGAAAGACCTGCAGTGGTGGCTTTCGAATTGGCATTGGGTCACCAGCAGATCCCTCTCCGTTCTGCAACCAAATCTTTCCATAGTAATGGACGCCTCACTTCTGGGATGGGACGGCCACATGGGAGAGGCAGAGATCAGAGGCCTCTGGTCTACGGCAGAGCGTGGACTCTATATCTATCTTCTGGAGCTCCGGGCAATCAGGCTTGCGTTGAAAGCATTTCTTTCCTCTCTCAAAGGGAAAGTAGCGCAAGTGCTCATGGACAACACTACCGCCATGTGGTACTGCAATAAACTGGGCATAGTAGGGTCCTGGACCCTTTGTCAGGAGGCGCTGCGCATGTGGACATGGCTGGCACATCAGGACATCACCCTGGTGGTTCAACATCTGGTGGGCTCTCTGAACACCAGAGCAGATGAACTCAGCCGTCGATGCATAGCCGATGACGAATGGCGTCTCCATTCGGAGGTTGCACAAGGTCTCTTTCAGCAGTGGGCAGAGCCTTGGTTAGATCTTTTTGCCTCCGCAGAAAACGCGCAATGTCAGCTGTTTTGCGCCTTGGAGTTTCCAATGCAGCACTCCCTCAGAGACGCCGTTCGTCTCGAGTGGACCTCCGGCCTCCTTTCCGCCTCTACCACTTCTGCCCAGAGTTCGCAAGAAGATCAAGAATGACTGGGCCCAAGTAATCTTGGTGGCTCCGGACTGGACACAGAGAGTACGGTATCCAGAGCTATTGAGCATGGCCACCGATCCTCCACTCAGGCTGCCCCTTCTGGAGGATCTTCTGTCACAGCAGCAGGGGACGGTTCTCCACCCAAACCTGTCCAATCTCCGCCTTCATGCGTGGATATTGAGCGGCTTTTGACCTTCCACCCGAAGTTTGTGATGTTATCCTGGCAGCCAGGCATCCCTCCACCAAAACGGTATATGCTGTTGTGGCATGGTGTACCAACAAATATGTTGATCCCCTCTCTGCTCCTCTTTCTGAGGTTCTTTTGTTCATTCTTTCTTTGGCCCAGCAGGGCTCTGCTTTGGGCACCCTTAAGGACTATTTATCGGCTATCTCAGCCTTTCTTAGGTTGCCTGATCAGCCTTCACCTTTAAGTCTCCTTTAAGTTAGTCGATTCCTTAAGGGCCTCACCAGTTTGTTTCCTCCCACTCCATTTACCATGCCTCAGTAAGACCTCAATCTAGCCCTTACTTATTTAATGTGTACTCCCTTTGAGCCGATGCACAATTTTCCATTACGGCTCCTTTTCTAGTTGCCATCACTTCTGCTCGCAGAGTGAGTGAGCTTCACACTCTATCTTCTAAGCCCCAATTTTTGTCTGTGCACCCTGACAAAGTGGTGCTACGCACTAAGGCTTCCTTCCTTCCCAAAGCCGTTACACCTTTTCATGCAGGCCAGTCCATCACTTTGCCTACTTTTTATGCATCTCCACATCTTTCTTATGAGGTGGAGAGACTCCACTGCCTGTATCCAAAAAGAGCATTGGCGTACTATCTCAATTGTACTAAAGATTTCCTGGTGGGCGATCAAGTCTTTGTTGGATACGTGGGTGCGAATAAAGGGAAGGCGGTGCAAAAATGTACCATCTCATGATGGGTACTGCTTTGCAACAAAATGTGCTGCGCTTTGGCAAAGAAGCAACTCCCTGAGGGTTTGCCCGCTCATTCCACCAGAGCAACTGCTGCTTCCACGCCGTTAGCACGAGAGTTCCTGTCCTGTATATCGGTCAGGCAGCTACGTGGGCATCCTATCACACGTTTACTAAACATTACTGCCTGGAGAGTGAAGTCTGTAGGGGCGGCTACTTTGGTTATTCAGTCCTGCAGGACTTTCTAGTATGATCTTGGTTTGCTGCCCACCTCCGAGGATGGCATTGCTTGGGTATCTATTCTAAGGTAATGAATTTGCAACTAGAACTCTCTATCAGATGTACAAGTTACTTACCTTCAGTAACGATATATCTGGTAGAGCCATATTCTAGTTGCAGATTCCTTACCTACCCACCCATCCTCCCTGCTTGCGAACTGATGTCTAGTGACAGGGCTTCCCCATTCAGGGCCTTAGCTCTGGCGCTCCAATTTCAGTGTTCTTTGCGACTCTGCACTTTGGCATGAGAAGAAGCTGACGTCACTGCACTGAGGCAGTGTCTGTGTACTACTTCCGACGTCATCACGGCGACTATGATGCCCGCGGAGTCAACCGACGCCACCTACCGACGTGCCAGGGCATTGCTCGAAGATAAAATCTGTGGATCCAGTCTGACGCCTGGGGGAAAATTCTAAGGTAAGGAATCTGCAACTAGAATATGTCTCTACCTAATATATCGTTACCAAAGGTAAGTAACTTGTACTTTGCTGGCAAACACTGCTAAGGAACATGAGTTCCACAGAACTAACTGCATGATATGCAAAAATAAAAAAGGATGATCTTTAATACCCTGATTGAGGTATAAGCAATATCTAGCACACCTTTTGATTCAGAAGGCTCATTTGCTTGGTTTTGGGTGTACCATCGTGGTTTCTAGCGCTAATGAAGGCCATGCAATTCACTGAGTAATTATTTATTTATTCTTTGGGTTCATAAACATTACAAAGGGAGTGCAATAAGTTTAGAAATTAATGCCTTATTGGCAATTCATCTAGTATACTCAGGGAAGTCTTGTTTAAAGGTGGTGTATTTAGAAAACGACTATTTGAAAGTGGTTTTATGCTGAACTTTTACCAAAAGCAGTGTTGCCATTGACAGCGTGTTTGTGTGTCGGCTTCTCTACTGTGGTGAAAATTTCCTCTGTAATCTGTTTGAGTGTCCTCTTTCACATTCCACCTGTTTATTCATAGGGCTTTATTTAGGTTCGAGTGAATGGGGTACTCCATCAAAATGTGGCCAATACCCCATCTGTCGGATTACAACTGCCATTGGCTATAATGCACTTGTAATACAGCAGACAGAACATCCACCAATCTCCAAATAGGCCCTTAGTTCTAGTGTCCTATTTTACTTGCTGATGCTTCTCTCACTTTGGGAACCTTCTTGGAATGACTTAGTCAGCAGAGGAATCGTTACACTTGTAGAACTATATTTGCATCCTAGCAGTCGAAATCCATGAACAAGTGACTTGAAGTTACAATCCTGCTGACTGTTTACATATCTCTTCCAGCCATTGTTCTTATTCTGATTTTATTGTGTCTTTTCTTTCCAAACAGGAAGATAAAAATTGATAGTTACTCAACTTAGATTTTGTCCATCGTGCCCACGTAACAGCTATCAAGATTAATTTAAGTTATATTGTCATTTTAATAAAATTCATCTTTTGTCAAACAGTCTGATGCTGTTGAGACCATTTTCCAATGATAATCTAATGTCTTCATATGCAGGCTTGATGTTCGCTTTCGCATTGATTCATGTCTTCTAGCAGCAATGGAGAGACTTTACATAAAAGAGTATCTCTGAAGACATTTGTCCCTGGTAATATGGGTCAAGATGCCTTAGTTTAGATTCACTGCAGTTTGGATGATTGTCTTCAGGTGGTTTCTTGCTTCCTTCTGTTTATAGTGTTTTTGTTCTGATGGATTCTTCTAGCCGCAGATTCCTTGTTTAGAATACTCTTCAGACACCAGATTGGCTCTGGAAAACTTCACCAACAATGGTCCCCGCATTTTTAGATGATGCAGAAAGGCTCCACGTTGACTCCATGCAGCCCTGGAAATGACTGAGTGGAACTGCATATAAGTGCCACCCCTGCACACTTAGGTCACTTCCTTTTTTTCTGCACCTTTTGACACGGATCTGGAGCTCCGCTCCCAGTTTCATTATTCTAAAGACAACTTCTAAAACAAAATCGAGTATGCTAGTGAACAATGTCCTCTCCTAAGACTACAGCTTTGAAATCATGCCGCAACTACAGACAGCAGATGTCATTCACAGATCCACACAAGGAGTTTCTGTGATGCTTGGCACTCAGAATATGACTCAGTCCGGTGACAAGGTGTGCCCTCATGCACCCTAAAGAGATCCAGGACTGAGTACTGAAGCTTTACATTACTGAACACCAAAAGAAGTCATGGGGCTAGTGTAGGTCCTGCTCCAATTCTAGGGCACTGACTTGTTCCATCTCTTGAGGGTACTCCTGCAAAAGGTCGCCTTTGCAGCCGAAATCCTGCTGTAAGTCAAAACTGAAGTCCAAGCGCAAGACAGCAAAGCAGGACTTGACCCCATCTCGGCACTCTCTAATTAATTGAAAATGAATAGTGCATCACAATGTCCTCCTGATCTTGGTCATAGTCAATTCTACATGAGCCATTGGTGGCTCTGCAGCAAATTGACACATTTAAGACAGCCATTCTGCAGATAAATGGTGTTTTACCGCCCCCCCTTTTGCATGCCTTCAGACCTCAGTGATCGGCATGGGTCTCCAGTTTGGTTAATACTGGTGGATCTGTCCTTGGCGCTGTCTGAATTTTTTGCACCAGTTACATCACCATACTGACTCCGGTACAGACTTCCACCAAGACTCCAGACCTAATCCAGCCCCTCCCTCATCGATGCTGATGCCAACACCACCAGCGCAAGAGGAAAATCTGATAGAGTTTGTGATGCCTGACCATGAACCAACTTCAGCCTGATCCCATAAACAAAGTTACTAAAGAGCAACCAGTTGCCATAATGCCTGACTCTAATTTAATGCTTCCACCAGGGCAGACATGACACCCGATTCCCCACTATCTTTTTAGCTTTGATTCTGACCAAAGATGACCACCACCCAGAGAAGATGATAACAGGAGTGGGGATGATGTACCCCCTCATCATGACTATTTTTACATGAACTTAAAAGAGGCCAGTGGTCTTCATACTTCCCCTGATACAGGGTTAAATTTGCCACTTGGGCCAGCACCAGAGGAGAGAGCATCCATTTCAGAAGTAGACAGGTGATCAGCTGAGTTCTTGGAACTGCAGCTGCCCTGTTTTGAGATCGAGACTAATGTCCACACAGAAATCTTATAGCCTTGGCCAGCCACATTACCCCTTGACGAGGCCTTCACAGTTGACTTAATCTGCTTCTGGTCAAAGCCCTTTTCCTTTCCATCAGTGAATAGGCAGGTTGCTAGATGTCATGGACTGGGGCGTGGAGATCCTGTTTTTCTCACTGAAAAACTTAGCGCTGGGATGCCCTTGGGTAACTATGCGCTCTATAAATCCAAAAAACTAAACTAAACTAAAAACCTACTTCAGATACTCTTGTTATTTAGACTTAAATCAATATGGTGAATCCCAATTCATTCTCTACAACCCCTTTGGATGGGGAACTGAAGAGGCCTGAGGCATTTTGGTAAACAAATGTTCTCCTGATGGATACCTCGAACTGCAGATTCCTCACCATTAGAATATACCTAAGGCCAAACTGAATCCGCATAATTTGAATAGCATTGCTCCAGCATGCCAGGAAGTAGTGGCTCTGCGCTGATTTCTCTCCACCTCGGAAGTGCCAACGGAGGCTCATTCACACACCACCCTTGCT
Organism: Pleurodeles waltl; assembly: GCF_031143425.1. Classification (NCBI taxonomy): domain Eukaryota; kingdom Metazoa; phylum Chordata; class Amphibia; order Caudata; family Salamandridae; genus Pleurodeles; species Pleurodeles waltl. Next base: position 1,052,139,377 of record NC_090440.1, read on the forward strand.
TCTTGATGTCACTTCCTTGCTTTACATGCCTTCATATGCAGATCTTGAGATTGCTCCCATTTTTTTCTCACCAGTTAATGTGTTTTTGTCAAAATCTGCTTTTTTCCAGTTTGAAAGGGAACTATGCCCCCTCTTAAGACTAAGGGCTTCAACCTTGTAGAGACTGTCACAAACAAATGTCTGTGACAGAGCCCCATGAGGTGTGCCTTTGGTGTTTGGGGCAGTACTCCAAGGCCTGCGAGTAGAAAGCTCTTATGAATCCAAAGGTAATATGAGAACATGAAGCAGAGCTGTACATCGACAAACACAGAATTGTCATAAAAGTCCATCTCAAAGTTGAGGGTACAGACGAGTTCCTGCGACAGGTCCTTTTAATGGTCCGAGTATTCCATGAAGTCGAAGTGGAAGCACAAGAAGGCCAAGCAGGGTTCATCCCATTCCATCCACTTTCAGCAAGAGAAGTTGCGAGGATGTGAGGGTGCCTCTCGGTCTCGCTCACTCACCAAGGAACTTTCCGGTAGGCATATTGCAGATCCCTGGCACTCTTCCAGCTCTCTTTACCGCACCTTCATAACCCAAAGATCCACAGAGGCCTCCAGTTGGGTTACTGTTGGCGGGTCTGCCCGTGATGCCATCTGTGCCTCCTGAACCCATCTCGGGTTCCGCTTCGACATAGAAGCTGGCTTCCAGTCCGGCACCAACATCCCCTCCAGTCCGCTGTTGTCAGTGCTGGAGTATGAGCCTGTCCCAATAGTCCTATTTGACCCCAAGCCTAATTTGTCTCTGCCCCGACTGAGGTCATCCCTGAAGTAGTACTTACACACCCTTTCCCCTGTTCAGTCCAACTCAAACAGAACCATGCCCCTACATTGGAGCCACATACAAGTGTTCCAACAACTTTTCGGTTCCTACAGAGTAAAGAGTAAACCAGTTTTCACAGATGACAATGGAGATGATGGGAGTTATTAAGCCTATAGTATGATGATGATGATTAAAATCTGCACATGGACTTTCAAGAGGCCAGTAGGTTGGATACTTCCCAGGAAATTTGGTTGTGCTCTCCCCCGGACGATCAACAGAAGAGAATGCATCTGTTACTGTATTGAAAGGAGAGGCAGCAGAGATATTAGTCTTAAACCTGCCAACTATGGAAGTTAAAACTAATGTGTTAACAGAGGTTTCACAACCTAAACAGACTTCCTTAGAGTCTTTACTACTATTATTCAGTGAAGCTCTGATTGACACTTTCGTCGGCTCCTGATCTAGTCTTGTTCTAGGGAAGGCAGGTTGCCAGGCAAACCTGATTTCATGACATCGCATCCTATGCCAGAAAGTCAGGTGGTTCAGGCTTCCACCAGCAGACTGGTATTGCAACAAATTTGGGATTGGGGTCCTGGTCCATGTGTAAGGAGCTCTGTTTTTCTGGAGTTGGTTGGAGTGTCAGGGTATCTAACTGATCACAAACCACCTTGTCTGGTTCTTTAAAGCCTGAGCGGATGTGCTCAGCATACTGAAAGGCTGCCCACTAATGGTGGCTGCATCCCGAGGAGGTGGAGGACTTCTTCTGGCGGAGAGGACAGTCCTGGCTGGATTTTATTTTTTTCCACCATCAAGCAAGTGTTGTGACAAATGTTTTGCACATTGGAGTTTTCGCAAGAACACGCACTAGGAGATGAGTTCCTGCTGGAATGGAACTCCAGACTTCTGTACATCTTCCCGTCTCTGCCTCTCCTCTCCCGAGCTGTTCTGAAGAATGTCAAGAACAGCCGGGCCCACAGGAGAGTGTGGTTCCCAGGGGCTCTGAGTATGAGTGAATGCCCTCCGATCAGGCTGCCACTTCAGGAGGACCTCCTGTCCAGGCAATAGAGCTTGGTCCTCCACCCGAATGTATGCACTCTACCCTCTGTGTGGAGATTGATCAGCTGTATTGATTGTGTTTGATCTTTAACCAGAAGTGATGGATGTCCCCCTCCGCACCAGACTCCCTTTCACAAAGTCTGTTTATGCCAGGCAATTGTACAAGTTTGTGGCTTTGTGTGGTAACTGCAAGATTTACACTTCACATTCCAAGCAGATGTTCTTTTGTAAAAAGGACCAAAGGGCCAACAAATAACCTTAAATAGTGACCATTACAAGGCCTTCACATTTGCCTGACCAAGCATTCTTGTTTACATCACCTATCTGATGCAGACGTAAAGCTGCAAATTCCCTAGAATATTCCCCAAGTGTCAGACTGAATCCGTAGGTTTATGAGCAGTACACCTGCGCGTCAGTTAGGTGGCATTACTCGGCTTGGCGTCATCTGCACCAGAAATGATGTGCATGGTACAAATGTAGGCGTCACTGTGCACTGTGCGCTGACGTTCATGCTTACCTTTCCGCACTAGATTGCGCTGATCTTGTTAAAACTACTCTGTTGTTTTTTGACTGGCTTTTTTCTTCATTTTTTCAACACTTTTTCTGAGAGGTTTTCTCTCCTGGCGTGAGAGGTTGTCCACATACAAATAGGCTGGTTTTAGACCTTGTGGTGCCTGTCACAGGCAGATGTCTGTGACACTCCCACACTTGGTATGTTTATAGTGCTTGGAGATGGACCACGACTCCAAGACCTGTGAGGACTGCCGCACAATGTACCCAAAGGCACTGAGGGCGCGATCCCTCAAGCTCCTCGCCAACTAATGTCAGATGACCCAGCAACACTCAAGATCCTGAGCATGCAGAAGATCCCGGGACTGTTAGTGGAGCCGCACCCTGCGATTGTCGTCACTCTTGAAGTCGTCGGGTAAGTCCCACAAACACAAGAAGTCGAAGAGGCCTTAGACTTTGCTGCACCTGTTGAAATCTTCTAACAAGGTGCTGGAGTGTTGCCACTCTGGGCCTTGCGCTTCGGCGGAGATTGAGTCAAGGTCCGCTCCATGCTTCCCTGACCTTCCTGGAGCCGGAGCGACCCCCAGCCCAGCTTAAGGAATTTTGAGGCTATGCACCCTCATATTTGGGTGGCCCCGCCCCTCTGGAGCACGTTCAGGTCCCACCAGGTTGAGTTTGACCCCACTGGATCATCCCCAGAGGGTTCTCCCTCAGCACTAGTCAAGCCCCATGGATCCCATGCTAGATCCGGAGCAGGGCCACCGGCGAGACCAAGACCTTCCCCAGCACCTGCTCCAGTACAGACACCCCCGGTCCTGCCATCCTGATTGGCATTTCCGACTAGGAGCCAGATGGGTGTCGCCTGATGCCACTTCCTGTGACGACCAGGACCAGGCTCTCCGGATCGAAGCAGTGTTTTTCACATTTGACAGGCCAAGAGAAGGAGATGAATGGGAGGGGTCTGAGGTCCCTTATGCATCCCCTAGATGAGAATGTGGACAACTCGGATGAACAACTGATGGAGGCCAGTGGGTTAGATACCTCACCTGACACTGGCTTTGTCTTTCCTCCTACCGTGTCTACAGAGGAGGGAGCCTCTTTCGCTTGTGGTGCATAGGGTGGCTGAGGTCTTGGATCTTCAGCTACCCTTAGTTGCAGTCAAGGCGAACATCTTGTCGAGGTGCTTCAGCTGTGAATGCCCCCTTCTGAACTTTTACTGTACTTTAATGAAGCCCTTACTGACGTCCTACTTGGGGTGTGGCCTAAGCCCTACACAGGGGCTCCTGTGCATAGAACAGATGCCCACCACCATCACCTCGCTCCTGGGGTCCCCCGTTTTCTTACCCAGCATCTCACCCCGGAGCCTCCACCTATAGGATCAACCCCAGCACGTTCCCTACCACTCTACCGGATAGTGAATTCAAGAGGCTGGATACCTTTTGCAAGAGAATGTTCTCTTTGCAAGCCTTGTACTGCGATAGGTGAACATGGAATGCCTTTTGGGCTGATATTCCCATAAGATCTGGGTTTTGGTTGTGCAGGTGTTGCCTGTGGTTTCACAGGAGGACCGAGCCATACTCTCCCAAGCTATTGCTGGTGCAGGTGTTAACGGACAACACTACTGCTATGTGGTATTGCAACAAACAGGGCAGGGTGGAGTTATGGACCCTTTGTCAAGAGGCTCTCCATTTCGGGACAAATTTAGTACACCAGGGCATTTCTCTAGTGGTTCAACACTTGGCGGGCTCTCTGGACAACAGGGCAGGCAAACTCACCAGAAGATGCCTTGTGGTTCACAAATAGAGTGTTCAACTAGAGGTGGTGCAAGGCCTCTTTCAGCACTGGGAAGAGCTTTGGTTAGACCTGTTTGCCACCACAAAGGAACCTGCATTGTCCACATTTTTTTGCACTGGAGTTTCCAATGTGACTCTCACTTTGAGACTTTTTTTGTGTTGAGTGGAGCTCGAGCCTGCTGTACGGCTTTCTTCCTATACCACTATTACCCAAAGTTCCCAAGAAGATCAGGAACGACCGGGCCCAAGTTTTTTTTGTGGCTCTATATTGGGCATAGAGAGTCTGGTATCCTGAGCTGTTGAGCATGACCTTTGGTCCCCTGATCACGCTGCCTCTTGAGAGGATCTTTTGTCACTGCAGGAGAGGCTTTTGCACCCGCACCTGCTTACCCTTCACCCTCATGTGCTGAGATTAAACGGCAACAGTGGACCACTTTGAACTTTCCTTCCAGAGTGTGTGATGTTATTCTGGCAACCAGGCCTCCCTCCACCAAGTCAGTATACGCCTGCTGTTGGGATAAGTTTGTGACATGGTGTGATTATCACAATGTCAACATTCTTTCTGCACTTCTCTCTAAGATTCTTCTGTTTGCTCTATCGTTGGCCCAGCCGGGCTCTGCTCGAGGCACAGTTACAGGTTATCTATCAGCCATTTAATCAATTTTGCCATTGCCGGACCAACCTTCTTTATTCAAGTCACCTGTTGCGG